>NC_137216.1:9182191-9782191 GCF_949987685.1 Ammodytes marinus | reverse complement strand
ACAAACTTGACTGTCTGGCCGGCAGCCCCGTGGCCTTGTAGCTCTCCAGAAAGTGTCAGTGCCAATGTTGCTCCATCCATCCTTCCTCTACAGACACCACAATTCTGGAAACCAAGACATTTGTTTGCTGAGATATTTAGGGACATCAGAAGTGGGGTTGCACCGGGTCACACTCTGGATGTTGTTTACCTCCCCCTCCCTTGTCGTGAAGACCCAGCGAAACCATCCTTCGCGACTGTTTTTCGTCTGCCTAAAGCCCCGGAAAAAAACAACAAGGCAGGAAGGCAGAAATGTCCTATTAACTGAGGAAATTGCTACAAGCTGTGAAGCCACACAATCCAATCACTTTTCTTATTTTTACTGACCGACCGGCCCTGACACATGCTAGGGGACTCAGGGGGTGTTTTGTTGTTTAGGTAAACACCAATACCCATCCCCTAAAACAGGTGTCCAGCCAATTTAGTCCATTTCCATCAACAGGTTTGCCAAAGACACACTGCTGTCAAGTGTAAGCAAGGTGATAGAAAAAATAAGAGGTTTGTCCATTTTTATTGGAGGTTTATTGTTTAAGCAGTTATATTTAAAGCAGAACAATGGATTATTCATGTTCTTTGTGAAGAGGGTTTGACTATAATTGCAGGTGAGGTTTGACTTTCTGCTGGTGACATTCTTGTCTTTTCAGCCATGGTGAGTAGTTGAACACCTGCAGCAAAAACAATGTGGAAATGATATTGTGATGATTTATGATGGCATTTCTTTAGTATTTTTTTTTAAATTTACAGCATCACTAGTTGTCTGATTTAGGTAATATTCGCTGTGAAGCATTTACACATCATTTGCTGTTATGGGGTAATGTTTCATATGACTAGCACATTCCAGTGCATGGCAAGTTGAGCAACCACTGCCATTTTTGGTTTGACCCTTAATAATAAAGTGGCCCCACTTCAGTTTGGGTTTCGACCCTAATAAAACAGATAATAATTGTTGGAAATAGAATGGTGTGCTAGCATTATTTAAAAGCTTATTTTTAAAGAAATACATTCTGACAAATGATGTAAAATGATGTGACTTATTTTTCAAGCCTCAGATCTTCAGCCAGGAGGTTCCAGAGCTGAGGGGCCCGAACTGCAAAGGGCCGTCAGTTTTGCTTAGTTCTGAGCTGGTACTTTGAAAAGAGCAAACAGAACCCAGCACATTGACTCATGGCTCAGGCCTTTCTTAACTTTGGACAGAGCTCAGCTATAGCTGTTTTCCCTATGCCTTCACTCTCCAATAATGCTAAGCTAAGCTAAACACAGAAAGAAAGTAAGACATTCTACATTCTTATATGTATATATATATTATTCCTTCCTCTCAACATTGTAAAAGTGTTGAATGAAACAATATAAAAGCATCCATCTGTCACATGACATGGCTGTTATCAAAGGATGCCGACAAAGTATTATGTATGTGTACTTCCATAAATCATACCCAGAAAACCTGCCTCACTCATGATTAATGCAAAAAACAGCTATCTTGGCTTCCTGTCCCTCGGCGCTACATAAACCTCATTTACGCAGTTAAAAATAATAAAGCGTCTCAGAGGGGACATGCTTTTTTGCCAATTAAACCAAACACAATGAAACCTCCACCGAGCAGCACCAATAAAGCCTTTAATCCTAATCACTGGAGGGGAATGTCAGTGTAACGGGTGACACCACACCTGTGTGTGTGTGTGTGTATTCGTGCATGTGTGTGTATTACTCATGTTGTGGGGACATGTTTCTGTTTAATTAGTGATATTCTGGGGATGTGCCTTCCCTTTGGTGACAAAATGGAAGTCCCCATAACGTAAATACTTACTTTTTGGGGTGAAGACTTGCGTTAAGGTTAGGGTTAGGGTAAAGGTGAGGCAAGTAATGGTTATGGTTAGGGCAAGTCTCCAGGAAATGAATCTAATGCCTCTAATGTCCTCGGAAGTGATGAAAACATGATTGTGTGTGTTGTGTGTGTGTGTGTTTTATCCTGTTCTTCAGTTTCATGTTGAGTCAGACTCTTAGAAAACGTCAAGATGTGTGTCTGATACCACTGTCTAAAGCCCAATTGAAAGAAATGAGATCAAAACCGACCCTGTCCGGCGCGACTGTCTGCAGGATGCAGCTTGTTTAATCTGGGCCTCCGTGTGGTGGCTGATCCACATCCATCTGCATTCATCAGGTTTCAAAGTCCAGAGCAGCCGCTGCCAGCATTGTCCACCACTCACTTCTCTATAACAACCACAATATTTTGTTTTCCATTTACCATGAGCAAACAACGCTTTGCCATGTAACTTTTTCTCATTAAAATCATTTACAGATGCTGGTTAACTCTGCCGCTGGGTAGACACAGTGTCAAGGTGGATAGCTCATCAAGATGACTGACAGCTATTGGGACGGCAACTTGAACAAATGAGAGGCAGGATAGTGTGAAAAGAGGTGAGTGCACTGAATGATGAATCTTTGGTACATCGATAACAAAAGTATACCTATTACCTTGATAATATCCATAAAACAATACTTTTTTCCATTTCATTTTTTGTAATCATTGTTATAAGCTACTCTCAGGAACAAGCAACATTACCAACACATTACATTTGACATCTAAAGCCTACCAGGAAATATGCTTTAAATGTGTTAACTATCAGACATGCCTTTTTGATTAGATGTTTTACATTAACAGCTGCTGACTGTATATCAGTGTCTACAAGTTAATCAAGTGAATTCTCTGACCTTTACATGGCCTTAATATAAGTTCTCAACTCAAAGCTCCTTATGCAATCTCCGTCGAGATTTATGATGTGGTTAATTAACTAACCGACTGCATTCTCACACAGTGGGAGGAGATGACAGGAGAGACAAGAGTGGGGTCATAGTGCAATGTTGTCACACCGTAAAAGGAGCACTCCATTTGTATCTCCCCCTTGAAAATTACACTCTTTCAATTATGTCCTATTCTTATTGCCCTTGGTTGTGTGTGTGTGTGTGTGTGTGTACATTCATGTGTGTGTATGCAAGCACGTCTTTGGATCTATCTGGGTGCTTTAATTAAAAACCCATGAGAGCAAAGCCATAGCCATTAATCAGGGGTTGGTTCCTTCCCGTGTAGAGGTGAAAGGAGCGATGCACTACTGCCTGACTAAAGCCTCCTCCTCCTACATCAGCCATGGCAGGCCGGTGAGGGAGTGGGGTCAAAAAAACCAACCAGCATTTGAGATTAAAGAGGACGTGAAGGTTTGCCAGGCACAATCCTCATTTGACTTGTTTGACAGTGGTTATTGAGGATTGCATGGCACGAATTCCACATTACTCCAACAGGGAATGTGCTCTTGCTCTCGGTGCTGTAGGCAGAAATGTCATTATAGATTGCATGACTTTCATATATTTTTTTTTATCCTCACTGTAATTATTACACATGACGCCATGCAGCAGTTTTAGGTTTTTGCGAGAGTTTGCCTGAGTTTTGACACGGAAGATAAGAAAAATAAAATAATTCAATTGGGGTGATGACACATCTTTGCAATACATAGCACTGCTTCCCTCTGACCTGCGACACAACTCCACAACTGTTTGCAATAGTACTTTTTTAGTGATATATTTTACTTAACATATTTGTCCCTCAAGCTACACAGATGAATCTTGGAGTTTGGGCAGTTCTGAACTAGAGCCAAATCAGCTCCATGGGAAACGTTGAATATATGTATAGCTGTTCTTTAGTTCTTTTATGTTATTAATGGTTAAAGTTCTCGAAATGGTAAATGACCATGAGGGGAAATTATTTGTTTATAGACGGGTACTTGCAGCCTATTGTACACAATAGACTACCACTTATACGTTGTGTTCCTCAGTATAGCCTTGGTCAATATAATCAGAAAAGAGCACAGAATGCTCCATATTGAACAAAATAGACCACTAAATAGCTATACTGACAAAGAAGTGAGTGTAACTTTCATTCAGTAATTGCAAGGCTATAACCTAAATATAACCAGCAGCGGAATGAAGCTTAGCAATCCAAACAACTGTACAAGATGTAGAAGCAATAGACAGCAACCTTAGTCTACAAAAAAACACACTTTGAATAGGTGCTCTTTAGCTATGTTGCTACACAATACACAGTATGTGATAACATTTTTGCAATATTTCAGTGACTGACTATACTGTGTAAGCCTGTTCAGAGCCTGTGTGAGAAGCATGTGAGGCCCTGTGCAAGTGTGGGAGGCGCTTATCGCTAACATGCACGTGAACCAAACAGAGCACAATCAATCAAGCCACCAATTTACAAGTGAAAGTGTGCAGCACAGTTTCCAAGGAATGCATACCGTGCATTGCATTCAAGTGCATTCACATTAAAAGAGGTACATATACTGTATGAAGAGTGCAAACGTATACATTATGTGTGTTTTCCAACAAGTTAACAAGGTGTGCACTGTGCATATGCTAAAATAGCAAAATGCATACATTAAACATCATAACGCGAACCTACTAAGTATTCATGTCCTGAGATTTGGACAGGCTCAGAACGTTCACTTAGTCTGTCTGCTGATAAATATGTCCATTTTCTCCAGATCAAAAAGTCATCCAAACATATTGACAAATCCTGCATTTTAGTAAAGCAAGTGTAGAGCGCAATGAGTCTAACCTTGCTGTCAAAATCTTCTACAATCTTGCTTTAATCAAACTTATTTTTCTCTTTATCATGAGTGGATAATATGAAAAATGTATTCAGCCTCTCACTGAATAGTCAAAACATTGCTGAGAGCTGCACTTGAGCCAAGGTGAGGCTGCCCTCATCATATACGTCTTCTTAAACCTTCTATGAGGAACTATTAAATGTTTATGAAACAGTCTTTTCCCTCTGACGATCATAAATGACCTGTAACGGCAAACAAGACCATCACTACCGCTTGTGTACAAAGGGGGCGCTAGAATCAAGAACAACTGAAAAGCCCCTTGTAGCCACTGGTTATTTTGTAATTATATTATAATCAAAACGTTGATAGTTATGCATGCAAATAAATGACACAATTAAAACAGGAAGAACAGTATTTACACTAATATTGAGAATTGAATATTGAGAATTGAAAATACGTTTGTGATCACTTGCTGATCAAAGTGACTTGCATCAGTACATCTCACATGCTGCTTGTAGACTGACCAATCCATGGTTTGCTGTTAGTGAGTTAGGAGCTGCAGAGAAATGTTTAAATAACTGGAACTCGTTTACATTACAGGGACTGTCTAAATGTCAGCCCAGTACATGTTTAAGTCAGCTGAAAATTGTCTCTAATTGTCTTGACCTCCATACCTTTTTGAAAAATGTGCATCAAATATGAGCACCATCACAACCAGTTAAGGGAGACGGGCGGTGGGAAATCAAGCCTATTAGAAAGCCCACTCTCCTTTGAATGTGTGCCCCTTCATGAGTGTCGGTATCAAGCTAGCGTGTGACACTAGGGTGGCCTCTACATACTGCACTACTATCCCCTTTGATCTGCCAAGGCGAAACAGTAATTACTACTAATCCCAGTCAGAGGACAAGGCAATTTGTGTCATGTCTCTGGAGGGGACCCCCATAGGCCCATTATCTGTTGGTTCATTAAGTGACAGGACACTTCACTCAGCGCTGACGCTGAGCTAAGCATAAAACGTCCGATGGCTGAGCCAAACCAGCTGTGACATGCAGTTCATATACTGTATGTAGCTAATAAAAAAAAAAGTCCCAATCTTTAGCTTTTTTCTCAATCCCCCTAGATAGACAGCGTGTGGAAAAAAAACTCTGCCGCTAAGCTATATACAGCACAGGGATAGATTTGATGCTAGTTGTCTTCAAAAGAGAGGGAGTTTGATCTTATACAATATAAGCATGCAATTATGGCATTTCAGTGGCATGAATGGTAGCACAGATTCAGGGCAAATTCATGTGAAGGGATTTTCTACAAGAGCCATACCCCAGCCCGGCTGCTTTATTTCGCTGCAGAACGGCAAAGCGCACTGCCAACTTGAACATTTTCTTGTAAGCCGTGAGAGCAGAGTCGGAGCGAGCTTATAGGGGCTGCTCAACTGGCATTAAGCGTTTCCCGCTGTTGATGTAATGGAAGTAAAGATTTTACTCAACCGACGCAAGGGGTGTCAAGGTGCCAAACGTGGGTGAAAAACCAATTCAACCTTTATTCTTTTTTTTTCAAAGAAAAAGTAAGAAAAGATGAATTTGCTTTAGTTTTCCCCTTGCTACAGCACACGGGAGCACTCATCAATAGACATGCTGATGTGAGGGATGGGCGGGGATTGACCTTTTGTTGTGGAATTATCGATTGCTGTCCTTTCAGGTTATCCTTTTTCGTGTAACTGCATACTGAAAGGATACATGAAAAACAGCTGAATAGAGGCAAATGGCTGCATGGCTATTTGTGTGAAGAAAAAGGAGATTAATTACTGTATACATTGCTAGTAGAGTGTGTCTGTGGCATCCTGGCTTAAAAAGCTTGTGATAGTAATTTTGCCAACAATATTCTCTGAGCATGAGATTATTGCACCTTTTTTTTGTCTGCTAACTTTTCAGTAAAATTACATTGGACTTCAATTCCCAGAAGCAGCTGCTGTCACTCGAGATCCTTTACAGAATATGCTGTCAGCATGTCTTTGGTAGAAAAGCACTTCCCATGAAATTAGGTCACTCCGAGGTAGACGTCCAGGGCAACAACGCCTTTATTTCTGGAACGATATGTTGATGTTTATTATTTCCAAGACACTTTTCAGTGCTGTGAACGCCTCACACACACACACACACACACACACACACACACACACACACACACACACACACACACACACACACACACACACACACACACACACACACACACACACACACACACACACACACACACACACACACACACACACACACACACACACACACACACACACACACACACACACACACACACACACACACACACACACACACACAAAAAAAACTAACTGAAGAATTGCAACCCTAGATTAGTACCATGGGTTTCACAATGGATTTACTTTAGTTGTCAATGTTGGTTGCAGTACAATGTATTGTCTGCCATGGTATGGATAACAACATGGGCTAAATGTTTTGCCAAAATAACAGGTTTATAAAAGATTGCGGGTTTTGTACATACAGTATAACATACAAGTCAAAATGTCCCTTCTTGGGGGCGCCCTTAGCTCAGTTGGTAGGGCTTCCCCCCCATGGGCCTCGGCCAGCAGCGGACCCGGGTTCGATTCCAGCCCGCGGTCGTTCTCTGCATGTCACTCCCCTCTCTGCCCCATTTCAACTCTGTCTCGACACTATCAATAAAGCATAAAAATGCCAAAAAATATATAAAAAAAAAAAAAAAAAAAATGTCCCTTCTTATGTCACAGTTGACTGACCAATATTTAACTATAGCCATTATATTTTCCAAACCCTAAACTGTCCATCTTAATTTAGATGCAACAAGTGGATATCGTATTCAAAATGTATTTAATGTTTTCCCATTGGACATGCTGTAGATACATTCTGTATGAACATGTGTAAAATATTTTCATTATTATATTTTAATAGTTAAAATATGATATTGTGAAAATATAATCCAGGGAGATCACATCTCTTTTAAAATAAGGCATGTCAGTAGTGTTTCGGGTGGACATAGAAACACACTACTGCTCCTGTGAGATATTGTAGCATGATCACTGTTTGTCAGACATAAAAGTACAGAGCAATATAAATCAAAAGACGGTTTAACCCTTCTTGGTAGAATATATCTTCAGTATTACCAGCTCGATACTCCTCTTTATTTGTATTATTATTTTATGTAATGGAACTATATACAATAGGGAATACACAAGTACTTTATAGCTGCATAATACAGTCAAAGAAATTAGACAATAGTTTGAGGTATATCCTTTATATATACCATCTATTATTATCTAGACAATTTCTAATTTAATGGGAATTCAAATTTCTCTCGCCCTTCAGACAACTTTTAATTGAAATATCCATACATAAAGACATGAGGGCCTCGCTGAATAAAAAGTTTACTTCTTGAAGCCCAATAGCTTTCTTTGTTTTTATCTGTTACCATTAGAGTGAGATAATAAATGTATATTTGACTAAATACAAGTATATACAATAAATATATACAGTATTTCTGAGAGCAAGACAGTGTGCAGGAACCTTTCTTTAGGATTCACTTAACTCTCTCCTACGCGCCTGCCTTAAGTTACAGATGCACAAAGTACCCTTTTGTTTTGCATTGGAAACATGACTTTTTTGAACGATTTATTGGATAAAGTTTCCAGCGGGGTGAACACAAACTAAACAAATGGAAGGCGGCTCCATCCGCACCTCCGATGAGTTGCAGCTAAAGCAGCCTACACGGTTGAACATTCGATAGCCGTGGTTCTTTGGGTCACATCCTGGATCTCCGTCCCCCAGTGTCGGATCACTATCCTGGACTCAGCAGTGTTATAGCAGCAGAGGGACGTCTGATGTAAACATTAACTTTCTCTTGATCCACAGACAGAGGCTTCACCCGCTCCACTTTTACACTCTACTGGTCCACTTCCACAATGTTTCCAAGCACATCAGGGGGGAGAGAAGAAATAAATAAGTAAATGGCAAGTTCAAATACTGCATTACTAATGGTTCAACATAAACACTTGAAACATTATGGGTATGACTATCATCAGCTAGCTTAACTGCCCAAGATCATATGCATTTTTTTACTATACCATCCTACTAGAAAGAAGACATGTTATGGACGCACAATAGACAAACATCTGAAAATTGATCAGTGCTTGTAAAAACAATGTTTTGCCTGCAAATATGGATGAATATGATACGAGTTCAATTGCAATTTCCTTTCATTTAACTCCAATTTATTTCAAATTAATTATTTTGCATATACTAACGATATTACTCTCAAATGTCACAGGATTGAAGTCATTCTCTATTGTATTGGGAGTGTAGCTCATCTAGGACACTGTACATGTCTGTAATATTACTGGAATATATTGGTAAGTAAGAATATACCACTCAGACTAAACATTCACATCTAATTTGAGGAAATGTATTCCTCGTAAGAAAAGTGGTTTTCACGCAGCCCTGTCATGTGAATGGGAGGCCCCATATTCCACTTCTCATGTTTTACTGTCCTAAGCTGCTTGTTATTTCCAAGGTTTAGATGTGGACGTTTATTTTTACAGCGTTCATCCCTTCCCTCTGACTCATGTTTCTACACCGACAGTCATTATGGACGAGCCTTCCTGTACGGATCTGTGTGGCTGCTGTATGGATATGTGTGTGCGTGTGCGTGTGTGTGTGTGTGTGTGTATATATATAAGTAGCTAGGGGAATTTACTTTAAAGTGATAGGTCAAGTTTCTCATTGAAATAAAGTGTTTATAAGATTAATAAGGTAAACTCAACAAAGCTTGAATATTCTGCTTGGACTCATTTAATTTGATACACGTAGGAGCTTCACTGGAGTGACCATTTTCCACTTAGAGATGTATTTAATAAAGCAATTATAAGACATGTCCAAAACGTCATTAAACCGACAGATGAGTGTAATCAATACCTAAAGTATAGCGATGCCTGAGGGCTCTAATAGCCTCGGGGCTGTAATACATCCAAGTATTGAAACACAACACATGAGCTTCTAGTTAATGTTCAAGCCATTTATTATTGTAATAGATACTGTCACTCAGACAATGAGGGCTCAGGTTCACCTTCATGCTTACAAGACACAGTAGAGCATTTCCTTTTGTATTACACTTTTTCTTCGGAAGTGTTTAAATGAATAAGTTCTAGATGTTGGATAAAGCCAGAGTTCAAATCTTAAATTTAATTTTTACAACAAATTAGAGTGCAGGAACAAAATGTATCATATGAATTATTAATATATGATATTACCAACGTATCAACAGATCCATCTGTTAACCTTCAGAATAGTGCTTGGAATGATTATGGAAAATGTAGTTGATGTAAGTGTTTTAGAAGTTGAGATTTTCGGATGAGAGTATTCAAAACACTAATGCTGAGATAATGGCCGTTGTAGGCTATATGAGAAATATACAGACGCAAACAGACAACGTTTAATGAAACAAACACGTAAATGTATATTTTGACATTTTTATTTAGATAAGTATCAAAGAAAACATGTTATGGAAGCAAAATTGCAGAAAATCTCAAAATTACCCAATGCTTACAAATGTGGTTTTTGCCCTGCAGTGTCTCGCCTTAAGAGATTAAGCATTTCTAAAGCTTAAATGTAAAACAAGCCAATTAAGTACAACTTAAGTATAGTTACTAGAAAACTTCAGAGGACTAAATTAGTACTGGATTTATGAAAAATCTGGTACACCCCGATTCTGGTTTCTGACATTCTTTTAAAAACACATGGCAAGCTTGAAGTTGTTTTCTTGCTTCATCTGCAGGCTCTAAACTCTCAAACTCTTGGAACTGTTTTTTTTATTCCCATTACAATACAGCACTCCACAGCATGATCACTTAAATTTGAGCGTTGGGGAAGGAAAGTTGATGATTTTGGACCTCTGCTTCAATGCCTGGCTGTAAATTATACAGCTGGGATATGAGCGAGGGGGGAACCCGGGAGGAAGGGAGTGTGAATATCTCTACCGGGGCCAGAAACCCAGAAAACGATGCCACTTGTCGGCACAAACCTCTCTCTCTCTCTCTCTCTAAATATTTTCGGTTTTGAAAATAGCACGTTTCAAATGTCCCTGGTAGAAAAAAACAACAACTTCCAAATATGTTCTGCCTGCCGCAAAAAAAAGCAATTCCTGGAAGTCGCCACCAGTGCACTGTGCTGAAAGGGGGAAAAAATAAATCATGATTTTGTTTTAGTCTTATGTCCTGTTTGTGCATTCATTGACTGTATATAATTATAGTCTAAAGAGCATAAACAAGAAGGGCCGGAGATGATCTGAAGAGGCAGCTATATTTTTTTTCAAACTTCTTACTAATCCAATAATGGAGATCCCCATCTTAACATTTGGACGAGCCATGGCAACAAGCTCTGACCCTTTGGAATCTGTACCCAAGAACATATTAGCCATTACTCTTTTCCTTGGCCATTTCCTGCCCTGCCCCCCTGGCCATTGCTCCCCCCCTCCCCCTCCCTCTACAAATCCAGTGGGAGGAAAATAGATTCCAGTTTGGAGTGGGTTCTGGCCAAAACCACCTTGCCACTCAAAGTCGAGGCCGCTTGTGTCATTTTTCCACTGGGTTTCCGTGGTATATTTTGACAGGCCATTCCAGCTAAGCTTCAATAAATAGGAGGAAGGCCTTCTTTTTTTTCTCCTTCCCTCTTCCCTTTCTTTCGTTACCATTTCGAATTTGTAACATTATAGCGGGACCCATGCTGATTTATGTAGCTGGCTAAATTCTTGTGTAAAAAGATTTTGGTCAAGCCACCTCCAATCCAAAAGGGGCTTTGATCGTTTTCTCCCTTTTGACTAACTGCGTTGTGCTTGTATTATTCTTGCACTTTACCTCTTGGTACATTTTGGTCAGCGTTTTTTAGGTCCAGTGTGCCGAATGATGAGCAAACAAGTAGTGATGAAGATGGATGGCCATTGTTCTCCCTCATCTGCAAGTCTAAAAACACTTTGTTTTAAGTGCTGATAGTCTTAAGGACTTGTAGAAAAGGGACCCTAACTATCACTATGTTTCAAAGGGTAAACAATCCCTCCCCCTTATAGGCACTCTGGCACAAACTAAACACCTTAACACATTTCTGCTTGATAAAACCATGTTCAATTTCCTGTGCTTTTGTACCCCTTTAGATAGGCTTGACATGCCAGCTTTTTTCTCCCCTCGCCGCCGTATGCTCTTGGGTCGTGAATTACAAAGAGGAGCTGAGAAAGCAGTCGATTCAGGCACGGCGCTCGGCTCTCTCTCCCTCGTGAATGCATTTACTTCAATTAGAGGCTGCAGTCAAGCACGAGAGGACGGAGCGTGTCGTCTTTTATGAACATTTATTGTTACACAGTGTAATGACCATGCACGCCGTGACCCGGGGCTAATGGCGCCATGGATTAACTGCAGCGGGCAGCCTTTGGGAAAGTCCAAAACTATTCCAAAGGTATCGATTTTGAGGCCGGCTGCGAAATTGAACTGTCAGGCTGTTCCGCCGGGGCCCTGATATGATATTGATCCCTCCTGCTTAGCGACCAACAGAAGAGTCTGTTTACCTGAAACAGCCAAGCCGGGTCCAGGGCAAAAGGCTGGAGACCCCCCATCCCTCTGGAGACCCCCACTTATAAGTTCTTATTGGAATTTTGAATATGATTTTTTAGCGAAACCGGCTGCTTCAATACTCTCTGCTCTTACTGCTACAGGACCATTAGCCATGCTCAGTGACGTGGATCCACTTCTCCATTAAAAGAGAAGGCTAAACGCTAAGGTGCAGCGCGTTACCATCGACATTGTGCTCATGGCTTTGCCTGTGAACACAGGTTAAAGGGAACATTCACAGCTTTAATGATCCTTCCTCCTTGAACAACAGTGGTGTGACAGCCGACGCAAGGTCATTCATTGAGAGAGAGAAAGAAAGAGGGAGCAAAAGACGACAGACGGCCGGTGAAAGTACAAAAGTATCGGATTTTAAAGTATTTGTTATCAATAGTATCTGTGTAAGTATAATCACGAAAATGTACTTGAGGTATTAATAGTAAAGGTGACTGTTAGGCCCTAAACATTTTACTGAATGACATATCAATGCATTTACAGAGAATCAGAGTTGTTTGATTCTTGGTTGCACTAACAGAAGAGGACAGCTGCCTCAAATTATTGATTTCTGCAGGTGGTTACTAATAATAATAAAATCCAAAATAGTTGGATATGTTCAAGTCTGGGAAAAAATTGGGATTTAATTGTTTAAATACAATACCTGAGTTAATATACTTAGTTACATTAGACCTTTGAAAAAACAAAAACAGAAAGCAGCTTTTATTTCTCTCTCCCTACACTCTCAGTTTTAATTAGGGTGTCTTCAGCCGAGCTGCGTGGTGTCAGAGAGTGCACGAAGCAATCAGCACCCCACCCCGCATGGCAGGAGTCACAAGCCTTTGATCAGCTCATAGAGACTGATCCACCATGACTGTGAGAGGTGTGTGTGTGTGTGTGAGTCTGTGTGTGTGTGTGTGTGTGATCTGGCCTCCACATGCCAAGCAGGACAGCCGCATCTGCAGTGGCAACCTGAGCCCCTCCCCGAGATGCTCACAGTGGGTCTTAATGTTCCGTAAAATAAACTTAATGTTTTATTTGAGTTAAAGGTGCAGTCAGCAATGGAAACTGCTTTCTGACAAAATCACTTTTTTGTCAGTAAATATCTCAACAAAAAAAAAGATGCACACACAGCCACACACACACAGACGCACAAACACACAGACACAGTGCGGACATGATTCTGGAATGTGGGTTGGACTCTGAGGAGATATTCACTGATTTTGAAAAACATTTCCACAACAAGCATTTTCCAGAATCACTAAGTACACCTTTAAAAGAAAGGGTATTGTTAAAGGTCTCCTCATCTTAAAATTGTCTGCTGAGCGTCTTGCGTCTATTATTTTTCCATTTTTATGGTTCAGTAACCGTTTTTTTTTCATGTTAATTACAAAGCGTAGACACAGTAATTGAATTGAATTGAGAGCGGGGTGCAGACTTTAAGCTTTGGCTTTCGTTTACAGTAACAGGAAGCCAAGGATTCTCTGTTCAGTTTGAGTGTTGGTTATAGATATGCTTGTGTTTCGGGGACAATTATTTTCATATTTAAAGTTGTAAGGGAAGGTCCCACATTCAAAACATGTTGCTCGATACAGCATAATAATATGGAGGTCCATAGTTACTAAGGCAAGGCAAGGCAAGTTTATTTCTAAAGCACATTTCGGACACAAGGCCATTCAAGGTGCTTTATTATGCAAAAACAAAATACATCAAGTATAGAGCACACATAAAAAAAAAGCAAATGAGAAACATGAATATAAATAAAACATAAAATAATTAGAATATTTAAAAATTAATACAAATTAAAAATTACAGGTTAAAACATCTGCATTTCTGTCTTCATCTCAACTAGTTAACATATGTTTTGTGTGATACACAAACTTGCATGTTATTTGATAAATCTCCATATTTTCAAATGTACAACTATTCAACAGCTAACTTTGCAGAGTCTTGCCCTGTCCTGTTTCCCATTCAACCTTACACAAATATATGCAAAGCCTTTACTTTGTGTCTGACATCACCTAAGGCTACGCAGGCCCTTAATCCTTAATGAAACACTGTCTGGTGGAAACTGTTTGTGTGTGTCTCAGTGTGTTGTTGTAGCACACTGTACTGTACAATGTCTATGTGCTCACGGTTTCAATGGCTGGAAATGGGACGGAACGCTTTACTTCCACGGGCAAAAAAATTAGACAGAGTGGCCTCCCTGCTGAGATTTTAAAAATATTGGGCATTTGAGTTCTATAGTTTTTATCCAGAAAACTGTACCTTTTCCTCTCTGTAATGTGTTCTAGTGTGTGTGTGTGTGTGTGTGTGTGTGTGTGTGTGTGTGTGTGTGTGTGTGTGTGTGTGTGTGTGCATGAAGCAATACATACATACTTTGCGTTGAATGTGCCCCTAAATCTAGCCACCACAAACAGTACTATAGTGCCAATGGAAAAGTCACCCAACTCTCCTACTGCTCAGTCCACACAATGTCCCAGTAAGCATGAAATGTTACACTCTGACAAATTCTCAATTTTGTGATTTCCTCAAACCACATAATATATAAAGTCTCCGTCAGCTATGAGCCGTTACTTGGAAAACGCTGAGGCAAGTTTGACTCAGGGGTTGTTGGTCAAGCTTTCCACCCTCTGCCCTTCTCTCTCGCCACTATTCTTTTTTTTTTCAGAAGGCTATACCATAATAAAGCATGTATTCAGTTAGGAAACTGACAATACAAATGTATGGAGATGATTGGAGGTTATAATTAATTGGATTTAAATGTAAATGCACAACACAAATAAGAATTTAATTATCATTATTATAATTTTTTTTTATATAATGCACAAATAATAGGGAGTTGGATTACATGAATAAATGACGCCTATCCACACAACGTCTGCTGCATACATTTGTAATAATATGATTCACATGTTGCTGCAGTGCTGTTTTCTGTCCATCAAAGTAAAGCAAACACGACCAACAGGGTTTTCTATTCTGTATCACACTCTATTAGCATAACGCTGTTGTTCTTTGTCTTGAGACTTGTTGTTTTCTCATATCCTCCGTGTTCCAATCTGCTCTGTGGCATGCTGTGTGTGGAGACAGGATGTGTTCAGTGAGGTGCCTCCCCTGGCTCCATCCACCCACACTCATTCACCTCACTGTGAACTCATGGCAACAAGTACCAAGATGCATAACGGGGAATATTTTCCTGAGAGATTTGGATCCTTTGTTAATTGTTTCCCATTTATACTATTCATTATGCACTCATCACCTACTCCAAAGTATTTCCATTCACATAAAGCCTACTATGATACACATTGATTAAAATGTGTATGCCACAATATCAGTTATTTTACTAATCAGAAGCTATTTACCTTGCTATGTTAATGCCAGTGTACTTTCTTGGTGACCTTGAATACATTGTACTTAATGTTAGTGGGGTGGTATTGGGTCCATTTTTTCTCTTTTACTTCTTTATTTTATTTTATTCTGTAGAGCTTGCATACAAGTATTAATTATGGTATACAACTAAGTCACCTTGCCTTGGTATATCAGCAATGTTAGCCATGAACTCTAGCTGCAGAGTTGTGTGTCTTTCATGTGTATTGTTAAGTGTTTTTGTTTTGACTATGTGACTTTTTATGTGTATGTGTTTCTGTGTACGAGCTGCTGGATACAGGGATTTCCTCACTGCTGACGTTAGCATTTAGCCCAACCACTGTAGCTTACCTAAGTATAATATACTGTATATCAACAAATCTTACAGCGGAATTTAGTCTATACTGCATTGCCGCTGTCACTCATTGAATTTGCAGCGTTTACCAATGATTGTTCTTGGCTCCCTCGTGGCAGTCCAGATCTATTTTCTCATGTAAAGACACAAACACTAATAGGCCTACAGTACATCAAGTTGTTTTAAGTGAGAGGGAGCAGCATGAGAATTAAAGTTATGTGTGCCCTTACTGATTCATGAATCAAGGTGCATTTGAATCGTAAATGAGTTGAAAGAGTGACGCTACCACTAAGCAAAAGGAAATAAATGAGTGATTTCCAAGATGGACAAATAGGCATAACAAAGATGAAAACAGGTCAAATGCAACACAATTGAATGCTGTGTACTGGTTGTAGGCTATAACAACAAAAACATTAACTAAATAAATCTGATTGACAAATAGCTAGGACACTGCTTACAGAAAAAAGTTTGTAAACTTTTCAGTCGAGGTCACACTGTTATAATTGTGCAGTGTGACACACATATACAGGACCTTTCAGTGAAGGAAGGAAAGACACTGCATGTATTTATAAATCACTGGCTGTACACAAGCAGGTGAACGGAGAGAAAGAGAGAATGAGTATGATAGAGAGAGAGAGAGAGAGAGAGAGAGAGAGAGAGAGAGAGAGAGAAAGAGAGAGGGGGAAAAAGATGGAAAGAGACACTGAGAGGATAGGGAACAGAGCCAGCGAGAAGGATACAGTACGAGTGTGGTAAGGTTTTCGCTCTCCAAACCACATCCGTCTCCTGCCAAACCCCTCTTTCTTTCTCTTTCCCTCCCTCTGTTCTCATGCTAAAATCCATGTATTTCGGGACCATTCCGCCTCCTGTGAACTCTTCACTCATAACATGATGGATTATTAAGTGATTGGACAGAGGCAGCAAAATCCCTTTTTAATATCCCACATGCAAGCAAGATGTCGTGTTAGTAAAGAAGTCTTTGCCTATGCTTCATCTGTATAGGCGGTCTGTCCCTGTTAAAATGTAATTAGTGCCAGTACCAATTGGCTTATTCTAATGCATGTTATTGCCGTAATAGGCTCAGAATCACTTGGCATATTCATTTCATACTGTTGATATGGCTCTTAACCTCTATCTGTACCATTTTGATTAGCAAGTGACTGCATGGTGCCATCAAATGCCTGTTATATCACTAATATAACTTTTATATTAAAACACACACTGTTCTGAAATGAATGGGAGCTTAATCATCTCCTATGACATAGTTGAGTCAATCTTCCACAATTGCACTGGGCTTGTTGGAGTGTGTGTACAGCCCTGAATGTTAACTTGTTTGAACCCCACCGGTTAAAAACAGCAATGCAAACGAAAATTATTTACGTGTTGATTTACATACAGAGCAGGTAAATGGAATCCGATCACATCTGGACAAAGAAGTCACATGTCGACAGACAGGTGTGAACACACGGACTGAGAGCTGGCCACTTGTGATCAGATGACCAAAATCACATCATAATCCCAGGTGGAAACAGGGCCTATCTCTTAAATTGTGGTACATTTACTGTATTAGAAATATGTTCTGTAATAAACAACTCATGGAAAAAACTAATAGATCACTCCAGATGTTCTGTGTCTCTCGTTTTACTATATATAGGTATATGTTTAAGTAGAATGAACATTTTGGTTTTATAATAGAAACTACTGACAACATTTCTACCAAATTCCAATATATTTTTTGTCATTAAGAGCATTTCCATTAAGTTATGTAGAGATGAAGATTGAAGAAAAATCCTGACTGGTCTCTTGATTTTTTCCGGAGCTGTAGAAGTAGAAGATATGCTGGATGGAAGCCTGGGGCATGGACATATAAAGAAATGGACACCATATTGAAACATGGCGCCCATTCATTCCTATGAAAGCTGTTCGTTGGCGCAGAGAAGCTACAAGGAAGCTGCCATACTGCTTTCATGAGAGCCTGGCACGCCCCTAAAGCAGGGTACGTTTCATTCTCGAGCAGTGTAACGTTATAATATGTCCGTGCATTAAGCTAAGCGGGATGAGCACAGTTGCATTGTTTATCGACCATTGAAGTATAAATTACTAATCTCCGATGATTCTCTATCTGTAATCTATAAATTACGGCCCGTTGTTGTAAAGTTATATTGTGATAAACGAAGATTCCTCCCGCCATCGGAGGCCGGGCAGGCCGAAGCAACGGTTGTTTCACTACGACTCCTTTTAGCGGCTACATGCCTAACGGCTAAAACTGAAAATAAAACGGCTATAAAACACTTTTGGTGGCGTTTTGAAAAGCGAAAACTTCCATCCTATTAGTACATGGTCTAAATAAAAGTATGAGACTTTGATAGATATCCAGAAAAATTTAGCGGAGATACAATGGGGCTGGCTCCCTATGATCTCCATTTTGTTTTACGGACCCGTCCCGGACAGTCAAAGCGTGTAATACCAGGCGTGGCCACCTGGCCATGCTGGCTGCTTGGAAAAGGCACAGTCCTGGGGGCCTGGTCTGGGGGTGGGGTGTGTTCATGGAATCTGCTCGTCCAAATTTGTGGTTATCCAATCAGCGTACATAGCAAGTGGCTGAGAAATTTCTGACTTAGTAGTTCCAAGTTCCGACCTGTCTGTGTTCCAGTGCATCTGCTCGGGAAAGTATGGACGCCTACAACCTTTCTCATCCAAATAACTAAACGTTAGGCTCTAGCAAGTTACCGTTGCCAGGTACCGGTAGATCCATAGACCACAATATGTAGTGAAGTCGGACATTTCCGAGCTCCCTGTACAACTGAAACGCACCTTCAGAAGCCGGCTCATGACATACGTCTGACCAAACGTGATGCGATTGGTTGGCTAATCCAGAGGGGCACTGGGCAGATCCAATAGACACCTGCCTCCAAGTGAGAGCATGTTTGCCAATTACAGCACTTCCAGACCTTCTGTACAAATTAAATGAAGTACGATGGTCTGGTTAGACCAGGCTACTCCCTTACTGTACTGTGTGTGTGTGTGTGCGCATTGAAAATCTGGAGTTAATACACAGCCTAGGCTCTCTAAACGTGCATGTTGAGGGCTACTTTGGGCCCCTTTGTTTACCTTTTGGTTGCTGGACTATAACAAGGAGACACACTTTGCGTGGGTGGTAGACTGAAGGACAGGAGCTCACGAGGAGCTTGGGAGGGTTCACTTGCAATATCACAATAGCAAAATATTTTATTTTAGGTTGATTTTGTGGAGGTGACACCGCTCAAAGGCAACACAACAGTGGCTCCAACAAGCCAAGATGGCTTTTGTAACTTTTATTTGATCATATGCGTTGGCAGTCATATGTGTACACAATCATGATTTTCTTTGAATGATACCTCATCTGAGCTAACTGTATAGTA
Organism: Ammodytes marinus; assembly: GCF_949987685.1. Lineage (NCBI taxonomy): Eukaryota > Metazoa > Chordata > Actinopteri > Uranoscopiformes > Ammodytidae > Ammodytes > Ammodytes marinus. The sequence continues at coordinate 9,762,791 of NC_137216.1, read as the reverse complement.
AAGTTGAAGGACTAGCGTTAAATGCAACCGATACCAATAAGACTAATCCCTGAAGTCCAAATTGCATGCTCTTTCCCTTTACCATATGTCATAATACACCTGTCCAAAGGAAGGCCTATGTGGTTTGCATACAAAGGATTGCACCTTGTACTTAACCCTATTGCTTTTTCATCCGTCACATGACTGGTTGTTCTATCAGCAGCTCAGTGGACGTGAACTGGCTGCGAAGAGAATTGTGGATCAGAAGATCCAAAAAGCATGCTGGTTTTCATACTGCATACTACTTTTTTGGCATACTGCATTACATGTATTAGGCCATGGGTATATTGGAACCCAGGGTAGTTGTCAGAAGCCATGCTAGCAGTGCTGTTACATTGTGAGTTAATGCCAATGTCAAATGCTTAAATGTCAGAACAATTTGGTATACTGTTAAAAGATGTTTACCATTTTAGTTAAGCATGCACATTGTTGCGAGTATTGGAAATGATTGGACCACTTGAAATTGTGTGGCAAATTCTATCCCTAAAATCCAAGGGATTCAATTGGCATTGAAGGAAATGTCAGTGGATCACTAAAGTCGAAAAGATTCCTCCTGTCGGGACCATGAATGTTTGTACAAAATGTCATGGCAATCCATCCCACAGTTTATAGAAATATTTCAGTCTGGGCCAAAATGTTGGCCTGACTGACTGATTTTATACCAAAGTACAATTTTGTACCACCTGATTGACTGTCCATTAATGCATGTTTAAGCACACACTATATACTGTAACTGTAATGGGATTCTGATGCATGTGCTTTATTTCTCTAGTTTGTATTAATGCATTGGCATTTAACTGCAGTATAGTGAAGTACCCTTCCAGACTGCCACCATTACGTCTTAAGTATATCTAACACAATTTCTTTAATATTCTTAAAAATGAGGATACCAAGTGGCATGGATGGGTACATCACTCGCTATTCAGTCTGAAATATTCAGGGAAAATATATTCTTTGCAACTGTTGTGACAGATATGGTGATTACAATTTGATTTGCGATGTCATCAGCTTCAGTAGACAGAGAGAGAGAGAGAGAGAGAGAGAGACACATAATAACTGCATAACATAGGTCCTTAGTATAATGACATCGTCTAAGATCGCACACAATTGTATTATCTACTAATTGGTATGAGCTAAACAAATCAAAATAACCTTCCCCACCTGACAGCAAACACAATGTCAGGCTATATGAGTTTTGTAGAAACAAATAAAATAAATGATTAAGATGAAAAGTTTGGCACTCGCCTCAACATTTGGTTTGTATAATCAATAAAGACAAAGACAAATGGTTCAGTTATTGTTTTCAAACCTTGTATTATTTATAGATTTTGATCAAATTTGACCTGTTGAATAGGCAATGTTAGTACTGTTTACAGTAGGTCCATAGCCAAAAGATTAATACGATTTCTAATTTGAGGCTTTTGTCAAGAAGCCAATTGTATAAGCAACAGTCTTCAACATGTACATGTTGGTCTCACATGTAGTATGTGTGATTCCATAACCATAGGTATTTAAAGTACCTACTGCTTTAACAGCTTCCATCCTGATGGGAAAGCTTTCCACCAGTCGTTCCATCATACCTGCTGGGATTTGTTCCCATTCAGGGCCGATGACGCTTGGCTCACAGTCAAAACTGCTTTCCAGTTCATCCCAATGTACCAGGGGGCGTTGTCACTGGGCACAGGAAATACCAGACCGATAGTAGGTGGACAGAGGACATGTTTTGGGCTATACAGAATAGTGTGTACCAATGTAAGCCATTGTGTAGCTCACCCTATTACGATACTGTTTTTTAAAAGTTATCTCTAATTGCCAGTGTACACATTTACAGACAGGTCAGGGGCCTTCACTAACCCACTTTGTGTGTGTGTCAGCGTTAGCCTTTACGCATATATTTAGCACTGAAATGAAAGTAATTAAAGTGCAGGGTCTACCTCAGCATGGCCCGGCCCCCCTCCCAGGTCCTGTCTGGTCTGGATGCCAGCCTGTGACTTCAGCAAGTCTTTATCTCTAACAACAGTTCCACCATTCCTGCCGTCCCCGCCACGGCTGTCATTTTTCGAAGAAAAAAAAACATGGATGACACCCACTATTAGCCCACTAGTAAGGGACAGGACTTACATGAAAGAAGATACCCAAAAAAATATATGTATGTATGTATGCATCAAATAATCATTGACAATAGGTGCCCACAAGCCTGCAGGTACACACACACACACACACACACACACACACACACACACACACACACACACACACACACACACACACACACACACACACTGGTTCACACTCCAACTTTTAAACTCACACATTTTAAACAAAGGCCGGTTTCCTTGGAGACAGCCCCAATCAGAGCTAGTGGGGGGAAGGGGGCATATCTGTGCTTTATTAGGCCCAGTGCGGTTCATCTTGTGTCCACATTAGCGGCATCAAGCAACCAGAACCATTTTAAAGCCATGCACACATACTAAGGCCCAGTCCAGTCCAAAGAAAAAAGCCCCACGTGGCTATAAACTCTTCAGATTTATGAATGAGGCACTTATAGACGTATTCATATCCTCCAGAGCCTGGGTGATTTATGACTGTGAAAATTAAACTTCCTCTGCGGGTCTTCATCTCAAAAGAAATCCCTTTTTTTTCAAGAGTTTTGCACTCCATTGGCGTCCAAGAAGTAAAGCTAAATAATCTAGCAATGGGCCTAGTTCCCCTCGTCTATAACCACTCAATCAATAGCAATTAGCACAGCTTACTTTCTCTGGTAGGTACAGTAGTGTTGGGACATGTGGTTTTCTAACTCCAGGCATGTGTAGGAGGTTGGAGTGTTTCCCTGGACGTCCAGATGGAGTGTATATCAAAGGGAAGTCATGTAGAACCAAGAAAATAAGGAGGGGAAAATGCATTCCTGCTCTGCAATGAGGTGGGCTTCGCCAAGGCCTTTTAAAAAAGCTTTCAGGCCCCCTTGTGTTTTGATTAAAAGTTTGTTTACGCAATGAAATGTCCATGTTCAGTGATTCAGAGATGCCAAGTTGCCAGGGTACAACAGTGCGCCTTCTTGTTCAATCAGTTTGGTCGGGGCTTAAAGATGCAATTTAAGGACTATATATATATATATAAAAAAAAGGGTCTTAAAGAAAAAGGTACACAAGAATTACAAGTCCCAACTGGAGCTGAGTGTATACAGTATGTCTATGTAGAATGTAGAGTGATTTTCGTGAGGGATCCTGCAGTCCACTCCAGCAGTTTATTTTCCCTTGTTGATTAGCTGGAGAGGTTGACGCGGCGGACACTAAAGAGAAACACAGATGGTAAGGTTGATCGACAGACCTGTACACGCCCCACTGTAACAAGCACCGTGCGTTAAGCTGGACTGATGGGCCGTACACACAAAACCACACACATACAGTATAAAGGTTATACGGTTATTTGCAGCCTTGTCAGTTTCTGCAACTCAAATGTGTTGATGTATGAAACGTTTGACGGTATGCAGTTCATGCCCATTCTTACATGCCATTACTTTCATACTTTAGATAGAACAAGAATAGATATAGATAGATCTTATATTACAAAAAATTACAAAAAAGGCTTCATGCTTGGTAGAGTGACACAAACATGATATGTGAGTTAAACATCCACTGAAGAGAAAAAGTATGGCATTTGGAAACTATTATATATATTGAATCATTTATGTTGTATATGTACACACACACTAATCATAGGACAAACCAGCACTTAATTTGGCTAAATTATAAGGCAGACGTGTTGGACCCCTATTATGATGCAATGGTCTGGCAAATAATTTATACCAACCATTTGTATCCATCTAACAGCAGTTGTTGGCATTCATTTACCCGTTTTCCTTTACTGTTTTCTGATAACATTGGTTCAAATCTGACTTGTTCTCCCATGTTATGTCTCCCTTTCTCATTGTATGTGTCTCCAGCGGGGGTTAGCTCCATACGATCACTATCATTAATAGCTCATACAGACTTGGGGGCCCATTGTTTTGTCTATGATTTATGCCCTTATAACGACGACCGCATTCAATACCGCTCACATTCTCACATGCTTAGCATCTGAGAGTTAAAGCTACAGTGTGTAACTTATGTTGCCCCAATGAGTAATTACAACAGCACTGTTGGCGTATCTACATAAGCTAAGTCTTCTGTGATCGGGCATGGATTTTTAAACCTTCTGCTGGACGTCCAGGTGTTTTCATAGCAGTAGAAACAACAACTGAAACATTTCTTGGGCGCTTCTTGGATTTTCTCTGAGCTCCTGCACCAGTGTCAGGGGGGTGACACCAGTTTGTAAACGCTGACATACTGAGAAATACAGAGAAAGTTGTGTGGAGCTCATAGACCTAATCGACTTTGTGTCAACTTTTTTTTGGCAATGGCTTGAATAGAACCGTCATTCGTTTATATGAAAAAAGTTACACATTCTAACTTTAAATAGACAAACTTGAATAAGAATAGCTACAGCGATACAGCCATTGATCTGAATGATATAAAATAGGTCACTTTGCTGTGGCTTTGCAGTGGGGGCAGGGGGGGTTGTGGGTGCTAGCATGGCAGGGTTAGGGGAGGGGTCGTTAGTGGTGGTGGTGATAATGCAGAGCGGATGACCGGTTCTGCTACGCCAATGGGCCTGTTTTTGCTCTCCAGGGCAACTGATGAGCCCCAGATGGAAGAGCAGCTGCTTTGGGTTTTTCCAAAGCCCAGGGAGGGCGGGCGTCATCTAGGGAAGATGGTGTGTGTGTGTGTGTGTGTGTGTGTGTGTGTGTGTGTGTGTGTGTGTTTGGAGACGTTGTTATGCAGGTCAAGGAGGCCACCTCTGCGTGAAGGTGTAGACTAGGAGGCCAATGTTTTTCATATTCATTCTCGCATTATCTCCATGGTTTCAATTTTGCTACTCTTGCCCGCAGAGCTTTTTCTATTGTTAGCCAGAAGGGCTCTCGTGGTGCTCTGGATCACTGCACCTTGATAAGTGAAGTCAAAGGGATCCATCTGCCAGTTTTGTCCACTGCCTAGAACCTAGATCCCCCCACCAGAGGAGTGATTAAATGGCCACCTGATATCCCTGCCCTGGCCTGACTCTTAAGCCAATACACATGCATGCACACGCGCACACACACACACACACACACACACACAAACACTCTCACTCAGCAGACCGTGGCTCTGCCTGATGGCCTGGCCTCATGAGCCACGTTTTTTTAGGTTCATATTAACTTATTGTAACAGTGTATCTTGATTGGGAATCAAATGAATCCAGAGAAAAAAATAACTTGACTTAAGAATCCATTTGAGTACAATGAGGTCTGCAGCTGCAAACTCCAATATAGTGGTTTGACTGTGCCAGTTAGCATCCATCTGATTAGCTGCACTTATAGCTAGTAGCCCACGTGGAAGCTCAAACTCAAAGTACTTTGGTGATATGACGTCTTCATGACCACGGAAGTAGGAAGCTAATAAAATGCTGCAATGGTATTTGAATTACTGCCTATATTAAATTAGCATTATTTAAGTAGATTGTTTGTTGTAAACATTTATATTTTTTTACATTTGTACCTTTTTAGTTATTGTTGAATACAATATTTTCCTTTTTTCGCTGGAAGCTATATGTGTTGGCTTCTGTATTTGTCATTGTCCGAGAGCCGGCCATAACTAATTGTCTAACTTTTTTTTTTTTTTAATAACACAATTAACGTATTTAGATGACAGTCTTGATTCCTCATGTTGCTCTTTAAAAAAAGGTATAAACTATTTTATTCCAAGCCACTGATTAGGATGACATAGCAGCATCCAGACAGAGACGCTTGTCCATCCATCGCTCATCCATTCGGTTGATTGCATCCAATTGGCTGCTGGGAGTTTAAGCTTATTAGCCTATCCTGTGTGTTCCTATTTCTCCCATCATTCCCATCGGGAACCATGGCTCTGCTCAAAAACCCTCTGTGTACGGTTTCTGCGGATCATTATTTGTCATCCGTACAACCACACAGTCCACAGCTGCGTACACTGGATTCCTGGCCCGACCGACAAAGAGACAACAAAAAACAAACAGGGGTTAAGAGAAAGCAAATGTGACTATCAAAGCATTGGAACGGGACATGGCAGCCATGCATAATGCACTACTCTGAACCCAAAACTAGTCACCCCCCCAACAAAAAAAAAACCTCATTACCCATGGACCACCACTGCATCCTAATCAACAAACAGGGCAACAATATCCAACAGAAGACGAGTAGATTGTTAAGCCATTTGCAATGCACCGCATCGCTGTAAATACACAGAGGAAGAACTGGAAGTAAATCAAAAACAACGGACTGAAACAAAGACAAATGCGGAACACAAACTCTCTACCCACAGACTAATTTTGTTTATTCAACACGAGTCAGTCTGCCTTACTGAGTCTCCATCCTTCTTTCTCAATCTTTTTTTTATTTATTTTTTGTGGAAAATCAAGATGCAACATTCTAGCTATTTTATTTTTGTGAATATCAATTACATTTGGCAGGCTTCCAAAGCAGAGAGAGAGGAGAGGTCGGGATGTCTTCGGGCGATGTCAGTCAACGCTAAGCCCCTATGAATAAAGATATCTCACACAGAGAAAGCACTTCCACAACTACACTTCCACCTAGGTACTAATTAAGACAGAATCCTTTATAGCAAATTCAATGTGGATGGGGAAGCTGGTGGTTAACAGTGGGGGTGCCATTCTTTGTTACCGATAGTAAAAGGTGATGGGGGGGGGGGGGGGGGTCAACCGGTCCAGAGCTCGAAAGAATGAAGTCATTATTTAATTATGTGCTTTCATAAAAGAAGATAGAATGCCAGTTTGTGTGCCTGCTAAATGCCAGTGAGCACACCACATCCGCAGGAAGTTAACCTTTTGTTATTGTATTAATTAAATGCACACACACAAAGAAATGTGTCTGAATAATTAATGGATTGAACTATAACTCGAAAAAAGGACTGCCCATGAGGCAGAGTTGAGATTTATTAATCCCGTGTTTACTTGCGTTTAGTCCTATATCTGTTTTGGTTCCATTTGACATTATGAATCATAATGCCTCAAAGCTTTCGGGGGAACCGTACAAACAAATTACAGCTACTGTCCGTGAATGGAGATTCACCTAGCCTGAACACAACACATCGGGACACATCTGTTTTAGATATTCAAGTCAAGTGGAGCAGCTTGTAACCCCCTACAAAAAAAAAAAAAAAAAAAAAAAACTTGAAAGATGTGGCAAATTCGCTGACAACAGAAGATGATATAGAAGCAAATGTATCTCATCTGGAAACTATCCGCGCGCCCCTATCACATGCATTGTTTGCTGAGCATCGGTTTACACGTGCTTGTGCCCATGCTCTGTTTGAAATGAACAAATGCCAAGATTCCACTTTGGTCTTTTTCTGGTTGAAACCAACATGTCTGAATGAATGGCTCCAACGATAACACCGAAGGAGATTATGTGTGTGTGTGTGTGTGTGTGTGTGTGTGTGTGTGTGTGTGTGTGTGTGTGTGTGTGTCCCTCCTGGTGTTCGCACACATTCAACTGGCTGCTTCTGAGGAATGGAAAGAGATTCATCCTGGACCTCTTCATTGTTTTTTGCTTATACTTTCTTCAGTCACCAACAAATGATTTCCAGACTTTGAATTAGAGCCTGCTGGATACTGGGGGTACTCAGCATGCAATATGAAATCCCGGGATTAACACAGGGAAATTGCTTTTATGTAATGCAAATTGAAATATGTGTTTTTACTTGTATCTAATCCAAAACATTTTCTCAATATAACATGCATCAAAGAAAAGTGGAACCAAAGTGTTATCTCGCTATGCCCAAAGTTGCGCTGAAAGAGTTGCAAGAGCAAAGTATACGTTTTTGTGTGTGTAATAAAGTCATAGGTGAGACCAGTGGGGGACTAAAATGAATAAAATGTCCACGAGTATGCCTACTCTATCATATACAGTTCACATATATACAGTTGAATCAATGTATTTCTTAAAATACCTCTATTGAGCATGTCATTTTCTGATATTACTTTATATTAATCATATAGCACGTTATCTTAGCTGTTTTTAGCATACACCTTGTGTCAAATCCAAAAATGTGTGGTGTAATTAAAAACATAATATAAAATTGATTAATACAATTATAATACAACAAATTAATTATACAAACAAGTAATACAGTTATCAAATTGTGCAATATGCTCTTTTGTACCTGCTCAACAGTTTGTTAAATACATACTGTATTTCTCATGTGATATCAGTCAAATATTACATGATAAGCCTGTGCGTGATGTCCAGAATCTCTCTCCATTTAACAGGGAAAGGGATTTGTGTGCCAGTCACGGACACTGCGGACGGATTCAGCAGAATATTCATGAAACACCCACATCACCATCACGCAAACGACCCTTTGAATGTTAGCTTAGCACAGAGAAAGCACAGGTCAGGCCAGGCAGTAATCCACAATATCAACATCATTTCAGTACCAAGGAGAGCGAATGCCACAGGTCAAATGTATATAACAAACATTTTACTGTATAGAAATAATAAAATAAAAAAATTACAACCTCCCTTTCCACTACATCCCACAATATCAAAGTCAGTATTCCTGTCAACTGAGATTGGCACTACAGTCTTCGCAGCCATAATACCACTACATTAAACCGGTCTACACAAGAATAGAGGGGCTGCAGCTGCAAGAATAAGGCTAACAATTGTCTCACACGCCATACAGATTATGTCTAAGCAGCGCATTAATTTAATGAAATACATAATTGCAATTACAGTCAGATCTACTCGTGCTCAAATGATGAGGCAGTAATATTGATAAACCTCTTCACTTAACTTCACACGGTCGGACATTTACTGCCATCTTTACCTCCCTGCCTTTTGACAGCAGACATTTTGTTGCTTTTTCCCTGGACTATATTTTGAAATCCCTCGTATTGGTTTAATTGTATAGTTTGCTCGTCTTGAACATGTTTTGTATTGGTCATAGTGGTGCAAAACATTGTCCCGTTTATGGGAACACGCTCAGAGCTAGATTTGGAGAACCGGGGTCAACTTAACGAGTTATTAAAACAGATTTTTCTTTATATATTCTTTTGTATAGTGCATTGTTGGAGACATCATGTCATTGTGAACATGATAAATCATGAACTTGAAACTTGAATTAAGTACTTGAAGATGACTCAATTGGGTGATGGTGAGGAGACCAACACAACAAATACTCTAGGTATGTGACCGAAAGCAAAAAAGTAAGTATCCGCATTTTAGAACAGTTTTCAAAGTCTGTGCTACACAATTACACTGCACTATTGACAGGTGTTTGTGTGTAACATTTGAATTAGGCTTGTTCTGCATATAAACATTTTTACCGCGTCTCGTGTTGAAATTTAGCAAGGTTCTATAAAATGAGTTGAAGAATTGCCTTGTACTTTACAAGCAACAAATAAGCCTCTAACAGTTGGTGTGGGACAAGTGGAAGTTATTAAAATCACTGATGTGGGCCACATCAGGTGGAACATGTTGTTTAGAACCCCAGGGAAGAAAGAAGAAGAAGAAAAAAACAGCACTTCACCTGACATTTAGCTGTACATTAACTCAACATATTATAGAAATCAGCTCATGAAAAGGAATTCGCTTTCGATCAAGTTCCTCTTGACGCCCACATTTCCGGCTGCTGAGATATAAGGTCAACTGTCACGGAGGGAAATGTTTGTTGACTGAAAATGGTCGCATAACAGGCTGAGAAAAGCAGGTTGAAGGTGGGCTTTCCTCTGTCATGTTATGGAGCCTGACCTTTTATTTCCAATTCAATATGGTTCAACTCATATATGTGTTTTTTGTTCTATTCTGGTTCAACTGAGAGAAGGCCCCACTTGGTCACCACATGCCATAGAGTCTTTCATCTGATTTATATCTTTCTTTTATGGTTGCACATTGAATAAATCTGCTTTTTAGATGCAATTCCCATTCGGTGAATTATTTCCTTCGGCTTTATGACAGCTGTTATTTTTCTTACATGACTCCGTCTTTTTTTTCTTTGTTTTTTTTAGCTTTATTAGTCTGACTTGTAGAGACATATTTGAAATGAGGCAAAGAGGGGAAGACATGCAGTGAACTGACCCAGGCGGGATTCGAAAACAGGTCTTTGAATTAAAGAAGGTGGAGGTACTGTAGATACAATATAGTCGTGCAAATCAAGTCTTATACTGTACATTTGAACTCATGAGCTATTTCGCTAATTTGCAGGATACAGCTACCCCAGCACTGTGTGTGTGTTTGTTTGTGTCGGTCTGTATGTCTCTCTGTCTGTCTGTACTTCTGCATTTGTGAGGGTGTGAACGTTTTCATAAGTGTGTACGTTTACGGTATGAGTTATACAAGCCAAATGCATGCACGTGTGCATATGTGTGTTTGTGTGTAGCAGCTCACTATCATACAACAGAGGTCTAAAGCAGTGAAGTTGATATATTTGCTGGAACAGATTTGCTCTGTCGACACCCAGCACAGCAGGCACAGCTTGTCACAGGCTGAATGCATCAAAGAGACATAGGCAGGTATTACCTCATTAGTTGGTGATGTAATATTTGCCTCAAAATGTAGCAGAGAAGGGATGCTTGCAATCCTTCTGGGCCCATTCCTATAATGTGCTCAATGTGAAGTGCTGTTTTTAGGCGTCCGCCCCGGCGAAGGCATAATGTTTTTGGGTTGTCTCTCCGTACCAACGTACTATCTCATGAACGCTTTGGGGGATTTTCATCAAAATGTGCTTGCATGCCGACTGAATCAAAGATGAACTGAATAGATGTTGTACCAGTACCATAGTGTAGCTTCTTAGGAGCTTTACCCTCTTTAAAGCATCACCTACCAACACTGCACTTTCACATTTTGACAATCGTATGCCTTGCGAGGGCATATAACCAGCAGGTGGTATTTCTAGTTGAAAATAGTTGTCACTATATAGGCTATAACTTGATGGAAATGTAAGTGAACATGGCCTAATGCAGGGACATCAAACCAGCGTCTCCTGGGTTAGGAAAGCACATCTACAACTATGCTAGCAGCTATGAGGCTGTACTTGATGACACAATGGTGTTTTGGGCTTAATGCTAACATTAGCACACTAACGTGCTCATGATGACAATGCTGGTTAACAGGTACAATGTGTATCATCTTGACTATCTTAGTCCAGCATATTGGATGAAATTTGCCTATTTCCAGTAAACTAAAGAAAAGCTGAGGCTGATGGAAATATCATTACTTCTGCAGGTGTCATAAGCCAAAGTATTGGACAGATTTAAATTTGATTCAATTATCCCACTAGATGAAAATACTTAATTCTACTGGCCTGTTTCCTGGAATTTGGTACTACTAATTATAGCGGAAATTGGACCTTTCTTAAAAGCAAAGCTTCATTTAAGCCAAAGTAAATTTTAATTAATTATTACTGTCGTTGGAAACTCAATGGTCCATTATGACTTGAACACCGTCTCTATTGAAAATTATTAGCACATTATTCTCATATTACAGAGCCATTAAGTAAAGTATTACAGTCAGTGGATCACCAAAGTCATTACTTATTATCCAGTGAGGAAGATGGATGTCTGTGCCAGATTCAATCACCATCTAATAGATATATTTCCCCCTGAACACAAACTGTTAACCTGCTAGTGCCAGTAGAAACATTGCACATGGGGGATATCGAAGAAAAGGAAGAATATTTTGAATGAGTCCATGATTTTATTGAAAGAGTTATCAGTCAGACTGATACATAACTAAAGGCTATTTGTATAGCGCAATTCAGACATGAGGCAATTAAAATTAGTGCTTTACAGGGGCATACAAATACATGACAAAGAGTAAGGCATAAGAAAATATTGAAGTTGCATTGAGAAAAAATAATAACATTATTTATGATTTGATTTTCAGATTATGGGGAAAGCATAAAACACAATGACATAACCAGTACACAATAACATATAGGCCTATAGGACATAATGTGAAAAATATTCCTAGGATTTATTAGTAATTCTCATCGGATGTTCTGTTGTATCTTTAGTAAAATATAAGAATTGCATTTAAGCAGTAAAGATGGATATTTTATCCTAGGAGTTTTCTGCATGTATACTGACCATACAGTGCAAAAGAGAAGTTGGGGCTGTGATAAATAATTCTAAGAGTTGTCAGAAAAAAATATATCATCCAGGCCGGATAATGTACGTTTATGTAGGGAATGCTTACTGGGAAGCACAGTGACTTCCCTGTCATGACGCTGTGAGTAATTTTTTTGATATATTTAACCTTTATATAGACGATTAATCTCATTGAGACCTGGGGTGTGACTCGTCAGTGATGGACTGTCCCTTAACAGGATTTCACCCTTTAATCCAAAGAAAGTTACTCGTCATTCATAACTGCATGGATTCATCAATCTGAAAGAAAGAGAGGCTGGCACACAAGTATGGTCGACTCGCTGACATGGAACCCGGAGCATAAAGTATAGTGTTTAGTCGTGCTGAGAGACAGTTTTAGGTTTATTAATACATCATTTTGGTATCATAGCGAACAAATATTAACAGATTTGGTTTTGGTAATGCCGTATTGGGTGGATTCAGATTACATTCAAAACAACTCACATGTAGAAGGATCATTATATGGCAGCATTGCAGCAGAGACAGCATTTCCTACAGAGGATGTTTTATGGTGGCATAAAATGAGACAGGCACTGATGGCTTAACTGCATTGATGAAATGGGGCTGTTGCATGTGTCATAAATAATATTGATTTTATAGAAACATAATACTGATTAAACCTATATCAAATTTGATGTCTAGCTCATCATCACAGGCTTATTTTTCCTTATTTTCAACAGATGAAAAATGATCAATATACATATCATGGCTGTCAAGTAGAGAGCTAGAGTAACACTGCTAGAAGCTAAACTTAGCTTTAAGATTGGAGTCGGTGGAAAAACAACATGCCTGTCTGACATGGGAACAAAATGGTCCTATACCAGCACATGTAAAGCTGATATTTTAACATGATGCATATTGTTTGTTTAAATGAATAAGGGAGCGTTACTTAAAGGTCATATATTATTCTTATTTTCAGGTTCAAAATTGTAATTTGGGTTTCTGCTAAACTGTTTCCATCGTGTAGTGTCCTAACACCCATTTTATTTCTCAGTGCCATTGGTGAATCTCCTCTTTTCAGTCTCATTCAGAAACACTCCGTTTTAGACCCTGTTTAAGCCCCGCCTTCCAAAAAGCACAATCTACTCTGATTGGCCCTGAATCTAACTGCCGGTTTGAAGCTTATATTATTTAGATTGAGGGGTATGTGGAGGGGTGCTTATCACAGGTGGAATAAATGTCAAGTTAGGTTGGTAATGAGGGGGTGTGGCCTATCCCCTTATGACATCATAAGGAAATATACATCTGACAGGGGTTTTTGAACATGTGTTTTAAGAAAGGTCGAGGTGGAGAGAAAGAGAGGAGGTTGATATTGTTTGATGATGTTTTGGTCTTTAGGAGACCTAGGACTAAGGTTCTTCAAACGTTCCCTGCACCTTGATCACCAATACACAGTTTCAGTAAGTAACTTCTTGTTGTTATTAAAAATGTATGCAAAGTGCTGACTTCTTAATATTAAGCTACCTAAGCAAACCCTGGCTGTCTGAATAACACAGGAGGATGGATATTGGTTGAGCTGTCTCCTTAACCAAAGCTTTAACATTAACAGTGCACATACACATTTGATGTAAATGAAATGTCCAAATTATTTGTTACAATTAGTCTGGGATCACACTAAAGTAAACACACCAGAACCCACATGAACACACCTAACCCCTTAGTGCAATCCAATCGTTGTATGGCACTCCAATCCATTACTATTCCTGATCTCATGCATTTCCTGTGACTATTTGTTAGGCATGGTGAAATGGAGCTATCCTCAGGAGGTGAAGAGAGCCTGACATGCCGTGATTGCCAAATGACAAACCTCTGATGGCCCAGAGAAAAATGAAATTACCTCACTGACATCTTGAGAGATTACTCCCCCTCCCCCACCCCCCCCCCCCCCACACACACACACACACACAAACAGGCCCTGGTTTCTCACCCCGCCCTCTGTAGCAGTCACACATGGACATAGTGAAATAAATATATGCATTTTGAAATCAAATCCGAATCAAAACGCAAGAAGCGCCCTGACTCCACCTCTGAGCCCCAGTCTGTGCCAAATAAATGAATGCCGGCATATTAATTTTCATGATGTCATGAACCTGGGTTGAGGGGGAGTGTCAGTCATCAGTGAGGGGCTGATTGCAGCTGTTTGAGTGTGTGTATCCGTGTGCTTTTGCCACACTTTTTACCTCTTTGCCCAGACACAATCATATCAGACTGCTTAGGAGGTTGTTTAGCGTTTTAACCCAGAGAAAGTCAGGTGACACATCAGCTTAAACTGCACAAAAAACAACACACAATGCTGTTGAAATGAAAGAAATATGCACGCAGTAACAGAATATCAATAATATACAGTATATGCAGTATATATATAATGATTTCTGAACAGTTTAGGTAGTAATAATTGCTTAGTTTTGTTATAACAACATATTAATCTCATCCATTGGCTTCACCCCAAAACTGAATTATGTTGTTATCATTAGAGAGTTGAAGAAACATGCTCCACTCTTACTGCTGTGAGGTGCAGCAGTAGTATGTGCTGGTGGACAGAGCGGGTAAAATATGTGCAAAGACAGCGAAACAAAACAGAGGGGGGAGTAGGTTAATTAAAACTAATAAGCTGCAACAAGGAGTGCTGTAAATTATACTCCTAGCTTACTGCTCCTTCCACTAGCCATTTGAGCTACTGCTATCATGATAGTCATCAGAACATGTACTAAGATCCATCAGCTTCCACACAACCAGATAATTTTTTGCCTGAAGCTATGTAAGGAAAATCAATTCCTCTGCCCTTTTCAGGGTACACAGCCATTACCAGTGGCTTTGCTAAGCTGCACTATCACATCAGAATACTAACATGCTCATAATGACAATGCTAACATGTGGATGCTTAGCAAATATAACGCTTAACTCATCTTAACAATGAATCAAACACTGACAATAACCGACCACTCACACTGACACCATCCTGACCTCCAACATGTGGACCCCCACCGGATCATTTGTAAATGCACTGTGTTGTATTTCTGGCAAAGACACAGGCATGGAAATAAAGCAATGTGATCAAAAGGGGACTTGTGTTTTAAAGGTTAGCCCCTGCCTTGAGAATGACAGCAGGGTTAATTGGTTAAGTCAGAAAAAAAATGAAAAAGTTTTAAAAAAGTCTGTGTATGCACTTGAGTGACTCCGCATGCACATGTGGAACACGCATTGTGGATCTGTCATCGCTCCAGGCAAAGTACCTGTTAACTTTGTTGAAAAAAAAAAACAGGGAAAAAAAAAATCTATATTTTCTTTTAGGGTTCAGCAGGTGCTGAAATGATTTGATTTCAGGGGCACGATATATTTGCATTTCAACCAGGCCTGAACATAAGACTTCTGACTTAATGTATTCAGTGTTCCACTGATCTGGGAAAAGCAGCTGCTCCCAAAACCCTCGAATATTGAGCAGTTTCACACCAAAGGACTAGTCAAATAGAAAGAGGGCATGGAAGCACTGGAGCTATTTCCCCTAGCGTGCCTATCTCTCTCTTTCTCTCTCTCTCTCTCTGTCTCTCTGTCTCTCTCTCTTTCTCTCTCTCTCTCGTTGAATGACTGTGACAAAGCAGCCTGGTGTGTTTGTCTGAGAATAGGACTCGGAGTCAGGGACATGACAAGTGTCTGCCAGGGACGATGACAAAAGGCAACTGAGGCAACACTGGCAGGCTGTACGAGGGAATGCAATGTGTGAAAAAAATGAATGATACTCTTCATGCCTGAATACAGGATTGTCTATTTTTCAGTTCATCCGCAGATGTAATTCAGTGGGACACAAGCTCCTATTTGACAAGCTGGATAGATAATAATACCCATCCTCCGACTAAAACTAAAAATAAAGTTGATTATAAGGGATTAAAACCGTGCTACTGTGCTTTGAGAAATGAATGGAGGTGACCATTTTTGTCCTAATTGCCCCTGCTGATTAAAAAGCTTTTTAACAAGATCATCCGGGGTGGTGTTAACTGTCATTGACAAGACATTAAAGCCAAAGTGAATTGCCTTTAAGGCCTACTATAATAAATGTAAGCTTGTCATGCTCACAAAGAGTGATAAAGATTATAAATACCCTCCCGGAAAAAAAATCGTTTACACCTTCACTTTTGCTCTGACAGCACCTATAGTGCAAACTGCCTGCCAATAGCAGACACAGTACTGCTCTGTGGGCTGCTTCCGTTGCTAATACATTCTAACATGTCATTCCATTGTGCCTTAACCTTCACTGGTCTATATAAAAATAAAGGCAACTACAGATCTTTAAGGTTGATACTCTATACTAGTAACTGTTGTGGAAACTGAAGTTTGTGTTCATCTGGTAAAAATTAGAGTAGGTAACTAAATACCAGAAGACAATATTAATGTTCTGATTTTAAGTAGACATGTATTGTTTGCCAAGCAACAGCCATCGTCAGTGTGCACGGACATGACAGCAAAATATGACTGAGGAAAGGCAGTCTCTCCCCTATGTAGTTTTAGTACTTATCAACACACACATCAACTGTAACCTATAGCTTCAATGTTTGTCTCTCAAGGCCTTATTGAACCTTGCCTCATACGCTCCTATCCTTGATTCACCCATTGCTTCTTAACCATTCCAGTCAGTATCCATTCCACACAACATCTCAAGCACTCCAGACTCACGTCATAACACCATCAGCTGTGCTGCACACATACACAAGAGGATGTCAAAACCACTCCAAGCAAAACTATTTTAGTGACTGTGCTGTATTTAGTTTCACACAACAACTCAACATTGTCTTACAGTCATATCACCATAATACATAAAACTACACACATCAGTGTAAATATGTCCATGTTGGCCAGATTGTCTTGTCATGTTCCCCTGCAGCTGATAATAATAAAACTATATCATAATACTGATCAACTCCCTTTCTGCTTGTTGCTGGTCTGGGACCCACTCACTGTTCATTACTGTGTGTATTCTCTCTTAGCGTTATTGCTGCTGCCAGCTGCCATCACAGACGTGTGTTAGCTAGAGCTCACAGATATACTGTATGTGCATTAAAACAATTTGAAAATGTGGAGATTATCTAATTCAAATGTATCACTAAATATTAATTTTACTACATTGCATGAGGTAAGCCTTCTGCAATCGCTCATCGATACCTTCTGCTGTACGTCAATGTTTTTTCTTAGCAGTAGAACCAACAACTGAAACATTTCTTGTGAGTTTTTTTAACTCCTGAGCCAGTGTCCGGGGGCGACACCAGTTTTTCAAATGCTGCCATACTGAGAAATACAGAGAGTTGTGTGGAACTGATAGGCTTCAATCAAATTTCTGTCAACTCGTTTGGCGATGGCTTGAATATACCCGACATTCATTTACATAAAAAAAGAAGCTCCATATGTTTAATAGCAAGCTTTCTCCGCAAAAGAGTAAAGTATGTTTGGCTTTGTGATGACTGACATTTATTAATATGCTCAGTCGGTGCAGTAGGCCATTGTGAGTGCATTGCCATGGCATTCCATAACTCAAGCGTGTTGTTATAATCAAACGTGCAGGTGTTGTTCCTTTTGTTTTGCGGCCCCTGTTTTGTTCCCCACTTTGTTTCAACAAGATAATAAAAAATTGCATTTGGCAGAGAGCGGGGGAATGATTCAATTTCATAGTCAGGGTCATGCCCCCCTCCTTTTTTTGTAATCTCTGCTGAGTGTTTTTTCCTTTTTTTAAGTTTTTCTGGCAAAGAGCATCTCAATATTTCAGCTCTAGATAAAGAACTCATAGGAACCAGCAGAGAAAAATAAGCCAGACCCTTTAGTGAGATGCAGGTTAGAATTGTTTGGTGTTCATATTCCTAAACCTGAAAGTGAGACACACACACACAGTAAAATCACCAGGTGGGGGGGCAAAGGTGTCTCTCTACTACAACCACAACGAAACAAGAGCGTGCTGCTTGATGCTTGCAGGTTCACTGTTTCCAATCACAGATTGGAAAGACAGCCTTTATATTATATTTTTCTTATTTTTCAGAATGCTGAAGTGTTTTTGAGAATTGAAGCTGAAGAGGAACTGATCTCCGCCCAGTTTCCAAGAAGCAAACAATCATCTAGTGTATGTGCGGTTTCCATGGGATTCATAGTCTTGCATAAAAGTTGCCTTAGTTTGTTTACTTGCCCTCATAATTACCCTTCTGCTACATCGCCATTCCTCCCTGGAAAGATTACTTCACATCTTGTTTTTTAAAATAAACATTGAAAACAAAGGCTGGCTTGATAAAAAATAAAATGCCTAGTATATATTTATTACCAACCATTTCCCATGATGGTTGTATTGTGATTCACAGCAGTGTGTCATATTGCTTTTTTATTATGTAGAGTTTTCAGTATACAAATTATTTAATTTTTTGTGAATTTGTGTTGGAGTCGATTTCACAATTTTTCTGCCACAAGTGAGCATTGCCTTCCAATAGAGACAGTTATTTTGCCCCACAGCAGATTTGTCTTCAATCTGGTGAGAAAAAGGAAACAAACTACCTGTTGCCTGTATCATTATTTCCCTGTTATTTACAGGTTAGTACTCGCAGTTGGTATTTTCAGCACTTCAGTGAATGTAAATTGGATGTTACTTTCAAACGGCGGTGTAGCTATTCTTATAAGTCTAGAGCACAGAAAGTGGATGGCATTAGCTGTAGTCATGCTAATCTAGACAGTCATTAGATGAGCTCAGGTTGCATTAGTTACTGACATTTAAGGCATCGGAGCGAGTGTTTTCTTAAATGTTACAAGCATAAACACTGACTTGTGTGTGCATGGTTGACTCAGCCTATTCACCTGCAAGTCTTTCTCTCTCTCTCTCTCTCTCTCTCTCTCTCTCTCTCTCTCTCCCTCCCTCCATTTTTGGTTTAACAATTATCAGCTACATGCCACTTCATCTTTCACATCAAATCCAAAAATATAGAAGACCATGTTTTTTTTATTAGCGACAATTAAAATTTTGACCGTTTGCCAAGAACATTCAAAGCCTCATAAAAATCAGCACTAACAATGATTAGCAAATGACAACTAATTCACCCTCTTATCTGCTCCCGGACAACCTTCCTCAATTTGCTGAGTCAAACAAGGAGAGCCGTCACATATTTTAGCTCGTCTGTCATGCTACATAGAGAATGAGAGGTGTCGCAAGCTAATCTATCCCTGCTTCCGTGGAAAATGATTCAGGACATAACTCACTCCGATGGCGTTCCGGCCTCCATGGGATTGACTAATGGCTTTTTCCTTGAATGCTGAATCTAAGGAAACAAACTGGGGGGGGGGGGGCACAAAGTGAACTAGAGATGGCTCTCAGCCAGCAACGCCGAAAGCCAAGTTGTTTAGCCTATGTTGATTTGTTGTTGTAATTCTGCATTTCATCTGCGTTACGCACATACATAATAATTATAAAACAAAATTGAAAAAAACATTTAAAAAAGAACATAGGGGAGAGTGGCCTAAGTTGTGCAACTTTTCACTCAAAGTGACTTTAAAGTAAGGCCTTGACAGTAAAGTCTCCAACTCAAATATGTACATATATTTCAGGGTGTTGTGCATCCCTGGCAATAAAAACTTTGGATCTGGAATAAACTGTTGAAGAAATATAGCTTTCGGAAAAAAAGTTGTCTTGTTGCACAACTTGCCCCCGGTGTGGTGTAAGTTGTGCGGTTGGAGAGAATACCATGGGGTAAATTGTGCCATTGCTATATATCTCATAAACTGTAATGCAAGACAAATCCATTAGACAATCACTTATTTAAGGTGTATTTAAAGTAAATAAAGTAAATAGTAGACAAAGATTGAAGGACAATTTTCTTAAACAAGGCCTAGCAGATCTAATGGTTTTCCCTGCAAAGCTCACAATGACAAAGTCACCATCATCATCTTTCTGGCCATCTGAACTCTCATCAGTGGTGTCGTTAAGTGGAATTGAGATGTCACTCTCTTCTGAGCTACTGTAGATGATCACTTTCTTGTTGGTGACCAGCGTATACAGCCATGCCACTGGCACAACTCTCAGAAATGTACTTTGCACTAGTTGTCAACTGCCACCTGACAAATGTGATTCCCCCTACATTTCTGCCTTTAAATCAAGGCTCAAAACCCATATGTACACCCTGTTGTTTCCTCCCCATTAACTATCTTACCTCTGCACTACTATCTGTGTTTATGTGGATGTATGGGCTTTACGTCTTTTATTTTGGTTATTGTTATTTTACCTTCATTGTTTACCTACTGAATGCACTATGTACAGCACTTTGGACAGTGCAAACTGTCATACATGAGCTTTTATAAATACATTTTACTTACTTACTTATAACTCACCTAGGCCCTTTGGCACAAATCACCCCAATCCCAGAAATTTGGATAATAAGCATGATGCAGCAATTTAGGGCTGACATCGACAACTGTATAGACTCAAAATGTAGCATACCAAAGCACTAAAACATGTATCAAATGTTTTCAAACTTGTCTATAATTGTTCAGACACAATAATCAAAAAACCTTGATCATGGAAATTTTACTTTGAAAGGCAAAACACAGTTTGTTTAGCTTAAATGTGCTTTTATCTTATTCCTTGTGTCTCCCTTCTTTACAGGATGAGTCAAATGGATGGCTCTTCTTAAATATGTGGTCACATTTCCAATTTCTTCCACGGTTTTCTAGAAACAAGGGGTGGCACAACTTCCAAAATGCACAACTTAGGCCACTCTCCCCTATACGATCCTGAGGGACTTGTGGTAAACAAATAAAGGCAATATAATGTTAAAAGCGTATAGGTGCAATAAGAAATCTTCACCTTCAACCTACACATTTTCCGGTCTGTCTTTAGTATAAACAATGATTAAATTAAGATGACACTTTTTTTACATCAATTAATTAATTGTTTAAGTTCTTTTGTGTTTTTATCTTTTTATGTTATCTATTAAATGTTGTGTATCTATGTGATCGAAAAACACTGAACTAAACACAAACCCTGGTATCATTAACTCAAGAGAAAACACATAGGTTTATTTCCCCACAGATCCCTTTCTTTTTCATGGATATGATATCCCTATAAGAGTTCACATTCCAGCTGAAAAAATCCAGGCAGGGCACCAAGTGATGAGCAGCAGATGTGAACCGGAACTCCATTCCTCGTGTTAAGTCATGTTCATCCAAAAAATATGCAATTATCCTCTCCACTATCTGCGGCGCATTATCATAATTGTATTGGAGGCTCTTCCCGCTGTAATAACTTGGCACAGGTGCAGGAATGATTAGCATGATGCCGGTTAACGCTGAGATGGCTGTGCAATGCAGAGGATGGAGATGTAACAGCGCTCAGTCTGTGGAACTATATTTGCAACCAAAAAGTAGTAGTGTAAGTAAAACTGTGTAACATGTTTCAAGGAGAGACACTGCAGGCGAATAGGAGAACCATTTTACTTACAAGTATCATCATGCAACTTTTCCAGTTGGTCAAACAAATTCTGTATTACTTATTTCAAAAGCCTTTGAATAGACATGCATCTCTTTAAAACCGTTAACGGAAAATATTTTGGATACAGCCTTTTTTCATTTTATAAATCAAAAAATTATATGGTCTTTAAAATGCATTTTCGGTATGTTTTTGAGAACGAAATGTATAATAAATAGTGGTGGGCCGTTATCGGCGTTAACGTGCTGCGTTAACGCAAAACTCTTATCGGCGATAAAAAAAAATATCGCCGTTAATCTCTTATTCCACCTCCTGTTCGGCTCAGGGGAGATGGTTCCCTCCAGGGCCGATGGCTGTTCGCCGTCAGGGTGAACCCCCTTCCGTGTGTTCTCTGGTCGGGTAATAATAGCCGGGGGCCGTTGTTGACACTTGAGGAGCCTTTATTGCAGGAGCGAAGCTTCTCTCACACACCCGCCGCTCTCTCTCTCCATCACTTGCCCACGACACACACCACCTGGCTGCAGGATCGCTAATGTAACACTCAGCGCCAAACCCCCTTCACAAATCTGTCTATTCAATGTTTACTTATGAATGTATCCATGTACGTAACTCTGACATGTACATAACTTAATTTATTGTTAATAATATGGTCTGTTTATAAATTCGGCATATGATTAAAGCATCTAAACGCCCGTAATCATGTTAAACGTTTACTGTTTTTAAGTTATTAATGCCACTCGCTCCCGCAGATACACAGCAGAGGGAGGTCTTATATTCAGCCATTGCTAAAGGGAGTGCTGTATTATGGAACGGCCGCTGTGGTACGAAATTCCAGTCTCAACAATGTTTCCTACACGAAATTATAACTCTAGCGTCTACAGCCCGTTGTTTTCATGTAGTGTAACTTGTGTAATGTGTTACATTATTCAGCTGTTGCCGTGATGTCGGCTAACGCTGATGCTAATGATAACTAGCTCTCCGTCGCACAATAGACTGTAGGTTGGTGTTGCAGCCAGCTGTTAGGTGAAGCGCTGTCCCACAGGTAAAAGCCATGGACCTATAAAGCCTGTCCAATATTCACTCTAGTCCAGCTTCTTGAAAAGTTTATAAGGACTTTATTATTTATGTAAAAATTATATTTAATGTTTCACTTGAAGCACAAAAGTAATGGCTTTATTTTCTGTTATAGCCTATAGCCTACCCAACAAATTAGTTTTTTCGTTTTTTTTAAGCACAAAAAACAGTGCAATGTTGTGATTTTTAGCCTTATATCTGATTAAATTGTTAGAATATTATTTGTTCGCAATAATTAGACACTCGTTCTGATGACGAAATGAAAGCCACCTGGCTTGAGAAACACGTTCTCAAAGACTTACTTTGAGTCATTATTTAGGGAGCACACACATATTATGAATGAATTCAAATGAGCCATTTTAATCTAGATTAATCTAGATTAATTCCAAAATTAATCTAGATTAATCTAGATTAAAAAAAATAATCTATGCCCACCTCTAATAATAAACCAGACAATTAATATGTGAACAAATCATTCTGAAATACCCATCAGAATAGTGCTTAGAATGAATATGGAAAGTTTAGTTGATGTAAGTGATTTAGAAGATAGTAGTAGTTCAGAGTATTGCAAATACATGTCATCGTATGGAAGCAAAATCTCAAAATTGACCAGTGTTTGAAAGAACAATGTTTTAGCCTGTAGTGTCTCACCTTTAATAACAGATGTGTAACGGCCTTATCGTGTTATTAAACTTCCAAAATGCTATAATTCTGTCAGGTCAGGTCAGTAAAACCCAGTGCTCTGTGGAGGGTCACTGTATCTTCTTATAAACACTGCTCATTTTAAGCCACATTAGAAGTTCCATTCAACTCTTTTCATTAAACTGGTCTTGATTTCTCTCTCCCTATATAAGTGGCTTTAGCCCCTCAGCATGTGCACTATGGTGTTTTCTGACTTTTACAGTCCTGGGAAATGGTATAGCTCTGACATGTTTCCCACTCTCCTGCTGTAGCCTTAATCCTGACTCCCTATAAACAGCCTTGTATTCAGCAGAGCTTTGATGATGATGACTGACTGCAGGTGGCCGGCTCTGTGTTCCCCCGGCTGCTACACAGAGAGACTGCAATATATCTGATAGGACTTAGTAACTGATCTAATGGTGCTAGACAGTGAATGCCAGGTTAGGGATTGAATCAGTGGATGCCTGCCCCCCCCCCCCCCCCCCATTTTTTTATAAGCTGGCTAAACCAATCAGAGCGGGATGTGCTGAGCCTCCGCTGTACCGGCCTATTTCATTACAAGGATTTATGGACAGGGGGTTGTCACGCTGACCCCTGTGTATTCCCCCCCCCCCCCCCCCACCTTCGGTTTCATGGGAATATCTGTGCTGTCTGGATGTTTTGCAAGCCCAACACGCTAATGTGAATGACAGCCGGAAAAAAAAGTGTGTTGTTGATATGACATGTCCTGAAGACCGTCTTATCCTCCTGAAATAACCCACGGAGATTTTGAAATGACCACATGTTAGCCATGGTTACATAAAGGTTTGAGGGCCATTGTATTCCTTATACTGCATGTCCTTTAACATCCATTGTGGGTCTTTGAGCTCTCTGTGTGAACCCTTTTTTCCAATATGCTGGGCTTTTTAGATTAGACTCTGGAGAGATTTAGGTCTCTTTGCACTTGCTGTGTGACTATTGACCTTCAGTTGATGTATAGGTGTAATATGCTCTCCCCCCTACAGAACAATACCCATCTTATTACAGAATGCGGTGCTTAATTCTTTTTCAATTTGTGCTTACTGTCTATCACACTGCCACCTCATTTTCTCTCTGTTGTCTTTTTTTTTTGCATCTTACCTCTTTCAATCCACTCCCTCCTGCCAGTAAAGAAGACAGGAGCTGGATAGGTACTGATAAACCCCACTGTCTTTGAGACATTCCAAAACAAAAAAACAAGCTTCACTCCCTGTCTAGCCTTCAGCACAGTTGCCAAGTACTGGATTACTCCCACAAGGAGAAAAGGAGTGAGTGAAGAGAGCTATACAGGGAGGAGAGGGCACGGACCAGCAGGTTCTCCTTTGCGCATGGAGAGTTTTTCTCACAAGAGGAAAAAGTAGCTACTTTCTGGTCCTGGTGTGCGGGAGATGGGAGATGGGAGATGGGAAGTCCTGCTAGCTTCTCCTGGCACTAACCCCGCCTTCTCCACGGGTAAAAAAAAAATGGCCACAGCAGGTCAGCTCTCAGCGGGATGGGGCAGACAGGGAGCAGGGTCTCCACGGGGAAGGGGCTACCAGAGGCGGACAAGGCCAAGGATGATAGCTCAGGTTATCTCAGGGTAAAAACATACATCACACCGGAACCAAGTGTATATGTTCCTTACTCGTCTGAAATAATGATTTACTGTTTTTAGACCGATATGATGAAACTGTTTGCTGGTTGCCAATGCAAAATAATCAAACTTACCGATAGTCTGCTTCTAGGTCCCTTCCTTGGTTCACACCAGATGCGAGAATGAGACATTTTTTCTCACTATGCAGGCTAACCAGAATGCAATCGTATGAGTCACATGAGAAGGGTCTTTTCTCTCATTGATCAGATGGGTCTGGGGTGGGAGCAATAGGCCTACAGTAGTTTCTGAACTGCTCTACAATAAGTCATTATTTCTGTTCGGGAAAACTACAGAAAAAAACTACAGGAAGTAGATTGTCTTCCTCATCCCTCAATTCATAGCGTAGCTGACTATGGGGGATTGTTACTACATGCTTCCTATACAAGCTCACCACAAATCACAGTTTCAATCGAACCAAACAATGTCGGTATGAAAGCGCCCTAAATGTATCCACTAACTGCTTTCTGACAATATGGGCTACTAAAAAATGAAACTCGGATTGCCAGTTTTAAAGTTAACATTAACCTAACTTGAAGCTTTATTAAACCTGCATGCATCGTTATGTTATTTCGATAACGAATCAAATCATAGTGTCCAATGTCAAAGGTGTCATTCATTGGGACGAGCCCACACAGAATAATCTGGGCCTTTGCAGTTCACCATGTTTGTTTTGAGTCTCTTTTGGCTTGTTGTTTTGGCAATTTTTCAAATCATATTTGTTCGTATGATATCATTCAGATTGGAATTCTGCACAGCATTAGCAAAATGAAAATACATAATACTATATGCTGTGGATTTCCTGACCTTGTCCTGGAGTTTCATCGGTTTCATAAGGAGGACTTTTCTATGGTGGGGGAGAGGGGGGTGGACTCTGCAAGTCATTCCCTTCTCTACCCCATTTCATCTCCTAACTGTCTCATCAAAATAATCTATATTTATTATAATAAAAGAAAGGAAGACTTTTCTATGTGAACCTGGATCGGGACCCTGATCCAGGTTCACAGATTCAGGTTGTTGAACAGTGCAGCTTGGTGTCTTTGTAAGTGAAGAACACATGGTGGTGCTGCTGAGAGCCGTCATATGATCTTCCTGGGAGAGTCATCTAGACGTGTTGCCTTCCATCCGAGTGTCATTACACCCCTGGAATAGTTAACAGAGTTGGTAGATATAATATGTGTGCTCTCTGGAGGGGCTTTCTCTTCCCTAGTACTAAAAAGATCACTTTATCTTTTATTAAGTTATCACAGCAGGAGGAATTCCAGGAGGAAAAAGTCTGGGAAAGGTCATGTGCCTTGGAGGGACGGAGAGAGAGAAAAAAAAGACAATATTTCATCCATGATTGATGATGATCCAGCAAGCCAAGCGCCACAGCTCACTGTGTGGAACAAACACAGAGAGGTCACACACACTTCAGGATGAGTGTGAACAACCCTTTCACCTCTGTAGACCGTCACAAAGTGCCCCCCCCCCATCAACCCGCCACACACACACACACATAAACAGATACCACATTGCACAAGCCCAAGCACGGTGTCCCAGAAATAGGTTTTCCAGCCCAGAAACCCAGAGGGATCTGACAGTTGACAAACTGTTAGTGGATACTACCATTAAGTGCATGCGGTGCGTCAAGCCTTATATAATCGGATCAGTGCCATGGGAGCTACTTTTAAGGTTTTGTCCGACATTGCTTTAATGAACTTTGGATTGCTGATACTCTAGGTCAGGAAAGAAATCTATTCATTTTTTGAATTCAGTTACATCATGGAAAGTAGAACTAAGATAAGGGTGAGCAGAGGTTAGGGCTAAGGTTCTAAGGTTAGTCAGTGTCTTGTTGTGAGCCTGCAGTCAGCAGAAGGATTTACCATATCAGCAGATAAACAACCAAAGCCCAATAAGGGAAACAATGCTACCTACAGAAACTCATTAATAGAACATCTGAAGGGGCAGGTGTCGCCGTATTAGGTATACCTAAACAGCGTGTTTAGAGAGAAGCCATAATCTACAGGGACTGTTTTCCAAGATCTACACAGTTTGTTTACTGTGCAGTCAATCATGTCTAGCTGCTCTATAGGAGTCCAACATCAAAAACAAATACCTGAAAATGAGAGAAAAAATTCCTCTTTAATGAAATGTGAATGTGGACAGCGGTATAGGTGCTGCAGAGATGTTTGGTCACTCATAAAGCTCATATTGAATAAGCCTGCAGCTGTATTTGAGCATCTGGGTTAAATGTCCCCAATGGCTAATTGTCACTTTTGTTGCTAGTTCAAAAGCTTCAAATGAACTGATCTGAGCATGTGAGATGAGTTTAGTTATAATCTAGAGACGTTGTTTTGAGTCAAAAACTGAAAAACTACATTCAGAGTTAATGCGAACCAGCACACGTCCAAACATCTCCAACATCAAGGTCATGCCAAACCTGGTTTTGCATGGGCATCCTTGCCATATGGAACATTTCTATAACATGGATTTTTTTTTATTTTACATTTACTATTGATAGTATGGAGAATACTTAGGATTTATCCAGACTATTTAACATTGAGCAGGGCTTAATTCATTGGTACAAGCCATTGCCACAGGCTCTCTACAAACTGGATCAGTCCCACAGCATCATATCCACACATCCACACATGCTTAAAACAAAATAATTTACTCAATTTCCATGGAAGATAAAAGGGCCCATTTTACTCCCGCGTCTCATCTACCAGCTGAGAGATTCAAAGCTGCAAGATTGCGAAAGAAATCACTCAAAGCACAAATGTTGATGGCTCTAAATTTGACTCTGCCTTATATTGGATTTACAATTACGCCTCTTTAATAAGACCGTTAAGGTATTGACATCATAAAAAGCCTCCAGTTCCGAGATGCCCGTGACAGATGCTGTGATAAACGATTCGGTATAAAGAGATGTAGAATAAATCTCTTGGCAAACAAGACAGTCATAAACAGCTTGTTGGGAGCGCTGAGTGCTTATTTGCATTGAGCAGACAGAGAATTATCAAAAGGAACCATTTAGGAGCTGTATACTAATCAGAAGCAATTGAGGAATAGAAGCAACACAGCGACCAAGGGTGTCAATCTCCCGTCCAAATGACGATCGATCTTCGGCCCCGTTTGATTATTCAATGAGTTATAGCTAGCTAGCTTGGCTGTAAAAGGCTCCACATGTGCACTTCACCTGTCTGGTCAGCATTAGATGGGAATGTTAACAAGCCTAGCTGAGGATCCATATTCATGAGACACTATGTGTAGGATGAGTGATGTGCCTGTCACTGGTCCTTGAAAGTAGGCTTGATCATCGATGAACTCAGAAGCATGGAGGTAAAGTCATTGTAAGGAGCTATGAATGGGTGAGCTGTGCATTACACTACACAGACGTTCATATACATAGCTTAACAGAAGGGATTAGCGTACAGCATAAAGTAATATTCATTTTAGCTATAATAGAAGTGTTGGATTAACACAAGGCTGCAACTGTGTATGAATTGTTTTTGCTTTGACTTTGTGTGGCTGAAGGCTCAGTATCTGGGTTACTACAAATGAGTTGGATCAAATTAGTTGACATTACAAATCACATTACAAGGATAACTTCAAAGGGCATCTGCACCCTAATTAAGTCAATGTTTCACATTGTCACGTTGTCCAACTTATTGCAACAAAAGCACAAAAAGACAACCGACTATCCATCATAATGAAGTCAGTTACATGATGCCTGAGTCCCATGGCCATGCATGTTGGAAACATTTGCTACAAAACAACTGTTCCAAATAGCACAGCATTAAATCAAAAAGCACATGGTAATTAGCACTGGTCAAGTACAGAAACATGCCTTCTGACTTCATGTAACCAGTAAGCCTCTTTTTTGTACCATGTTTACCATTTTAGTTGTGTTTGTTAGCACGCAAACATTGTTCTAATTAGCTCTAAACACAAAGAAAGACTGAAGAATATCATTAACCAAATGAGGAGTTTGCCCTAAACAGGCTGCTAGATCAAAAGGCTAATATAAATCATCCCAAGGGTAATATGAATTTATGCACCAAATTGTATAGCAATTCATCCATTGTTGTATATATTTTAGTCTGGACCAAAGTGACGGACATAATTAAATGACCATGTGGAGTCATGTAGTCAGCATGTTTAAATATTAAGATGAATAACTTCGATG
Source organism: Ammodytes marinus (assembly GCF_949987685.1). Classification (NCBI taxonomy): domain Eukaryota; kingdom Metazoa; phylum Chordata; class Actinopteri; order Uranoscopiformes; family Ammodytidae; genus Ammodytes; species Ammodytes marinus. The sequence goes on along the minus strand of NC_137216.1, from coordinate 9,733,520 downwards.
CTGTTGCCATTACATTTAACATGCAATTTAACTGTAGTTCTGCATTCTGCTAAGATAAAGATGAAGTAAAGATGACAGGCTACGGATAATGGCGTAATCTTTGGGGAGTGTTCAATCACTAATAATTAAAGGTCACTTTTTCATGGTTTTTCAACATTAAAATGGGTCTCTGGTGTGACTGGATACTCTCAAAATATGAGAAAAAAAACAACAACCCTCTTTCTGAAAACTTGTGTTCAAAAACCGCAGTCAGATTAATCTCCTCTCCATCACTGCCAACCTTGTGGGCACTACCTCCACCTGTGATAAGCCGCACCCGCAGGCACCCCTGGATCTAAGTGGCAGTTAGATTCAAACCGGCAGTTATACTCAGGGCCAATCAGAGCAGACTGGGCTTTTTGGGAGGCGGGGCTTAAAGAGACAGGCTCTAAAACGGAGCGTTTCGGACCAACGCTGAATCAATGGCACTTTGAGAAAACAGTTTATTGTAGATTACAATAATGAACCTGGAAATGAGCATACTATGTGACCTTTAAAGGTTCATCTCTCCTTGTTCCTCTGAACTGATACATTGTTCCTTCCAACTTATTTTTGATGGATGAATTTGACTATAAATCCATCTTTAAAGAATAAACACAAACGCTAACTTTCTCCTGTCGAGACACTCCCTCTTCAATAATTTCCACACTGTATTTTAAAAGAAATGCATTTGTTGTTAGTCCTAAGGCTGGCCATGTGACAGCCTGGATGACACAAACTGGTCCTAAAAGCATTCCTGTCTGTCATTGTAGTGCCTAATAATGTACACAGAGCAATTACACTTCCTTCCTACATACACTGAATAACCAGCCCTCAATGACCCCCGCACAAACAGGTGGCAGGGGAACAAAAAGCCACTGATGACTTTTCCAGTCTTCCATGCACTCGCCAATAGCAGGTACACCCTGAGAGAAACAGACACAATGAACAATCAAACTAAAAAATCATCTATGACTTGGGAATGTAATATGCAAAGGAAACTTATTTTGGACCGTTTGAAAGGGTTTGGCGTGGTGTGATGTGAAAGCTAATGGGTTTGCCCATTTTGCCCACTTCCTGGTGAGGGAAACTCCTATGGGGGTTTTCTGCTCTTATCTGGTTGGGCTGGAAGGCAGGAGCAGGAAGTGACCTCACCTCCCAAAGCAGGGGATTGATAACATACTTCCATGCCATCCCAGCCTGTCGTACATCAGCCTCCGGACAACCGCTGCTAATTCACCAAGAATAGAAACATGTGGTCATTTGTTTGGGGCATCCAAGGAGGGGTGTTTGTTTTTCATCAGATAGGGCACTGGGGCTTTTGAGGTCATTTTTTCAAAGAGGATAAAAAGGAGGGATTTTATGAAACAATGTTGCAAAAACAAGAATTGACTATTTGAATGGCACGCTTTTCCTGCCAACTGGCTTTGAGTTCAACAAATATAATGCTTATTTTAGAGCAGATGGCTTTTTTTAATAATCTTATGTTTTACTTTCTGTAATTTGAGTTTTGTACAGTTTTAACCTGACAGGGAGGGTTGTTAATATGTATTCAACTACTGGACATCATAATTTAATTCAACTACAGTATATATCTATCTATCCATACATTCATCTATATATCCATCTATGCACCTACCTATCGCAAATGTTAGCCTTCAGGATCATAAATGGCTGTGGTCCATTGTAAAAGTGAGGATGATTTTCCTTAGATCTATTTCTCAGAGGTGACAATTATATACAGTATGTGACAAAAACATCTTCACTCAGAAATAATGATATTCCTATCTATAGAATGGTGCAGGAATCTTTTTTACTTAAGGTTACTTAAGGTGTGTGTGCAGCTGGAGTCATACACAGGCACTCTAACCTTTGCCTCCATCTCAGGAGTGGCTGTGGTCTCCATGACAACCGTCATATCTGAACAGCGGACGCTTTATTGGAAGTGACATATTAATAAACTGTGGCCTCTAGAGGGAATGGAATCACACTTCAATTATTTTTTTTGGCTTCCCCTCTTTTACCCCACATCTCAATACTTAATATGTTTGTACAGGGAGTAGAAAGGTTCCCCCAGCTGCTCCATGGGTTACTGGGATGAATTGTTGTATTGGCAGGCCCTAAGTGATTGCAAGATGGAGTACACATTTAGGAAATCACAGTGGTTTTATTTATTTAATTTTATTCATCCTTGATGCATAGTTAAGATGTGAAAATAAATTGATTTTGATTATTTTTCAAAGGCCATAAGTGTACCTCTCCACAGAGAGAGATTACACAATGATATGACTGCCTGTACGTCTTTCAGGAATGACTCTGACCAAAAGTGACACGAGAGTATAGCATAAACATACAGAGTGCAATCTCCTGAATCAACAAGGTATACAGTGTTATCAGTAATACAGTTGTTATATGACATCCGAGCAGGTATCATTCATATAATCTATAATGCTGCATGTTGTTTCTTAAGGTTTATTTTCATACATACAGGTAGCAAACTGAGCTATACACTGATTTTGAAAAAAAAAAAAGATTTTGTCAACAAGTGTAATCCAGAATCACTGACTATCTTTAAGTTGGAAAAATATACTGCATATAATATATTGTTCATTTTTAATAGAACCAACATACTGCCCTACAAAGGAAGAAGGCAGTAACTCCCGAGAGTTCCAAACTGAGAAAAATGACTTTAAAGTTTTCCTCTTGTCCAGCCAAAATAGTTGCAGGCAGATCATTGAATATGTGGCCATTCCTTAGCTTTATATTAAGTAATTTTTTCTACATATTAATTTTTACCTTATTTTATACTTTATTTGACCATTAACCCTTATTTGGTAGTTACTGTATTCTTCCTTTGCATAGCTTACAAAAACAAACTGTGTCATACCAAAGCAAAAGGCAGTAACTTCCATTTTATATGGAAACCTTAGCTTAAAAAAGCAGTTTAATGACCAATGTGATTCAATCTTTAGTTTGATAATGATAGGCCTATATTGTACAATGAAATTGTAGGCTATATTTTAGTGTTATTCTTTACTTTATTGTTATTATCGATATTATTTATTTACTCCATTTATTATTATAATATAGCATTATTTTACACTTTTTATGTGTCAAAGTAACTTTTCAAATCAAATTATATCAAGGCTTTTGGGAGGTTTTTGAGCATTTTGCAACTAGGCCTACTAATATTTTTTTTTGATAAAATGTGTTTAGAGGGTAGGCTTTGCCTTATAACTCGAGAATATTTTAATTTTTTTATCTATCAACCTTGACAGTGAAAACAAAAGTTTAGTAAACCCCTCTAAAGTCCTAAATGAAACTATGTAAAAGGTTGTCTGACATTAGCTCGGTGCTCTCTGTGTAATCGCAAGCAAAGGTAACATTAAGTGAGGCTTAGCTAGCTAGCTAGCTAGCTAAGCCTCACTTAATGTTACCTTTGCTTGCGATTACAGCTAGCTAGCTAGCAAGCGAGATAGTGCCTTGATCAGATAAACAATTTTAGAAACTTGATTTCTGTAAGGAACTGAGAGGGATAGTAGTCAGAAATACAGAAATAAATCAATGTTAAAGTGTTGAAAAACAGTAATATCCTTTTTAATTGAGGCAAAACAAAGGTGAAGTACAGTAACTCTTGCTTCAGCACCGAAAAACAAAGGAAGAAGACAGTAACTCTTGAGTTACTGTCTTTTACCTTGGTTTCAGACGGGCTTTTTGAAGTTACTGTAATAACGACCCCCTATTTTCTCCAAAACAGAACACATTTGAGAAAAGATATTTGTCCACATGACAAAGGATGTCTTCAATGGCACAAAAATGATAATAACTCATTTTTGAAAAAAATTGAGTTACTGCCTTTCTCCTTTGTAGGGCAGCATACTTTACCGAGAGTTGTGTTCCACAATACAAGCCAGTTGTGTTAACTATGAACTAATTGCACCATGCTAACAGTTGTGTGTCACTGTTGAGTTAAAGGTTTATAGTCCCAGCAAGTTGTGGTCACTCTTTTTCATACTTCAACTCATTTTCAGTGTGAAAAGCTTCAATGCTTAGCTTTGTATGATTATTTGTACCCACCAGACTGTGTCAGTGAGAACATGTTGGCAGGCCTACACTCTCTGTGGCTGTTTCTGATGGCAACAATGCTATCTAAATGTATAATTTGTCCAATAGTGGACAAAAACAAACATTTATTTTCAGCTTTTTTAAGAGCCTTTCCAATGTTGGGGCTGTGAGTAGTTAGTTCCCTCCTTTAGAACGCCCCTGCTGAATAAGTACCTGGATCAAACCTGTTATACACAGAGTGGTTCTGATTTCTGAAATCCACTTCAAAACGTGATCAGGCAGTTTACTGAGGTACACTTAAGCCTGAAGATAATTGAGTTGCGGATTTTAGCACTGGAACAAAACATCTGCTAATCTGACAGTTTTGTTCCAACCAATTTAAGTATGAAAAGCTTTTTTTATCATCCGATTTGTTTTCATCTCACGCTCGTGGATGCTCAACAAATCTTTACACTTTGAAGTACTGTCTTAACGTGTCACAAAATCTCTAAAGCTTTTTTATACATATTTCGTTTTTAATCACCTTTGAAGTCATCCCAATATGCAGCAACTTAACTCTTGAGATGCATTAGTGTCAAACAAAATGCAATATTTTTTTTTCAATCGCTGACACATTGCTCACATTGATCCAGTCGGAATAGTTTATGAGCAATGGTTTATTTATGTATTTGTTTGCTTCAGGGCAATGCACATTCATGCACATGTACAGCAGTACACGTAGAAATACCAGATTGTATGCTCTAAACTTTTACATTTAGGAAAAGTGACATGTTTTATCCTGATATCCTTTGCGTATGACCCAGAACAATCCATCTCAACCTTGTATTTGCATATGCCATGCAATTGTGTTCATTTCAAAAGTTGATGTTCAAACCATGGTCTTTTGTTGGGGTATATTAACGAACACACACTAATTTGTATGCACACAATGTAAGCATGTATTGTTTTGTTTTCTGACAGAAGCTTCAGACCTGGCCACAGTAGTCGAGGGGTTGAGCGTTCAGTGTATACAATGGATAGCGACATTGTGTCTTTAACACAATACTTGACAAACATTACTGTGGCATAAAAGCAGGAAGTTGCCATGCCAGTCTAAGGTAAACAGCAGTGATGTTTCCCCCATTCTCTGTGCTCCTGACATGGGCCGTATATTGTTCTAAGCGCATGGGCTGCCGCTCTGAGAAGAAAAAGGGACCCGTGTGTGATGGTTGCTCCTGAGTTGTATGAGAATAATGGCAATAATAACAGCCTGCTTCCACATAATAGGGGCCTGCTTTTATAGAGAGGGCTTTCCGAAATAATGGTCAACTGTATCCTTTCTCATCGGTGTGCAGTAGCTATACGTTCACCACTATACGCCACAGGATGTCTTACAATTGCAGTGACTTAATCGTATTGTTAAGGTAAATGCAAACCACAATCATGGCATGCGTTCTTGTATATGCTGTAAGAAAAGGAGAATGCTTTTTTTAAATTTAAATTATTTTTTAATATCCGATGAGGAAAGATATGCCATGTATTTATCAAGCATATGGTCGAAAGCTGGACACACTTTGTCTGCAATTTCTCTCGTATATTGTGCTTACCTTCAAGGGAGGATTTCCCAAATGAGATATGAAAATATGTTCAAAGCAACATACAAATATCAGATATAATTTACATCAACCATTGTGACATGATGGGTGTGATGGGAAAATTAACAGTCTTACATAGTGCTGGGAGGAAACGGCCATACAAAACAAGTCAAATAACCTGCAGCCATACTAGCAGCTCTACGATGCTATAATTAGGCACAGTATGCTCGTATGCTAACACACTCACAACATCAATGCTTACATACTGATGTGTCTAGACTAAATGCGTATTATGCAGCTTTTATAGGTACACCAGCAGCTGGGTGAGTCCTCACAGACACAAATAGGATAATCATCATTGTGATAAAACAAACATTACCAATGTTTTTGTTCGGACATGATTGTCAAACTGAATTAAAGTGTTAGATAAGCTAACAGAGCGACGCTACCATCCCCAGAGCCGCAACGTTGCTGTGATTAAAAAAGTACAGAAATAATTAATTACACCATCTGCCATTGTGTTATAACATCAGGACAATCAAGACACGTTGTATCAGGATTTCTGTTCATTGAAATTAAATTAAAAAAGAACTGTGAATTCACTCAAGGCTGATAACTGCTCTGCTCTTTCTCTTGGAAATGAATAACAGAGTGTGTGTGTGTGTGTGTGTGTGTGTGTGTGTGTGTGTGGCTGCATTTATCTCACTTGCCAATTGAGTCTTTGCTGTGTCAATATTATCTTCATCTTCTACCTGCTACACTCTGCAACAGTTTTATATTTGGTGCATCTTAAATGTGTCACATATTTTATACATTTTTGTTGATCTACTTTCAACCTTTTTTTTATCATTGTGTCACAGCTCAGCAAGAGTGAATAATTTCGGCTATAGTTATGACAGTGTTGTTGAGGCAATTTCTATTTTTTAAAGTGTCACTCTTCCAACTGTCTCTGGGCTGCGTCATTTAATATGGCAAAAGTTCAAACAATGTTGCATGTGGTAAATGTGTACAGAAATAGTCTTGAAAGTCCTGTGTTCAAGGACTGCCAGACAGTGAGATTATGTGCATGTTTATATAACAAAATGTACATGTATTGAGAAGGCATTAAAACTAGGATTGTACCTACATTGATTGAGTATTACAACTAATGGAAATAGCAGTAAGATGGAATGTCTCAATATACATGAGCATTGTATTATATTAGGTGAATATATAGCATATGGATAGAATATAAAAGGTAATGAAAATGGTAATGACTTAAACGTCATCATGGTCTAGACAAGCCCCGGGTAGCGTTGATCTGGAAAAATGCAATAATGAAATCATTTTGCTGACCACTCATTGAAAAATGATGCCTGGTCTTATTCCTGCTAATTGTTTGGTCTGTTTCATTTCAGAGTAACAAACACCCACAGCGAGACAACCTCTATAACCAACACGAGATAGAAAACAGGCTCAACAAAAATAAAATATATTTCATTCACTCTCTTCATTTGATAGGTTAAAAAGACATACACATGAAATTAAACTCATTATGAGAAATAGCCATTTTCAACAGAGATACATGTGAACATAGTATTACACATCTAGCAGACAGGAATTGACATCAGCCATAGCAGCTTTACAAGTCAACCTTTTATCAATGTTGTGATAATGTGAGCTGGATGTGTGATTGTCTGTTTCCTTAATTGTCACAATTGGCTTCATGCAGATTTAATGAAGGAGATTAGTAGTGCCCCTAAAGAAAAAATAATAATAGTGTTCTTAATTTCAAGCATCTGTACAAACAAATCATTGCAACATAACTAATAATCAAAATCTCAATCAATTAAAGTATTTTTGTAGCTTGGCTCAGACTACCTACTTCTCATTATCAATGTGGAATTAGACTCTCTCTCTCTCTCTCTCTCTCTCTCTCTATTTTTTTATTTTTATTATGTCATTTTGGAATTTAGTCTTTGACAAGCAAATATTCCAGTCAAATCACATCAGTGAACCATTGTGTACTGGGTGGGGCATGGATGTGCTGTTATCTCCTCCATTGCCCTGCAGTGTGTGCTTGGTTTGTACCATTTTGTCCTGACAGTCTAAAAACTGGGTTGATCACAGATCAATGGGAACATGGTGTTGGTGGCCCGGAGGTGGATGCATGTTTGTGTGGATGAATGTCTGTGTGTGTGTGTGTGTGTGTGTGTGTGTGTGTGTGTGTGTGTGTGTGTGTGTGTGTGTGTGTGTGTGTGTCCAGGCACTGTAGGGGGGCTCTGCACGCACACAATATCCTTAAAATCCTCTGCCTGCAAAGGTATGCAACGAACATGACAGACACAAACCTGCATCTACACACTTTGAGATATGCGCAAAACAGTGCACACAGAGATAACCGTTTACACATGAGTGAATATGGCTATCTGAAAAGGCACATTATTGTCTTTGCCATGGTGTTTTTAAATCTCATCAAGAAACACATTTATGTGTTAGCTGGTTAATACCTCTGGCTGGAGGCTGCTGGCTTAAATTCAATCCCTCACTTTGCTGCTTCAGACTGATCCTTTTTCGAGTGGTGGATCAGGTAAATCAACATTTGCCAGTCTGGGCCCTCTACATAATGTTTGATCTTCAAGTTGTTTTGACTTGTTGAGTATTTCAGGCCACAAGAGTCCAGGGCTGCTATGGAGTGGAGGTGAAGCACTTTATCCCTAACTAGAAATGCAATTCCTGAAGAAAATGCGGTGTGAATGCTGATGCTGAAGAAGCTGCCACTTCATTGCTTAATGTTGATGAAATATGAATGATAAATATATCTGAATGGGATTAAAACGTTGAATGATGCTTGAAATATGGAAAAACATAGAATTGTTAGAAATGTACAAAAGCTTAAGCTGGATAGCTGAATGAAAATGGAAACTTGAAAAAGTTTGAAAAAGGTCTAATAGTATGAATGTGCTTGAATAGTTGAATAATACATTGCATGAACATTTTGGAATATTTAGAAGCTTGAACGGACCTTTTCCCTGAAGTGTATTAATTAATTATGAATGACTAATCTTGAGATATTGCATTCATCGGACATGAGGTCACAGTGACCATGACCTTTGACATCTAAAATTTAATCAGTTCATATTTGAGTCAGAATTAACATTTGTGCAAAGTTTGAAGAAAATCCCTCAAATTGTTCATGAGATATTGTGTTCACAATATTCAAGGTCATAGTGACCTTGACTTTTGACCTTCAGAATGTGAGAAAATGCCATTAGTTTGAATAGGAATAATGTACACGTCATCCTCAAACTACTGCCCCTAACTGCCAAACCATCAGTCCAACTGACTAAATTAATTTACAGTTAGAACCAGACAAAGTTGATACACATGCAGTGTGACAAATGTGACAATGAGAGCAAGATACAAGTGTAGTGATGTCTGCCTTTCTCCAGCAATTTGTATTAACTACTGCTACAATTTACACTGCAGCAGTAGTTATGAACACAATATGTCGAACAAGTCAGCCAGCAAACAAGCTGATACAGAGCATTTGAACATTTGTATTGGCCATCTCCGTCAAAATCCTGAGAATGAAAAAATCTGTCTTTTTATGAGGCAATTCTGCACTGCTCACTTGCTAGATGCAAAGGTATCCAGTGTTTGGTGAAATAGCATATAGTGGGTTTTGAGATGGTTTTTCACTGAAACTGGTCAAGTCATTTGAGCCATTGTTAATTTTCAATTGTTAAATCATTCTTAACATTATCACAGTCAATAGATCTGATAACTATCAACCAAGCAGCTAGGGATATAATCCAAAGTCTGCTAAGTAATGACTGTACTGTCTGACACTGACGGAAATCTGGTGAGCTCCAAAGCTTACCTAGTGGCAGGGCTGTACGCTTATTTTTTTAGGTGGTAGCACTGGTGCTAGCAAGCAAAAAAATTCAGTAGCACAAAAATAAATTTGGTAGCACACAAAGTATGATTGAAAACTTGCATAACCTTAACCCTTGCATTTCGCTCTAATTACCTTTGAGCATGTCATCTTGGTCTCATTTGAGATTCTCAACTCATATTATATCCTAGTGTGTGTAGTAATAATTATGGAAAAATGAATAGGGGTGCACTGATTGCAATTTAGAAAAAATAATCTAACCTGCCAATTGCTTCTGTTAATTAAAACCAAACTTTAAAACATTAAACATAGCCTATTAAATAAATAAGTATACATATTGGTACAATTTAGGATACATTAGGCCTAAATAGGTTGTTGTGAATGTGTTGGGAGTAGCTTTTCAGTGGCTTATTTAAAACTTTGTAAATAGACTAGGCTACTGTTGACTGCTCGCTGCAGCTGAATGAGTTGCCTTTCAAGCTAGAAAAAAGCGCTAACTTCCTGTTCTTACCGGCTTCAAAATAAAAGTCAACTCACGTTTGGCTAGTAACAGGCTTTTAATGTGAAGGCGCACAGGAAATGCTCTGTTTGTACACACGCTAACTTAACTGCGGTAATGTGCCGTCTCCTTCCGGTAATTGCCGTTGGTGAAGTTTTTATAGGTAGAATCGCTGCACGAGCACAGATCGCGAGGACACATATCTTTCACCAGCCAAAGTGAAGGGTGGACTCAATAACTTACTTGCCTAAGACTCATTTACCCGCAGTGTTAATGTAGAGCCCTCTAAGCAGTGTTGTGCAGCGCTCCTCTGTGTTTCAAAGACAGCCTCTCCTCATTATCAACCTGTCGCATGAGTGCGAATGGATTTGTATTCATCATCGCACGTGATCAATTTCAGTAGCAAATGCGATCAAAACTGTCGCACTGTACAGCCCTGCCTAGTGGTATTATTTTTGTATACTTTGACATATGGGGAGTAGTTTAACCTGCCCTGAAAGTTTAGATAAGTGAATACGCACAGGAGCACAGGAACTGCTATCAGCCACAATTGAGTTGAGTCAGGTTGAGGTAAGTATACAACTATTGTGAACTCTAATGCTGGGCTTACACTGCACGACTTTTCACACGATTTGACAGTCGCAGACAATCTTTCAATGTCGGACTGAAATCACGGGAGTCTTGCTGGAGTTGTGGCGTGTGCCCGTAATCTCAGTCGTTTGGTGTATGGTGGTCTTCTGACCCGATTTCAGCCAGTCTTCTCCCCGTCTTGACGTTCCGACATTATCAAACAGGTTTGATATTATCGTTAGTCTTAAGGGGTTGGCTCAAGCAAAATGACGTGAACCCTGTCACACTCTCTCCAGCACCAAACACGACGCAGGAGGAGCGGCATTAGTCGCGACCTGTGTCCAGCTGTGAGGAACTTTTTCCAGACACTTTCACGTAAAAGCCTCCGCGAGGGAACCAGGTTGTCACGCGCAACCTTAACACTTTACCGTCAAATACAGGGTTAGGAGTGAGAGTTATTTGGGGACGATATCAGCATATACATTTGGTCAAATACAGTGGCTTGCAAAAGTATTTATACCCCTTGAAATTTTCCAAATTTTGTCACGTTACAACCACATACGTACATTTATTTTATTGGGATTTTATGTGATACACCAAGACAAAGTGGCGCAACATTGTGAAGTGGAATGAAAATGAAACGTGTGGCGTGCAAAAGTATTCAGCCCCCTGAGTCAATGCTTTGTAGAACCACCTATCGCTGCCATTACAGCTGCAAATCTATATGAGTATTTCTCTACCAGCTTTGCACATCTACAGACTGATATATTTTGTCCATTCTTCTTTGCAAAATAGCTCAAGGTTCAGATTCAGCATCAGATTGGATGGAGAGTGTCTGTCAACAGCAATTTTCAAGTCTTTCTCAATATTCTCAATTGTTTTTAGGTCTGGACTTTGAATGGGCCATTCTAACACATGACTATGCTTTTAAGACTTTTAAGACTTCCACGGACACCCTGTAAGTAGTTATAATTTTCTGTGCTGTTTGGGCCTCATGCCAGATAGTGGACAGGCGTCAATATGAAATGTTGAAGGGGGTGGCTATCAACAGTTTGAACTTTCAATACGTACATGTCACCTTTCATGCGGACGTGTGTTAATCCCACATCTGCTGCTGCAAAAAACAATCACTGAATTACGGAAGCCCAGGCTAGGGGAAAACTTGCTTGAGCAGATTATTTGCATGAAAAGTGTTATTCAATCAGACAAGTCCGTGACCTTTGGAGAGGACCGCAAAACAACACGGATGACAATGAGGTTCCCTTGGCAACCAGCAAAACAGAAAGCGTCCCTGCACTCTTTGTGATTAGTGGGAGAACGGGGGAATGAGTTCAAATGGTACGAGAGGCTTTTCTCTTGATTGGTCGGTCGCCTGCACATTGTGTTTAGAAATACAACAATCAGAATGGCATCGAGGACCAATCTGCCAACTCTATATGATGCACATTGTAATATTCTCATTATTCTGATGTACTTCAGCTCATGACTCATTCTCCTGCCATGTGGCACTAAAAATAGCTGCTTAAGGTATCATACTTTTCGATACCACGGGGGTCTGAGTGTGGCTGTCTCCTGTATTTACCTTTAGCAAGATAATCAAGTATGGTAACACATCCCAGTCGCCATGTAAATTAGGTCTATATTCATATTGCATGCAGCACAGAGATCAGAAGTGTGTCTGGCAGACTTGTACGGTAGACAGCACCCTAGTGCCACACTTCTGTCATCTCTTTATTTTTCATTTTCTTTAATCCTCTCCTAGCAGTGGCGTTTTGGCTCTTACCTACACTTCCTCCGCCGCTCTTGCTAACATCGGAGCCTTGGGATTAGCGAAGGTGCTAGACAGGAGCCAAAAACAAATCCTTTCACACACACCTAGCTGTCTCTTTCTCTAGCTGTCATTATCTAACACATCCAGAGTGCTAGCCCCCGGCCCTCAGGAAGTTGTGCTTGTATGCAGTAACATTCACTGTGGCACTGCGGACAGGTACGAGCAGCTTAATACTTTTGTGAGGTTTGTTCAAAGATGTTGCACCAGCAGTGTGAGTCCATGCTGTATGTAGACTGTGAGAAAACATGTCCGGGCAAATGAAAGTGTTGACGTGTCACTTGCTGTGTAGCTTGTCCATTACATGGTCCAGGCTCTACTCTAACGCTCTTCTAGCTGAACAACACCAAGTGGCTCTAATCAACTAAATCAATGATGTGAACTACAATGATACTCATGACATGTAAGGGATATTATTTTTCTTTCAATTCAAAGTGTATTGTTCTGGCCTGCTTCTGTTGTAGTCTAATGTCTAATATCTTCATCACTGACCTCAGTAGTAGTAGTTTTTCAGACCCCTGACAATCAAGACCAATTGAGTTTAGTTCTCACTCATGAAGTGAAATAGATCACCATCAAAGACTATTCACATGGTAATTCTGTCTGAAAAAACAGGATGTTACATATGGGGGCTCGACTAGCTTAAATTGCTGGTTGGGGATCCAATGACTTGTTTACTGGTGCAATCAGACTCAAACTGTTCACAATCAGGTCCATTCTATCAATCACAGCATTATTTGACATTGTTGGCAATTAGCATTAGCATTTAGATGCAGCCAGAACCGTATACAACTTCATGTGTAATGTTTTACTGCAAAGACAGGAGACTGGAAAATACTGGACATCTGCACACTGAACTTTGAAAGCTCTATGAAAATGTTAGCCTCACTACTCTTAGCGTCTCCTGTCCCACTGCACTTATCAACGTTTCAAACACTATGAATGGGTCCAAAAACTACATAAGGCCTCGCACACCATTCTACTATATAGAGAAGTGCTGGCAAGGATGTCGCAATATGAAACACATCACGTCACAATATGATGTATCACAATACATTGGGATATAATGCATATTGCGATATATTGTGCTATTCCACATTCACTGAAAATGCAAAAGCAGAGCTGAAATACCAGTTGCTGTGTATGATCTGTGTTCAATGCAATTTGAAGTTATCATATCATATTGCATTGTTTTGTAGTCTTGTAGTGTTCACAGACTGCTAGGGCAGGTGTGACATCAGCCCTTTTATACATTGAAGCTCATTTAGAACATGTGCGTTTCCAAAGTGTCAGCACACCCTCTGGTCTGGAGCTCTGCCCTCCTGCACCAGCTGCTTCTGAAGCTGCTGATATGTCTCCTTTCTAATTCTCACTCACCCCCCCCCCCCCCCCATGTCTTATACGGTTTATCATGACTGTTTTTTGAAGTAATATTTAGAAGTGCACCAAAAACAGGCTTTGTTACTGCGATGAGAGTAATTGTGCACATGCTATGCACATGCTAACAAAACTAGCATGTTGATATTTATAAAATATAAGCCTACAACCCTTCATTTCAGATCATCTCTTATGCTGTGCTTCACCCAGTCTGGAGATGAGGCTCAGATCTGTTTTGATGACAATGAGACAATCAAGCGCATGCAGGACAAATGCTCAGGGCTCAAGATACTCTGAGGTGCCTGTGGAACAGAGGCAAACAAAAAAAAAAACAGGCAGAGGAGGATACACAAATAGGTGCAAGGTGAGATATACTGAAGACAATAAAAATGTCTGTCCTGCATTAAGCCCCATTCTGGATGGGATGTTTTCTCTACCTGGGTCCCGCAAGCTATTACAGTGAACAGGCAATTGCAATGTCAACCATAGTTAAGCAATGGACGGCCAGCACACACACAATTAATAGAATGTGTTGTATAATTTGTTATAGAACAACATACGCTGACCAAAATAACTGTAAAGATGTATTCAAATAGCAGACTAGTGTAGCAAGTGTTCATCTGAGTACCTGAAAATTGGTTGTACAGAAACATGTGTTTAATTATGGAGGAGCATGGTTAAATTGCTTTCACCCACGTTCTCCTGTAAAAGTAATCCCTCATCTTAATGGGGTCTTATTAGTAAGTTAGTGACAAAGTTATACCATTTGTCGGATTTGTGTTAGAGTTTTCAGGTGCAAACAGTCCTCAATTATGTCCTCAAGAGGCTTTTTTTATAGCGACACATTGACAGTCCTAACTTCTGTCCTCATTACTGGGAGCACTACAAAAACATTGCAGCTGGACATTTAATATCCAGGAATCCCCAATGCAGACACTAGCACTAACTATCTGTGTACCAATTTGGGTGCACTGTAGCATATTGACAAGACAAGACCTAGCAATATATTGAGTGTCGAACCTAGTCATATTATCCCATTTAATTATTGCAGTGCAATCACCCCTTCATATAAAGTTTAATTTGCATTCATACCTTGTATCTCTGAGTTTTTCCACATATAATATTGTTATCATAGATGCCCCTTTTGTACTTATTTTACTGTATTATATGTTATTATTTGATAACATTTTAGTGTGCATTTACATATGTAAGTCACTTAAGTCAGTCTTAATAGGTCTGGTGTAGATAGCTTGTCCCTTATTGGAAAAAACAAACGAGAAATTAAAACTTTGTCGGTGGGATTGCGAATGGGCTAACTACTGATTGGCTGGGGCAACAAAACAAACCAAATACCCACTTCTGAACAACCATGGCTAACATGAATAGGTTGTTGAGATAAATGAAAAAATATCATCAATTAGTAAAAGAAACAGATCACTTCAGGGAGAACATTTTGTATGACATTATGGTCCTCTCAGTAATACTTTTTAATATTGGGATTTATTAACATCTTTAAATTCATGTATAATACGTCGCAAAGTCCCAAACTGACATGTTAACACAATATGTCACATTTGTTATGGTATCACTTATCAGTAATGTGTGTTTGTGTGACCTTCATGATACAGCTGACCCCAGATATAAACAGACAGACAGAGGGAGGATAGGGTCAGTTAACTGTCACAGTCCAGACAGGAACACAGGCTACTGCTGGCTGTCAAACAGTCACTGTGTTCACCTTGGACCATAGGAGCACATTGGATCATACTGGATATGTTTAGAAGTTGTGAAACCACATCATCTCAGGAAGTGAGCATTAGCCAATGCATCTGGAAAAGTCCATAAAAACATGTATACAGTCTGTGTAGATTTGTAAATACTTCTGGTTCCCACTGTGGTCAATGTAAATATATATGAAAACTAACCAATAGATATACATAACTGTAGTTAATGCTTTTTAGGCATTAAAACTAAGCAACAACTTTTTTGTAAATTGTTACCAACTGTTCCATTTATTTCCCCACACTATAGCCATGTGAATTATGTTGGATGTGGAAGTTGGAGTAGTATGCAATAACAACACACTTCATTTCTATTGTTTAACGTGTTTGAGGTCACAACCACTATTTTACAATGAGCAATGTAGGTGCAGTTGACATTCCATACTGCATAAATAAAGACTAATTATCAGTATTGTAAATTTAATTTACTATTTTCTAAGTTGCAATAATTACTATTTTAATATGATCATCACGCTATGTTCATCCCCAAACAATTGTTGGTGGAAACCAAAAACAAAGCTCAAAGGTGGATGAATATTGGACAAAGATAAGTCTGTTAACAAAAAAACAGGGAAGGGTTTTGAAACAGTATTAAGTCCACATTGGGTAATACCATCTTCAGATAGAATAATTGTTGAAGGGCTGGGGATGTGTGGTGTGGGGACTTGGAATCGTGACCACATTATTTCTAAAGTCCTGGCCTCATCCCTGCAGACAGCCTTGGGCAGCAGTAGCACTTTCATTTCATTACACTGAGTTTGAACACATTCCAAACAGCACTTGAGCTCACTCACTTCAATTAGTATATAAGAATTTACCCTCATCTCGGTGGCTGAAAATTGCAGTTTCTGACCTACATGAGGTCAGGTCTTGGATTTCTAGTGTGAATAATCGTTGCTGTCGATGCAGTTGAGGCCACTGTAATTTATGCTGTCCTGAGTGGGCATTACCGTATTTTCCACACTATAAAGGCACACTTAAAAGTCTTTAATTTTCTCAAAACGACAGTGTGCCTTATAATCCGGTGCGCCTTATATATGGATCAATTGGTTAATTGGTTGATCCATACTGGTTGTACACGGCGCTCAAGGCGCTCTGTCAGAATGTTTCAGTATGAAAAACCAATAAAAACAATTTAATAATAATAAAATGTTTCAGTACGACTGGTAAACTACAAAGCTGCACCGCTTGCAGCATTATGGCTACCGTAGTCAGTAAACTTTTACTTTGAAGCAGAAACACTAAGCGGGGCAGTTCGGCTGCTATCCCCTCGGGGTTTTTTTTTTTTAATATATTTTTTGGGCATTTTTCATGCTTTATTTGACAGTGCAGAGAGACAGAGGTGAAATGGGGCAGAGAGGGGAGTGACACGCAGAGAACGACCGCGGGCAGGAATCGAACCCGGGTCTGCTGCTGGGCCCGGCCCGGGAGGAGGACGCCTTACCGACTGAGCTAAAGGCGCCCCATCCCCTCGGGTTTTGTTGACATTCCCTTTAGCACAGCTCCATCTGGATGCATAACACAACCCCAGTCAAACGTTTGACTGCAGTATCTTCTATTATATGCGCCTTAAAATCCGGTGCGCCCTATATATGAAAACAGTTCTAAAATAGGCCATTCATTGAAGGTGCGCCTTATAGTCCGGTGCGCCTTAATAGTGCGGAACATACGGTAATAGAGTTGACAAAGTCTGCAGCTATTATGCCTCATGATCTAATTGTGTGAGATTTCTGGCTTTGATTTTGCCGTACAACTATGTATCCTTGCATTACCACCATTACTGTAATAGCCTGCTTTCAAGTTTTTCAAGCTAATTGTCACATACAGTATATACAGTATGTTCTAATGTGAATCACTAGCTCAGTCCAAAGTAAAACATGTTTTCGCTTTTATTAGACAGTTTAGCTCAGTCCTCATGAGTATTATCCATGTAAAATATTAAATCATTGTCAGCTTTTATCTTGCTAGTGCCCAGTATAAAAAAAAACTATAGTAAGCAAAGACCCTCAAATCTTTTTTTTTACCAGATTTACTGCATCTTTTGCAAATGTTTTGATGCATTGTGCATTTATCAAGCAGCAGGCTGAAATCGCAGTTTGGGTTTCATTAGTGTGAGTGTCTACAAGGTGCACTTTTCTCCTCATTGCATATCCATTTGAAGTGTGGGGGGGGGGAGTTCCCTGCCTCTGGAGACCAAACATAAACATAGCGCAAATGAGATTTAAACAGGCCACAAGGGAGGTTATGAATAGAAATGTGCATTAACTTGTATATCACTAAACCAAACTGAAAATTAAAAACATAAATTAAGCAATTACGATTTTATTAATGAGCATAACATCTTATTACAGAAATATTAGTTGACGGGTAGTTTTTGACTTCATCCAACCAGCTTAGTCTTTGTGATGCATCAGTGTTTCTTTATGGGCAGAGTGAGTCTGGAGGTTCAGTTTCAGCTGCAGTCCAGGGGCTGACTGAAAAATTAGCTTCTGTCTTAGTAAATCAGACACTGCAGATTTTGCCCATAAACCCAATGAAAACCAATCATTTTCATAGTAGCCCTGAGTGATACTAACCGGTTATTAACTTGGCACATAAAGATCTACGCTAAGATGAATTACTCCTAGCATAGTTCTCGATACCAAATGCATATTATTTACCCTAACTGTACACAATACATATATTTGATTATAAAATGACATAATGTGTACAAATATGCTCACAATAAAAAATCTGTCATCTTTACAACAAATATTGATAAATGTTAAATGAGGCCCCTGGACACGTATCGCAAATGATCAGGATATGAAAACAGAGATCTGCTATACAGAAAGAGCTGTGATCTCTATTTAACTTTTTGCTTTGGATGAGAAACTCTCATTCTCTGTGCAAACCGATAAAATAAAGGTTAGAAAATGGTCTTCTATGCATTTCACTCTGTACATACAGTACATCTCCTGCCATACTGAATCCAAAATATCTGCAGACAATCTCATGGCATAAGCTTGCAGAGGTCACTTCACATTAAATCACCACAAGCAGATGCACGCCTATACACGGAGTACATACATGGCAGCGTCAGAGGGTGTTGGCACCATGTGTTGTGTTGCTAAGTGCTAATGCGAAGCTACACTGCATCTCTGGGTGTAGTTGGTGATTCAAATGTGCGGCGGTGGCAAACAGTACAGCAAAAGGCGTTTTTTTTTTATGCTCCGAGTGTGTGGTGTTGAGCAAGACACATGCCTGTGACCTCATCATTGGACACATTATGAAGATCAAGTGTCGATGCTGAGTAAATGCCACAGTGTAGCAGGGGAGTTTATAAAGATCAGCCTTTTCCATCAGATGCCCACAAGAAATCTATCTTCCAGACTTTGGGGGTCAAATGCTACGTGCACGCAATAATTCTTTTACTTTTGAGAGAATCTGTGGTGTGACGGATGGTTGCACTGTGCAAATATCAGGGCCGTCTGAAAGAGCAGAAGTATTTAAAAAGTCGATTCCCCCCCTACCCCCTGATATGCCTGTGACACTGACCGAATAAAGTCAGGTTTATAGATGTAGTAAAAATCCCTCCCTATCTGGCACTGCAAAGCTCCCTCTGCTCATCATATCATCCGCGTGGTTTGCTCCAGAGGGCATCTTTGTTTCTAGCTTTGACGTCCAGTGACCTACCTTTGTCTCATGAATTTTTCATCAGTTTTAATAGAAGAAGGCGGGAAAGGCTGTTATGGTACAGTCACATGTCCTCACTGTGTTTGTTCTGTGGCCCCACAACCTTAATAATCACATCTTGTTTTCACACTGCATGTTCATGTTAGCTGATATCCGTTTGGAAGAGTGTTATTTTCCATTAATTTGTAACACAATGTCCCTTTCTCATGCACACATACTATCATCTACCATCAACAGCCCTCTTCAGTAATAAAAGTGAGCTACAGATTCCTGAGGACAAATCAGTGGTGATTCACATATCCATCCCATCCATAAAACGATGAATACATGAACCAACATACAACAAGCATGGTCACAACTGGAGTACAATGGTCCACTAGTAGTAAACTGGTAGAATATTAAAAGGTGTAATAAGGAAATCACTCACACACACACACACACACACACACACACACACACACACACACACACACACAGAGAAACAAACAACTAAAAGAAATGCTCCAGTGGTTTAAATCATGTCGCTGGGTAAAGAAATGGACGCCAACAGAGCTAGAAGTAATGATGACACATTTACATACTCTATAACCCTGCCCCATGAGTGAGAGCAAATACAGGAGCAGACAGTTGAAGAAGGAATGAGAAATATGCCTTGGGAGACCAGTCTAGGCCCAAAATGGACTTCCAGCATGTGAAATCAGCTTCCCTGCTGTACGTTACAGCCCCTCTGCTGAAGAGAATATAGACATTTTCCTGTACTTCAGTGCCCCTGGGTTAAAACCTTGCAACAGGGATATACATTATGGATTTTGTTAGACCATAAAAAAAACATGTTTCTTGATGCTTAACTTGTAATTATTAGACAAGCCAAAGGAGAGTCGGGGCGGGCTTTGCTTTCTTCCCAAAGAAAACAACAACGTCTCCGCATACATTTGATAATGGTACATGTCAAAAGAGGTTAGCAGCACAGGATGACTTCAGAGTGTAAACTACATTTAAAGTATGTGTATGGAAATGAGACATTACATTATGCCATGGCTGCAGCTCAAAAGCTTTTGTGGAAACAGTTATACGGAAGGATGGCTTGCTTCTTTGAATGGTGAATGTGATTGTCTATTTATTTGCTGTGGATTTTAAAGGGCCTGGCAAACCAAATGCACTAAATCCTTCTAACTGTGTTATTTGGGGAGTAATCTAAATGCTAGTATGCGTCTGAAAAGAGTTTGGCATATTTGTCAATCCATGGTAAAAAATATTGTCATGTCATTTGCATGATCATTACAAAAAAAACTGTTTTAGAAGGCGGGGCTATGCTCTCCTCATATGACACGTTGAATGCTGAACCAATCACAGCCGTTCTCTGCCCGAACAAGCCATTAAAATCCCATGACTAAATGACTGTTGCCTTGGAGACCATTTGATACATGAGCCTGGGGGCCACTCCCACAGATTCCTGGCAAACGTTCTAGACAGTAAAAAAAAAAATGTTTTCAACTACTAAGTTTTATAATATTTATGAACATTTAATTTCAATCAGATCTTTGTAATAAAATATTGAGACACCCAACTCTGACACCATGCAATTAGTATTACTATTTCAGACCAGGTTTCCAGAGGCTTTAATGTTCACTTTGCTTTCTGACAACGTGTGTGTGTGTGTGTGTGTGTGTGTGTGTATGTGTGTGTGTGTGTGTGTGTGCGTGCGTGCGTGTGTGCGTGTGTTATCTGATATGCTGGATGCAGAAGTGCCTTGTTTGATCCAGTGGAGGAGGACAACAATTTGAGCATAATCAAGGGTTTCTTCAAGAGACGCACAAAGCATAAAGGTCATGTCCTAATCAAAAACGTGTTAGCTCAGAGGTGTACAAACGGCTCCGTTGACAGAGGAGACAAATTGGCAATGTGTGTGAATGCTCTCTTCCTTTGAATTACGAGTACTCTTTTAGGCAATACTAAGTAGCCTTTTTTGCACAGACGCGAAAACCATCGGGGAATGTAATGACCTTTACATGAAGTTCGCCAATCAATGAGTTTCAACGATAGCAGTCTGCTCTGTTAACGTTCTGTTAGTCAAGGGGCCAGAGGCTACGTTTAGCTTTTCAAGGGTGAATAAATGAACTGTAAAAAAAAAACTGATCATGTATTAACACGCACTATCAATTTGTGCCTGAAAACTGACTTTTCAAATCGCTTGTCCATATAAAATGTAGAATACAGCACATCCTCCGCTATATGATGTTGGCTCAAATGGGCTAATTTTGTCCACTGGTGCCATAGGGCTAAAAAAAAACCTACTGCTGCTGGATGGGTGGTCAGAAGGGCAGAGGTAGTGGCTGGTTTGAACTTGAGTAAACTTTTTTTTAAAATCTGGATCTAACAAGAAACTGTCAGCTTTACAAGACGTAAGATAAAGATAAGGACTAACTGGGTTTGGCATATGTCTGTCTGTCTAGTTAACTTCACCACTGACAAAGAGCAGCACACGGAAGCTTCCCTGAGCTTTTCAATGGGAACCACCTGTCTCCCTCGCAGTGGGTGAGACAGCCATGGATGGGGCTAAATGTGCATCAGTCTTATGTCGGTGTGAATGTGTATGGACTTGAATTTATAGTCTGTATCAAAATATAGTTTGAATAGTTGTGAGTATCTGTGGTGGATATCAGTTAATCATGTATCAACTCAATACAACTAACTCAATAGATGGTGTTTGATATTTCTTTATGAAAAATAATGGAGAAAATAGTTGAACTACGTTATGACAAAGTTTAACACTGATCTATTCCCTAGTTAATGTGTAAACCGAGACAAGTCTAATGGTAATTGTATCATTTCATTTATTAATGAATTAATGTTGATCATGCTTTCCTTTCATTGGAGGAATTCACACATATGGTTGATAATTACTGTATGTATTCCATATGCAATCCAATCATTTTGAATATGTTCCCATGAAAGGTATAGTGGATAAAATATAAACCCTATTTACCTGCAGTGTCTCTCGTGATAAAGCATGGCAAAAAAAAAAAAAAAAAATCCTCTTTCCTGCATTCTAAATTACATTTAAACAATCATACATAAGCACATGTACACACACACACACACACACACACACACACACACACCTGACCGTACTAAGGAGTAAACCCCACAACACAGGCCCTGGACTAAATCCCCCCCCTCCCCTCTCTTGCCTTCTCATTTATCTGCAGGTATCACTATGTCTATCAGCACCTTCCATGCAGCTATTAAACCCTGTGGGCCGGGCCCTCTCACGCACCGTGTTAAAACACACACACATGCGCGCACACATACACATACACAGACACACACGCCCACACACGTGTTATCCTCATCAAGCCAGTGTGTTATAAACCACAGTAATCTCACCATCTCTGGCTACTCCTGCACCTTTTCAATTTCCTGGTAACATAATCCCCTCTGTTTCTCCGTACCTCATCATAGCCTGGGAGAAATAATGGAAAAGGCTCAGAGAGAGAAAGGGATAATAAATTGTGCCTTTTGATATAAGTTGGATTAGGGAAATGGCGTACCCATGTTTATGCTGCTGACGGAGCCCGAGTTCTGCGTGAGGCCTCCATCCATCATCAAGGCAAGAAGCCAGTGGTGGATTGCTGCTAAAAAGGTGCATCACACAGTGCTGTTACCGTAGTTTAATTAGTACCTTCTTGAAATCGTACACATTGTAATGGATTTCACTTCGACTATTAGGTATAATTGCTTCTTTATTTATATGTGTATATTATCCCTCATGACGTCATAAGGAAACATGTTTTCAGAAAAGTAGAGGTGTAGAAAAAGAGTGAGGGTTGTTTTTCTCATATTTTGGGAGTATCTAGACACACCGGTGACCCATATTAATGTTGAAAAACAATGAAAAAGTGTGTTATGCATAACAGGCCACCTTTGTAAACAAGCAACCCATGTTGTACAATTGGCTGTCCCTGAATAGTGTCTGCTAATCAGTTATCAACCAAAAAAAAGGTTTAGCAGGCTTTGAAATTAATTTTGTGATGCTGCTTGGCTGCCTACATTTTATAATTGATCTGCGTGGAAAAGTCCCTCATTTATTTTTAATTAATATAGGGGAGAGTGGCCTAAGTTGTGCATTTTGGAAGTTGTGCCACCCCTTGTTTCTAGAAAACCGTGGAAGAAATTGGAAATGTGACCACATATTTAAGAAGAGCCATCCATTTGACTCATCCTGTAAAGAAGGGAGACACAAGGAATAAGATATAAGCACATTTAAGCTAACAAAACTGTGTTTTGCCTTTCAAAGTAAAATTTCCATGATCAAGGTTTTTTGATTATTGTGTCTGAACAATTATAGACAAGTTTGAAAACATTTGACACATGTTTTAGTGCTTTGGTATGCTTTCTGGGATTGGGGTGATTTGTGCCAAAGGGCCTGGGTGAGTTATAAGTAAGTAAGTAAGTAAAATGTATTTATAAAAGCACATTTATGACAGTTTGCACTGTCCAAAGTGCTGTACATAGTGCATTCAGTAGGTAAACAATGAAGGTAAAATAACAATAACCAAAATAAAAGACGTAAAGCCCATACATCCACATAAACACAGATAGTGGTGCAGAGGTAAGATAGCTAATGGGGAGGAAACACCAGGGTGTACATATGGGTTTTGAGCCTTGATTTAAAGGCAGAAATGTAGGGGAATCACATTTGTCAGGTGGCAGTTGGTTCCACAAGCACGGAGCAACTAGTGCAAAGTACATTTCTGAGAGTGGTGCCAGTGGCATGGCTGTATACGCTGGTTACCAAAAGAAAGTGATTGTCTACAGTAGCTCAGAAGAGAGTGACATCTCAATTCCACTTAACGACACCACTGATGAGAGTTCAGATGGCCATAAAGATGATGATGGTGACTTTGTCATTGTGAGCTTTGCAGGTAAAACCTGCAAGGCCTTGTTTAAGAAAATTGTCCTTCAATCTTTGTCAACTATGTACTTTATTTACTTTAAATACACCTTAAATACACCTTAAATAAGTGATTGTCTAATGGATTTGTCTTGCATTACAGTTTATGAGATATATATCAATGGCACAATTCACCTCATGGTATTCTCTCCAACCGCACAACTTACACCACACCGGGGGTGTTGTGTTGTGCATCAAGACAACTTTTTTTCCAAAAGCTATATTTCTTCAACAGTTTATTCCAGATCCAAAGTTTTTATTGCCAGGGATGCACAACACCCTGAAATATATGTACATATTTGAGTTGGAGACTTTACTGTCAAGGCCTTACTTTAAAGTCACTTTGAGTGAAAAGTTGCACAACTTAGGCCACTCTCCCCTACATTAAAAATAACTCAATTGAAACAAAGACCAATTAACAAATGCGTTGTACTGTTAACACAAATGGTGAAATAGTTACTCCTATCTAATTATTATTTAATTTTTTTACATAGCAAAAGTTGAAGCCTCACTCAAGTCAATACACATACAGGGGTGTTGCCCCTCTTCTTACTGCTGGCGGACATGGACTGGATTTAAACACAGAGCAGTAGCTGGGCAGCAGGATGACTTCAGTGATTTACTTGCTTGAGAAAAAAGATTACTTAGTTACATGTATGCACATACTGACAGGCAGACAAATACACAAGAGGCAACTGAGGCTGAGCATGAAAGCGTTTGGAAGGACGGCGTCAGAAAAAAAACAACTAAACAACAGCGAGGGTCAAGGGGACAATGGAAGTGAACTGGTTTGTGTAATGACTGACTGATGAAGGATCAAAAGACTAAGTCTGAGCTAAATCAAGCCTGGTTCAGGTTCAGGTATGCAGGTTTATGTGTCTATGTGTGATTTCTTACGTGTGTTATACGCACAGCACTGACAGCAGGAATGGCCTGAGATCTTTGACCCTATTTAGTACCCTTCCCTCTGTGGAATTCCATTGATGTGTTTGTTTATGAGCAGGTCAGAGAACAGACATCACAATAGCTTATATAGAGGATAACAAAGTCAAAGTCAAAGTTTTTTTATCGTCAGTTCTGATATGCAAGACATACATCAGAATCGAAATAGCGTTTATCACTGGCCCACGGTGCAATAGGAATGATACAAATTATAGAGTAGAACAAGATAAACAAACAACACAATATTTACATTAGATACATTCTAAATACCAAGTAGTGCAATCAAATGTTTGTATAAAATAGAATATAAACCATAAAGTATATAAGTTAAATTGAAATGTGCAATATGCAGACACATATTTACAATATGTGCAATATGCAGTCAACTGGATGCACATTTAAGGAATTGTGATGTGCAGTGCAGAGTATTGAATAGAGTTCTTAGTCCAGAGTTATTTGGGGTGATAACAAAGGATTTTCTTTGGGGGAGGATTGAGGACACTGGACAGTGAGCAACACCAGTTCATTTGAGATGTTTTTATAATAGCCTTGATAAACTGCCTTCTTAAATCTCTAAATGTTGTACTCTATTAGAAGTGACAGCCCAGAACAGCTGACTCGACAGTTTTCTTTTTTCAAACGCAGGCTACGTTTTGCATACATAAATCACAGAGACAGAACTTAAAACAAACTTTTTAAGTCTATTTCCATGGGACTTTGATGGCAATTGAAGCTGGCAAATTTTTTTATGACATTCCTTTTTGTCTATATTGGTAACCTTTTGTCAGTGGAGATATCACAATCCTGGTTTGCAGTTAGTCATAGCACTCTTTTAACAGCGCTTTATATCACGCATTACGACGGAAAGCAAGATGTTTCCAGTTTCGGAGACGATTACACAGTTTGAAAGCTTTAATCCTTGGCTGCCCGTCTGGCTTAGATTCTATTACTGAGCGCCGCATAAGGATATATTGTAAATGATTTTAAAGGATGCCCCGTCTGGCCTTAAAGAAGCCTTTTGGAAATGTGATCCCTGTCCCTCTCACTTATGGCACTCCCTGAATAACCCACTTCAAAACGCTCGTAAAAGAAAAAAGGGCCAAGCTATAGCACGGATGGATCTGGGGTGCTCTATTGAAAACACATTGGGCTCATAATCTATTCCTTCTCGTAATGTGAAGGGATCCCTGCATCAGTTCCAAGGTCAAACACCAATAAAATCAAAGACGGCAATTTGTCAAATAGACTGCGAGCGGTTCCATGCAAAGGGCCCGTGCAGGCATCATCTGCTGGGCCCGTCCCACACATTAACTGTCTGAACCATGGCTTGGAG
Organism: Ammodytes marinus; assembly: GCF_949987685.1. Taxonomy (NCBI): domain Eukaryota; kingdom Metazoa; phylum Chordata; class Actinopteri; order Uranoscopiformes; family Ammodytidae; genus Ammodytes; species Ammodytes marinus. The sequence goes on along the minus strand of NC_137216.1, from coordinate 9,707,027 downwards.
AATGTGGGTTGAAGCCCCCACTGCTGTACTATTTCCTTCATCCCAGATGTAAATCATAGATATTGTGCCATTACAGATCCTGGCTTCTGATGTAGCTGCAGCTGTACATCCGGATGGTTCGCGATCTGTCATCCTTGGCATGTAAAACGGGCTGACGGATGCGTATCAATGGGAAAACTGTCATCTGGCTGAAAGGGGGAACATCCCTGGAAATAATTATTTGTTTAAGGCCAGACACGGAAGACAAAAACATATTTTGTTATAAACATTGGTCAGTTTGGGGATTTTTTTTGTCTTGGTTTGCTTCCATAACATGTCTTCTTGAAAACAGCCATCTTAAACGGCCATTATCTCAACATTCGTTTTTTTTTTGTAATACTCTGAAGCAGACATCTCAACTTCTAAAGCACTTATCAACTAAACGTCCCATAATCATTTTCAGCATCATTCTGAAGGTTATTAGAGAAGGATTTGTTCATAAGTAGTCCATTGTCTGATGTATGATACATTTTCCTCTTAATAACATGAACTGAAAATGCATTTTTAAAACCTATACATATCGTTTTTGTATTTTTTTTATGAAAAAAGGCTGTATCCAAAATCTGTTCTGTGAACATTTTCGAGGCTAATGTGTTATAATAAATAATTTAACATTGGCTTCTACCAAGATCTAGACTTTTCATTGTTTAGGAGATGTACATGTACGCATAATGAGTTGGATATTGACTCATTTGCGTATTCAATAAAACATTACAAACAAATAAAGAATAGTTTCAATGCAAGTAATCAACATCTGCTGTCGGTTAACATTCACGAGCCACCCAACACACGCACCAAATCCTCATTACCAAAGTGCTGCCTGAGAGCGGGGCTGATTTCATGGTGAAGTTATTGAAGCGGTTGAGGAGTTCTCTTGGCCCATGGCTTGTCCCTCCAGGTGGCTTTTTCCCTGGCTCTTCCCCGGGGCCCGCTGCCTGGAAAGCCTTTGTGTGTGAGCTACTCTATCAGGTGCAAAGCGGGGAGCTCTTCTTCTCTTGTTCTCTTCTTGGCGGGGTTTGATGATGTCCCAACAACTGCCATCTGACAAGCAGCATATGTGAGGAAGCAGCTTGTTTTCAGTGACTGTGGATATTTATTTTTTCTTCTCCTGGCCGTTACCTGTCAGTCTTGACTCATAGACGCTCACAACAGATGCCGTTGTACTTTTTTTTTAACTCATTAAACTGCATACCACACTGTGTTTTTGCTTGTTTTTTGTTCATATTGGAGAGATTTGGAGTCGTTGTTGTTTTTTTCGGTTAAATCATTCAACGGACAGAGATGTGTGCTTTGGATCATGAAACATGACAATGAATGGTTTCGGTTTATTTTTCTTCTTTAATTTACTATTTGACATGATGAATGGTGAATGAACTGTTCAGTGTGAATACGTGGCCTGTATCCGTGGTATTACCGCTGCCTCCAGTTAATCTAACCCAGCAGCAGTGCCAAGCAGAGAAAATAACCTCATCTCAAATATTCATCCGCAGGAAATCTTCATTGATTGCAAAAAATATCCAAAAAGGAGTTGGACCAGTTTAATGTTTAGCTTATGACTAGGTCGAGGCAGCTTATTTCAAATCCAGCAGAAAGGGATGATACATACAGTATATACACAGTATATATACCTCATATACTGTACATCATATACGTGTGTATGATTCCCAACTCTTGAGTGGTGGAACATCCCCTGCAGACCTTCGGTAATCCAGTTGACGAATAGCTACAGTGCAAATCTTAAACGCAGCCATTCCCAGATCCAGCGGACTCCGTTCCAGGACCAATTGGCAGGGGCCATTAGGGGCGTTCACATACATTTAGATGATCCCTCTGTTTGCATTACCCAGACACAGATAATCTGTGTATACAGTGGGAAATTAGGGCAGCACAGCCCCGGGCGCTGCACAGAGAGAGAGAGACCTCCACATGTTCACTTCAAAGAGGCTGTGGCTGAGTGGAAGCAGGTGGGTCTTGTCCGGAGTCAGGCACAGGGGTGGGCCAGGCCGTATGGAGGATGCCCCGCGGGCCGCTGAGTGTGTGTGTGTGTGTGTGTGTGTGTGTGTGGTGTAAAAAGGTCAGCGCACGTGTGTCTTTGCACGGCGGAAATAGGCCGTTTCAACAACTCTATCAGTTTAAAATTAGTTATGATGCGGCCATGTACAAATGTTTTGTCATATTGTGTCATACTGATTCAACATAACGGAGAGACAAAACGGAGGATTTATCTTGGAAAAGGTCCTGTGTCCGATGTAATACTGTAATGTACAATGTGTTTGTAATAATCAGAATAAGATGTGGTATCAAAAGCAAACCATGTATTCATGCTGTTATGATGTCACAATAGTTTTGTAGCATTAAGTCTTAGCTTAGACCGTTTATTAAGGCCAGTGCTGTTCAACATTTCTGACCGCGGCTATCTCCGTCCAGCATAAACCCCACCTACCATGTAAGGGTACTGTCTGCAGTGGAAACGCAAAGCCAGACATAGGGTTACCAGTCCATACCAAACTGTGCTGCACAGTGGAAACAAGGCACCAGTTAAGTTAATTCACACCTGAGCAGTGCCACATACACAACCTGAAGCTTTTAGTCAGATAATTGAAGGGTACGGACATCAGAGATGTCACCAACACTGTTTGTTTGGCATGTGACCTCCGAGATGCATTCAGAATGACCATATCACTTAAAGAAGTGACTCCTGGAACATGTGGAATGACACCCTAAATGAAAAATGCCATAACATGCCACACAAAATAGACTTATGTCAAGATAGAGTATTTCTAGAGACATTGATCTTGATCCCACATGAGTGCTGAGTCATGGTTTACTTTACTGACACATCTAACAACACCGGAAACATAATTGGAATCAAGACTTTGACAGCTGGTCATGTAGAAAAACATTCTAATGTATATTAAACATTCTAGTGTACATGGCTTACTCTGCCATGCTCTTCACATAGGACATCCATAGCAGTGCTGGTGTGCTAGGTAAGACACACACACACACACACACACACACACACACACACACACACACACACACACCATACTCACCGGTTAAAATGGATTTTCTGTGTGTGTGTATAATGTGAGGAGTCATGGGCAGCAGAGTTGTTTATCTGCGCGGGCCAGACTTAAGCACAGCACCTGTGTTTGTGCAGGTTTTCCTTCTTGATAATGCAGTGGGTCTGTGTCTGTTTGTGTGTTTTCCTGGAGGTTAAATGCTTTGTTTCCCCCTCTAATGGCTCCCTGCTTTGCTCCGGCGGAAGAAAAGGGGGAGGAGGGGGTTATTGTGCGAGCGATTTGTCACCTCCTGTCTGGAGATGTGAGGTCCGCGCTGACACCATAAGTACTTGATAATAGTTCATCTGGAAGAAAGCTGTTCCTGCCAACATTGACCTCATGCAGGGGCCGGTCCTGGGTCCCATGTGTGTGTGACTGCTATACTCACTCTAAAAAGAGACCAGTGAATGTATGTGTTTGTGATGCAGGTGCTGTTTGGACTTGCATGTTGAGTAATAGCTATAGTGTCAACGGTGCTTCTAATGTATACTTGGTCACGTTGTTGCAGGTATTGTATGAATACATTCTAAATGTAGGGTTTTCCTCAGTTGAACAAATCTTAATTGTGGTATTTTGTAAACATAGATTTAACACAGTGAGGATGCCAGTACTGGCAGTATTGGTGCCCTCTTTCAAAGCACACATTAATTGACTTAATGCACAATAAATCATGAAATTAAAATGAAGTAAAGTTTATAATCTATATCCTCATGCAAGTTTTCAGTTGATTACTTACATACAAACTGAATGTTTGCAGACATGTTTGAATAAGTATGCAAATGTGGCAATATCTAAAATTATGCGTACATCTGCATTCCAAAAATCGAGATACTGAATGAAGCCAGGGTTCATTTTTACAACATATGAGTGTCCAAAGTTTTTACAGAACAGATTTTGGTTACTGCCTTTTCTTATTTCATAAGTCAAAAACTTGAACAGGTTTTAAACATGCCTTTTTGGCAGGTTCTTGAGGAGAACTATCATAAAACAAACCATTGACAACATGTGAAAAGGTCCTTCTAGAATAACCTTCAGAATAGTGCAAAGAATGATAATGGAACGTTTAGTTGAAATACGTGCTTTAGGAATTGAAATTTCTGGTCAGATTATTGAAAAAAATATGTTAATATAATAGCTGTTAAAGATGGTTGTATATGGATAAGTGTACATACGACACATATAATATCAAAACAAATATAATATATATATCAAAACAAATAACCCATATTTTTAATCTTTCCATCTCCTCTGGAATAGTTCCTAAAATTTGGAAAAAAGCTCACGTAATTCCTTTACATAAAGGTGGTGACAAAAATAATCTTAATAACTACAGGCCAATTTCCAAACTCCCATGCCTGGCAAAAATTCTAGAATCACTTATTAATAATCAGTTAAAAACATTTCTAACTAGTGCTTCCATTTTGAGCCCATTCCAATCTGGTTTTAGGGCAGGCCACAGTACTGTCTCTGCTGTGACTTTGGTTGTAAACAACATTGTTACAGCATTAGACAAGAAAAAGCACTGTGCAGCACTTTTTATTGATCTTTCAAAGGCCTTTGATACTGTTGACCACCATTTGCTTTTACGGAGGCTGCATGACATTGGCTTTGATCATTCTGCATGTAGCTGGTTTAGGGATTATCTCTCTGATAGACAGCAGTCAGTTAAACTCGGAAGATACCAATCTGAGTTTTTAACTGTTACAAATGGTGTCCCACAAGGCTCAATTTTAGGTCCAGTTCTTTTCACAATTTATATAAATAACATTGTTTCATCGCTAAAAAACTGTCATGCCCATCTATACGCTGACGACACAGTACTGTATTGCATTTCCGATTCGGTGCACCAATCTATTCAGAACCTACAAAGCTCTTTTAACACCCTGCAGGACTGTCTAGTGGACCTCAGGCTGGTTCTAAATACAGACAAAACCAAATATATGTGTTTCTCCAGAGCAAGAACTACAAATTTGAATGATTTTAATATTTTTACAAATAATGGATTTTTAATTGAAAGAGTCACAGAGTACAAATATCTTGGCATCTGGTTAGATGATAAACTCACTTTTAATTTTCATATAAAAAATCTTGTTCGTCGACTACGACAAAAAATTGGCTATTTTTATAGGAACAAAACCACCTTCCCTTTATTTAGTAGGAAAAGGATTATTGAAGCAGTTTTCATGTCTGTCCTTGATTACGGTGATGTGGTTTACCGGCATGCATCACATTCATGTCTTAAACTCCTGGACTCTGTTTTTCACTCTGCTTTAAGGTTCATCACAGGAGATGCTTATGACACACACCATTGTCTTTTATATGAAAAGGTTGGGTGGTCCTCCCTTAAAGAGAGACGTGACGCACATTGGCATATTTTAATTTACAAAGCCTTGACCGGGAAGCTTCCTCGTTATTTAACTGAATTGCTGCAAATCTCAGATGGGCTTTATCAGACCCGCTCCACTGACATGCTTATGCTTTATGTCCCACAAGCCCGGTCTGAGCTAGGAAAGACAGCTTTTAGCTTCAGTGCCCCTGACTCCTGGAACAACTTACAGCAACAAATTAAACTAAATAACTTCATATCCTTTAACCAATTTAAACAAACTATTTTAAATCTGCCAAACTCTACCTGTAACTGTTTTAATTAGGCTATATCGTACTCTCACCCATTTAATTTTAATTGCTACCACTTAATTTCACCACTGTGTAAATGTTTCAATTGTTTTTCTCTTCACCTGTTGTTGTGTATTTGATGTATTTGCGTTGAATATTGTTAATGTATTGTTGTTTTTCCTTTGAATTTGTTTGAACTCGACGTCATTGAAAATGAGGGTCACCCCTCAATTGGTCTCTCGAGGATAAATAAAAGTTAAATGAAAAAAAAATGAAATGAAACATACACAACCATACAAGGTTTAGTCAAACCAGACCTTTTATTTATACCAGAATGAAATAAGACGTGTTATGGAAGCAAAATAGTCTCAAATCTCAAAAATCGTGCTTGAAAAAACTGCATGCTGTGTCTCAAACTTAATGCAGTATGCACTAAGTTTAAAAACTTGCACGGAAGATTTAATGTTGGTCTTCGAGGAAATGACTGTACTGTCTTGTAATTCTAAAAAATTGCCTGCAGCCACCACCGCCTCAACATGAGTGTTTGTCTCTTCAGGGAAATTTAGTGGCCGGGATATTTGCAGAGTGAAAAAAATAAATGAATAGCGACTCCGGAGAGGATGTGTGTATGCAGATGATAGGTTTGTGATGGCGATTATGCCTTGCAGTGGGGGCGCATATTTGTACGAATGAGTCAGCGGTGGTGTACATCAAGTAGGCGTGTGTCTGTTGTTTTGTTTTACAATTATGTGCGCAAGTCGGTGTGGATTTATGCACGTAGAAAGAATGACAGCGGGAGGTCTTTTCAGAAGTGTCCCCCGGTGTGCGTCAACCCTGGGTCTGCGCTCAAATGTAATTACCATGCTATAATTACTGATTAATTACACTTTATGCTGAATAGAACCGCTTCTAATAATTTCCGTTGTCTCCTGATAGAAAATACATTTGAAGCAGTGTGGAGGTGCAGAGGGAAATAACAATCTTTCTCATATTTTCCAAGGGGTAGTAAGGGAGGGGGGGGGCATGGCTTTTACCGACAATAAGTTGAACATTATGTGCAATAAAACATAGCCATTAAGGCTGGCTTTCCTGTTATTATCCGCGGCCGTAATGGTTTTCAATGTGCAATGTCAATGGTATGCAGGTGCTTTGTGTGTCATGACTTTTTATATTCTCCGCCGAGCCAGAAAAAAGAAATGTGCATATATCTACTGTGCCAATCACACATTCTGGCTGTGGCAGTGCATTCTGTATAATTATGTATATGTGGAATGAAATGAATATAGCTGTTCATAAGCCTGTGTGGAACTAGCATGGCCAATAATTATTCAGTGCGAACCGGGGGTTAAAAGAAAGAATATTAAGTGTGGGTAACAACATACGAAAGCCAATGGTGATGGTTAGTAGCATTTGATGACCATGAAACCGTGATCCAAGACAAACAAGTCACACAATCATTTGGATTTGATAATACAAGTGTGAGTCTAGTTTTAATGTTTGGCATCATATTGACATCATACGTGCATGATGTCAATAAGTAGGTCTAAATAAACCTGTGTTGTGTTGTAATTAAACAATGTTACTATGAGTACACCTCCTAGAAATCTGCATATTTAGCATTTTAATTGTAAACGTGCTGATGCATTCAGCTCAAAGGACCACTGTGCCAAAGTGCAGACTCGCAAAAGCTATTTGCATGCAGTAGTTGCTGAGTTGTATTGATTGTCCAAGCACACTCCTGCAGTTTTCCAATCTTTTACATAACAGATGAGATGGCTGATAGACGATCTGTTAGCAGGACACAGAAAATGACACTGTAAAATCCTCGCATAAATGTCCACATCCATACTTGTTTCACCATTATACCTCAGGTGGCACTTTGTAGCATTTATTTATTTCAGTCAAATATTACTAAGGGCAATGCTGTCTAAAACTAAAAGTAATAAAGTTTTCCTCTGGGGTTAGCATATCTACACATAACTCAGCATAAGGTGGATATGCATAAACTAAAAGCAGGACAAATTGAGGGTCACCTGCAATCGCGGCTTTTCAAGCCTCCAGCCAGCGTGGAAATGTAATTAGTGCGATGAGTGCATTAGGAATCATCACAGTATCCCTTCATTTTGCTTCACCCTCTCCTGTGCTCTTAATGCAATATAAGGCCCTTCCTTTTGGCACAGAGACAGATAACTGTTTATCTGAGCTGTGTTTTTCAAAGTCAAAAGGATGCATCCGCAGTGATTTATGGCAATATTAAACACCAATAAACACCACAGGAAAATATCTGCTAGGTAGTGCTTGCAAACACACAATGTGCAATTATTTACAATAATGCTTCTTTACAGTGCTCTCCAGATGAAGGAAGGCCCCTTTAGGTTAACATTTTGCATCAGGGAGAAATATGTGTGTGTGTGTCAGCTGCTTGTATCTGAGATGGGATAGAACTCATTTGTGGATGAGTGAGGGGGCATGGGCCAATATAAGAAACAACACGAAAAGTGTAATGCACGGCAGCTGTGCTAGATCAGAGGTGTTAAGAGAAGACATTATGTTGGTTTCAACATTTCGAGGCCAAGTTCAGTGCCCAACTATTGGCATAAGATATAGATACAGGATAATGCATGCAGCAATCTCCCATTCATCTACGTATATCTCCAGGTTTGTTTATAATCAGCCAATAAGACCTGGCAAGCCATACGTGTGTGTGTGTGTGTGTGTGTGTGTGTGTGTGTGTGTGTGTGCGCGCATGCGTGCGTGTGTGTGTGTGCGTGTGTACAAAATATTTTCTATCTATTTGTTCTCATGTTTTCACTTCAAACGGCACAGAGTAAACCTTATGAAGCAATTTACAGTTGCACTTTGGAGACATGTACTAGGAGAAAAAAAAAATCAGATGTGGTGGGTTCCAAATTGTGTTCAGAAAAGCTCCAAATAATGTCCCAATGTCTGCTAGCATTCCCCTCTGTATATCCAGCAGCCTATACTCTCCACTCATCCTCAAGCCTTCCACTCCCACCTAGCCTGCCGTCACACCTATACTGTCCCAACATTACATGACTCCCACACCTGTTCCCATCCTATCCACTCTCTACTTTTTTCTCCCCTTTTCCCGTATATGTCTTTCAAATGTTTCCTTTTTCAGTTGAGGTTTTGTTTTCAATGCCAAATCGTAAAAGCCAATATCCTGGCTATATGTTTAATAGTTGTCGAGGTATTTCAGTCCATACAGGTCGACATTTTCATCCAAAAAGCCATGCCACTAGCATTGCTAAAACTTCAAAAATTGCCTCATAATAATGTATCTGTGACTCTATTGTTGAAGTTATATACATTCACATTTTGGGGTATTTTCTCTGTGTGGGTACAAAGATGTTTGTTGATGGTACAGAGCGATTGACCAATGATTGCAAGGGTATATACTGTTCAGGATGTGATTAATGTAATGGACGACAAACTGACTGTAGCACTCTTGATTTTGATGGTTCCTCCCTTGTTGTTGTTTTTCGGCAGCAGGTTTGAACCAATGCCAGCCTGTGAACCCAAGATGAAAAGTAAACACTGGCCCACATCCCTCATCCTCCAATCAGCTCTCTTCTCCTTTCTTCTTCTCTACACCGGGGAAGAAATTCCACACACTTCAGGAAGAATTCAAGCGCTCAGGGAAAAAACATTCACTGCATTCCAAATCACATTGTTTTGAAAATTCTACATACTACAGCTGATCATAACAAGTATATAGTTTGCCTATGATACAATTGAGACATACTTTGACTTGTACATTTCATCACAACATAGCACCTTGAACTTGCCTCTTGCTTTATATATCCGTCGCATCGCTGATTATTTTTTACTTGGAGGCTCCGTCGTATCGGACACAATTTCCGTACTGGGCTATCCTTAATCTTTTTCTACCATACTAAATAGATGTGGGTATTTGGACGCAGCCATTTACTTCACCACACACACTAAGTTTGAATGTGTTCAAATTGTCAAACTTTTGTCAAGTTGAGTATACACCACTCAAAGGTTCTAAATAAACTCCTAACTTTTTATGCTAACATCCCTCCAAGCTATTGAAAAAGACACAGTAGGGGGATAAAAGCCAACCTTGAACACCACTTGAAACTGAATGACAGTTTCAGAGATTTCAATTGCTTCTTTCTTGTACCGGGCACTGACACGGAGTCAGGAGAGACATTCACAACCAAAATGTATTATTCATCCTCCACCTTCTGTATTCCTCAAATAACACCTCTGATCCAAACTGGCACAGATCGCAGTATGGGGGCTCCTGCCTCGTCTGTTGTCTTGCTGTGAGGGGTGTGATCAACTCTAGCAGATCAGGCCCACAGATGATCTCTGTGGGTTTTGGTGAACAAATGTCCACACTTATAAAACACACACACTTGCTGTACACTCACACACAAGTTTTGTGGAGCTTTGGAACCAAATCTCAAGAATGGAGAGCAATGCAGTTGAAAGGTGCAAAGATCTATTGTGTGCACGTTTTGAGCTTATGTTGTCACATATCTGGTTCTGGATGTCAAGATAAACTACCATACTCAAACAATGAGCCCATACAAACCCAACTCGTCAAATACTAGTGGCACACAGTTCATCTGCTTATTTCATAGAAGACATGTTGACTTACAACTAGTGTAACATACACCAGTAAATACAAAGAAAATACAAATAGATAAATACAAATACAATGAATCAATGCTGGACTAGGTCGAGCTGCTTTGGTTTCAGGGTCTTGGTTTTGTGCATGCTCGCTAACTGACACACTGTCACGGCTTGCTGGGACACTTGAATAGGTCAGATTCAGAACACTTTATTAATCCCAAAGGGGCCATTCATTTTTTTAACAATCTATTCCATCCATGTAGCTCAAATAAATAAATAAATACATAACTGACGACACCAATGAAACCTCAACATGCCAGTGACAACAAGTGCACAGATCAATGGGTTGCGTTTAATGGCCTGAGAGCTGAAAGAATGAAGGAGTTGGCATAACCATTTGTTTTTCCGTGCTGTCACAGAATAGCACCACGGCCTAACGACATACTGTAACTAGGAATTCGCTGGCAAGTGCACAGGCAGGTTGAGCTATTATTTGTTCAGCTTTTCTGGCCAACTCGCTTCTTCCAGAGAGAGAGCTGAGGTCTTGTAACTGTACTCCGGGGATCTTTGAGCTAGACCTTAACAATGTTATTGAGACAGTTTTCCTCTTTCACCAACAACAACCCATTGAACCAGCACACGTTAAAAGACTCTCGATAAAGCGATAATAGAATCATTGTCAATGTGATTTCATGTGAGAAACTTAAATGGATCAGAGGTTTAAGCATAAACAAATTGATTTATTCACATATGCTAGTGATAAAGATGACATTTCCTGAGAGTCTTAGATTAGATCACCTTGTAATGTCTTCAGATGTAATGTCAACATGCGCTAAGCTTTATTAGTCAAAACCCATGTTGTTCCTACTATGACAAGTCGAAAAAAGTGTTCAACATGAGCTAAATATGTTCCGACTTTGGTGAACATTTGCCTGACTCTCTGGTCAGTTGACACTCTCTGATGAATAGAAATGGAGTGCAAAAAAACTATCCAGAGGTCAAATTCACACTGACCTCAAGTTCATTTTCATTGCATCATGAAAACTTATCCTCTGCCTCTATCCCAACTTAGGATAAAGGGCGGAGGATTTAGCTTTGTTATACAACCTTCTGAAAAAGATCAAACAACGCTACCACTGTAGAGGAACGATTCTTGAATGTTAAATTAGTTCCTGCTTTCAATTCAAATTGAAGGCCAAAAGAGTTCTAAAATACTAATTTCATAAAAAAAACTCACTGCCAACAGGACCCAATGCAGCTGTCCTGTAAGAATCACAATGTAAAAGTTTTAAACAAAAATGCCCTTGATGACACATAGGCTACTGGGAAGTTGGCTCATAATGCTATGGAGATTGCTGATAATGCTAGGAGACTCATCAATCAATGCAGATCAAACAGCACTAGACACAAGACAAGCCATAAACTAAACATTTAAAAACAAAGCCCTATTCTCACATTCTAGCTGTGATGGTGATTGACGTGAGAAAAACAACTTTGGCAAAGTTAACTAGCATAAAGAAGTTGAGTGGTAGTATTGCTAGCTAACTGTATCCCAAAGATGTTGTGCGTATTTGCACAAAAAGGCTCTGTGCAAAATGTTGCTTTAAATGGATATCTTTAGAAACCTAGCTGCAGACAAGGACACAGTGCTCGTTTTCACAACGGAAAAAGCGGTCAGTGTTAATCTAAAATGTCCTGGTCATAGGCTTACATTAATGAACTCCCCAGCCTGGGGGTTGGGTTAAGGAGGCCTGTGTTTACCTTAAATGCAGCATTTATAGTGTGGAAACAGGAGAAAGGAGCCTTTGCCATCTTTAATATCTGGCCAATTATTCTGTATTCATCTCCCTTGTTACCCCGAAAAGCCTTGTAAAGATCTAATGTATTTAAACCTCAGTATTTACCATGTTGGTCATGAGCAAACATATAAAGACAAGCTACAGGTAACTCTCTTTGAACTGCAGGGAAGTTGTCTTACTTATTGTGATTCTGCATGGACAACAATATTTTTTTATGAAGGTGGTCATTTTTTTTGTATGTATACTGTATAGGATTTCATACATTTCTTTGCTACAAAAGTGTTATACTTACAACATTGTATATGACAGCTAACTAGATAACGGGTGTAGGCAAAATCAGACCTTAGAGAAAAGGGAAAATTGGACTTGCACTCGTGCACACAAACACGAATGTCTATCAATGTCTGCTGGATGTGTCAATAGTCAACCATTGGCTAGCATGTTAGCCATAACAACTTTATAAGGTCGACACAGTAAACAATAAATGTTGTGTTTATAGTTTGTTACACTGCCATGAGGTGGCCACATGCAATTAATGCAGCTTTAAACACCAGCGATGACCCTTTTTATTCTGCTTGTTAAATCTCATGAAAATCAGATGAAAATTAAATGCAGTATATCCCGCTAACATGCATTGACCATGACATATTCCTCTATTACAATGAACACAAACTGTTGTTAATTTTGAATACTGTATATCCCATAAAAAAACATTAACTTCACAGTCGTACCAAACTACTAAACTGTGTTGAACATATTCCCCCTATACAAATGCACTATACAATGTTTAGGTTTGCTTAAAATATAACTAGTGTCCAACTGAAGTCCTGAGCCAAGATGTATTTCCTTAAGTTCCTCCAATTCTACATTCCATTTTTTTTTAATAACTTTGAAAATGCAACAACATGCAGTACCAATCGTTTGGTGCTTCCTTTGTATCCATCATTTTGTAAATCTAATTTAGATCAACATGCCTCAATTATTGCACCTGACTTGGCAAGGTGGCAAAAATCTCCCACAGTTAGTGGCTCATTTAATTTTGGAACACATTTATCAGTCAACCAGTATGAAATAACATTAGTTCTGCAGGTATGGTTCTCTGTACACTGTAATTGCACAGAAAGGTCGTTGACTTTATCCATGATGGAAGGGGGGCAATTTAGCTCACCGGTAGTGAGCATACAACCTTTTACCTATGTCCTGTCTAGAGCCCTGTAACATGATGCCAGTTTGAATGAGACAGTGAGCAGCATGAGTAATTCTATAATACATTGCGAACTGCTTCTTTCTGCAGGGGGCACCACTTCATCTTAACAAATGAGTCCTGAGTATACCCCTCAGTTTTGTTGTTTTAGGTTTTTGCTTGTGTTTTTCAGCTTTGCATTGTTTATGTGCATACAGCGTGTCTCTCCCAGTGCAAATGTCTTGAGCCGCAGCAGTGTATTTGCCTTTGGGGGCCACCACAAGGAGTTGATGTCCTGCATTTGTCTTCACCTTAGTGCTGTTGGCCTTTTGTCTCAGCGGGGCTCCATTCTGATTGGTCCACAGAGTGGTTCTGTAACCTTTCACCTGTGGTTTGGTAAAGCAACTAACTGGCTGAATACAAGCAGCAGGGTAGATATGTGAAGGTAGAAAAGACTCACACCTGAAGTGCTTACAGTGAAACAAAACAGAGGCTGCATTCCAAATTGCATACTCTCCTTTTTATATTCTACATACTACAGCTGATCATAAGAATAATCTATGATATAGGCATCCAATTGGGACATACTTTTACTTATTTACTTCATCATAACATTGTGCCTTGATCTTTACTCTTGCTTATATATCCGTCTATCTGACGTCACTTTCGGTGCAGACTGGACTGTGGGTCAGAATTGCCCAAATAGCATGATGATTTCTACAATAAAAATCTCCACCAGATGTTGTAGGGCATTGGGGACATTTTTAAGCATGCTAAATCTGACAACAAAAATTGAAACATCCTAAATCTTTACCATAACAAAAACATTACCTAAACCATTTCTACCATACAAAATATCAGGGGAGTATGGGGATTGGAACACATGGAGAGTGTGGGTACAGCTATGAGTAAGTGGGCCAGGCTTTAATGGTATAGGTAAAAACAGGAAGGGAAACACTGAAAAATGCCAGAGGGGACTGTACAAAAACACTATTTACATGTCATTTGTTTTCACAGCCTATTTTATCACTAAAGTAATGCACCCGTCATAAGGTGACTGCCTATTTTCCCTTGGCAGAGAACATTTCCCAGTTAACATGTCACTTTTTACCGGGGGCTGGGATGTGTGTAATGTTGCAGAGGGGGGTTATCTTATCTAGTGTGCAAGCTGTGCAAGCATTTTGGGATCAAGCCAGGTATCTGAAAACCTAACATACCAGTGTTCATTCTTCATTTAGATCGGTAGCGTCATCAATCTTTTTTCTTTTTTTTCCACATAGACACAGAGTCAGCTTGTAGATCTGTGCTCTGTTTGTGGTTGATGAGTCTGTCTGTTGATGATCCTGTTGAGAACAGACAGACAGGAACAGACAGTGCATGTTTTTTGCATACTAATGTGGCCATAGCACAGGTTTCTCTTTACCTCAATATTTGTGTGGGATTTTTTCCATGTGAGTATATTGCGTAAAAAGGAAAAGGAAAATTAACTAAAGACACTTTTGTAAACCAAGGGTGTACTCTCAAGTGACACACTGTCGAACAAGCATGGGGATTAGGCTAATCATTGTTCCTTGCAGTCTCCAGAAAGTTTGTTATTGTTTTATTATACAGTCTCTGACATTGCTTTTAATCCCCATTATATACAGATTACCTCATTTGAAAACTAATTATCTGGGTATTCCCCTCCTCTTTCTACCTTGGTCAGGGAATTATGTCAACATCGAAAACTTGTATTCGTACATAACGCACTGTTACAGGCAGTGTTTGTGTAATGAATGAGAGATGGAATGGGGGAGCAGACCTCAGAGTATTGTTACATACGCCCATAGATAGCACAACTATGGCACTGAGTGAAAAGCTAATTGAATCCATTAGTTGAAACAATTGATGATTTATGGAACGCAATCCCAGAGCACACACATCCTGGCGTCAGACAACGCAATCAAAAAATAATCTTCCCCCCATAATCCCCAGTTAAGCTATCGTAACTATGGCACAATAATAGACATAATGCTATATCGCAGACAATCTGAACTTGATATTAAAGGTCGGATTTAAATGCAATAATCACAATTATATGTTGCTAGACATACCTAGCCTACTAACCATTTCATATTAAGGTTATAAAACTACTTTTAACATTAAAGCTATTTCAATTAATAAACATCAGAACACAATTAATAATGCAGGGTGGTGACTAATGTTATGATAACTAACTCTATATATTATCAACTGAATCTGCAGTTTCCCTAAACTCTATTGAGTTTTCATAACTTTCCTTTATTTATTTAAATTTTTACTGTTGCTAATTGTCTTGGTTTTACTACATGAAACAATAGCCCCTTTTACACAGAGATTGCGGCATATTTACGGAACAACATCACTCCAATATGCCGGCTTTGCTTGCTTCTGTGTTATTTACACAGAACCAAGCAACGCCGGCCTGCTGGCGCATCAGTAGTCCCTTTTACACAGCACTCCGGAATGAAAGAGGTGCTTGTAAACAGCGTCAGGTGTGACGTAAACATTTAGCGCCGCGCCGGTCAGCTGCTTTACAACAACAACAATGGCCGGTGAATTGAGAGCAGAAGTGCTGGAGCTTGCAGTAAGAGGGCAGTATTTTACTGTCCCCACGATGTGCCAGTTGATCTCGCTACGCGCTGAGTCCAACATCACTGGGACAGTTAACCAAACTGACTAAATCAATCCGACCGCTTCACCTCTGTGTGTGTGTGTGTGTGACAGGTTGGTTGTGAGCGAGTCTCTTTGTGAGGGCAGCGATCTGCCAATCAGACATACACATACACACAGTGTGTGAAGTCACGTTACTGTAGACAGAAATAAAGTGTGGATATACGCTCAGACTTAGGATAATAATAGCGGCGGCGGAATGTGTTAGCAAAACAGTAGCTCTGTGGCTAACAGCTGAGCCGGAGCCTTCAGTCAGCTGAAGCAGACAGTCTAGCGGGGCGAGCAGACTATTCCCCCGTTACTAGGTCGACCTTCAAGCTGAACAAGAGCCCTCCGCTGCGCGTCGAGCTCCTGCTTCAGCTTGTCGGTCTTTATTTCTAGCAAGTGACCCGTTCGCTATACTTTATCCCTTACTTAGCCTAGCCTAGCTTTCCATTGTACAACTTCTCCTGGGCAGAAATAGACTCATACACTCTGCAAAATGAAGCGCGGGGGTTTGGATTGAGCAACGGACCTTATGATCAGCTAGATTATACACCGTTCCTTTTATTTGGTGATTTTTACGGGACATCAGGCCGCCGTGGTTAATGTTAAACACACGTCCTTCAACTGCTAACATGGTCGCATTTTTAGAACGTAGACTATGGAACGTCAAACGCCTCCCTGTTCCGCAACAACAAGCTGGAGCATTTAAACAGAGAGGCGGAACTGATCGTGTCGGGAATCTTACTACCCCCCGAGGTAGTAAAATTCCCGGAACGATCACTCGCACCTTTCTTCCCTCGTTCCGCAACTGTCGCATTTACACAGCAGGGCGGAGGGCCGAAAGGCCGGCATATTCCCGGCTTTCACTGGCTGTGTAAAAGGGGCTAATAATATATTGATGTGGTACAGTCGTACTGCTCTCAACAGCTCCATGTTTAAATGCAGCAGACAGATGTTTTCAGTGAAAATGTTCAGATAGACCAACTTTACAGCACCTGTCCAGCGCAGATTAATCTCTATACCACTCTGTCGAGTTGTGTTTTTGCAGAAGAAAGAAATATTCCACTATATATCACTGTGTATTTAAATAGTATGTAGTGCACCAGCCTGGGAACTTTGAGCCCTGGAAACATTGATACGGTCTCGATGCATAGACTGATAGCAAACATATTAGCCTTAGCAGCCTTGTAGCTGATGAATTAAATGTTAGAATTTCCCTTTGTTCCAAGTGCTCTAAAGCAATCTCCTAAAACAGCTTGAACAACATTCATTAGAATGTCTTCTTTGTTTACAGCAAAAAAGTCAAACCTCAATGTCCTTCAAGTAAAGGTTGACAAAGCCCTTAACTACTAGAACCCGGATTTCAGAAAACCAAGGCTTTCAAGTAATCTTAACTCCCCAGATAAACTAATATTGAATCAAACCAACCGAAAGAAGCTTTAAACTAATTTTAAACCAAAAACATTTCAAAGTATAATATAAAGTATAAAGTTTTCATTCATATAGCCTAAAACATCTTAAAAGTTTAAATCCTGTCATGTCTATCTCTCATTTTTGTCTTTGAAGCAGGACTTGGACGTGAAGCCGAGCATAGGCAAAGGTTCATAAGGAGTTTGGCCTCTCGTAAATCTGTCGTCGCAGCGGCACACAGTAGAACCAGGGCCGGCCTCTGCTGATTTACACCCTGGTAGGGGGAATGATAGGCAGGCAGGCAGACGGGGCCGACAGCCTCTGCTCCATGTCTGGACGTCACCGCAACTGCACCGAGCGGGCAGGGGAGGGGCGGGCTGGTGCTGGGGTTAGGTATAGGGGGGCTCAGGGTTGGGCTCCACTTGAGACTGTCCAGGGAGAAGGAAACACAAGCCCCACAAAAGCCCCCTTCAGCACAGTTACAAGGCAGAGACGGAGAGCCACGGAAAGGGAAATAACGCTGCCTTTCCATCTGCCGAGTAAGGCTGCAGAGGGGCTGCGCTTTGAAGCTAATGTTAACTGATCTGCTTATGGGAGGATTGTTTGTGTGTGCGTGGTTGTGTGTGTGTGTGTGTATGTGTGTGGGGGGGGGGGGGATTGGCGTTAGATTGTGCAAATGTGGGGAGTGGGACCTTTATGTGGGAAGTGTGGGAATCTGTCTGGGTAGGTGGGAGTGTGTACATCCACCAGGGAACGTGTGTGTGTGTGTGTGTGTGTGTGTGTGAGTGTGTGTGTGTGTGTGTGTGTGTGTGTGTGTGTGTGTGTGTGTGTGTGTGTAAACAAATAATAAGAGCAAACTTAAATGAATGTAGTGGTGTTATTAATCATTAAAATGGAACATTAAGAACACATTTATCTAAAGCTTAGATAAAGCAAACTTTTTTTTGCCAATACTGCAGTCCTTGATATGAATGCATGCAGCAAGATACTTCTCATTTTCAGGTAATACATTAATCATTCGTAAAAGGTGGCCATGTTTATGTTTATAATAGTTTAGTTATAAGTTAAAGTAATATGATCCCTTTTTGAAGGAAAGAAAGGAAGTCTCAATGGGCACAGACAGCTCCACTGTTGCAGTGAAAGGAGTCCCCCTGTCTGATATGTACTGTAGATATATCGCTCAAGGATTCAAGTCCCCTCTTGGAAATGTCTTCAAAATGACAATCACATTTCAAATTATATTATGACAAAATACATTACCTTCTATTCTGTTTTTGACCAGAAATAGAGGTCCACACTTGGTCAAGGTAGACCGACCACACTTGGTCAAGGTAGACCGATAGTTCACTGTTGATAATGTAGGAAGGTGTGTGTGTGTGTGTGTGTGTGTGTGTGTGTGTGTGTGTGTGTGTGTGTGTGTGTGTGTGTGTGTGTGTGTGTGTGTGTAAGGAGGCAATAGGCCTTGAAGTTGTGTGTGGAGAATGTTCTACATCTGTGTAGAAGTGTGTGATTCTGTGCATGTGTAGGTGGCTGTGAATATGCACCATGTACATGTGTTCATAAGCAGCAGATGCTTGTTGATTTCATAGTGTGTGTGTGTGTGTGTGTGTGTGTGTGTGTGTGTGTGTGTGTGTGTGTGTGTGTGTGTGTCTGTCTGTCTGTCTGTCGGTTTACAGGTACTTGTATGTATCCTCAGGCGGAGGGTTGTGTGTGTGTGATTGCCTGTTTAATATGTGCGGGGCAGGGGCTGTAGCCGTTGTAGCGTTACCTCACCGTTCCCTCAACAAATCATATTCACTTGTGATCTAAATAAATTGATGTCAGAGTGCAGTGAATAATTATGTAGTGTGAATACAAGATATCAAGCTCATGCCGCTACTCACCTCCTGGTGCATGTTAATACATCATATAAGAAATATGCATATAGTGACAGGTCCTATGTGATCTTGGACTGTGTTTGTACAGTGTTATAAATGAATAGTCACCCCTATAGTTTCAGTGTTCATAGAAGAAGTAGCCTTACATGTATTGTAGATTTTGGATGACTGAATGTATATGTTCTGTGTTTAGTCAAGTACATTTCTTAAGTGGGGCATTGGCTTATAGTTTAGTTTGTGTTTGCATGAGTCGCTCAGCGTGAGATGCACCGCGGCTTATCAAGCAGGCAAAGCGAGCATCCGGCAGACATTTCGAAACCCCAGATTCTCTGTAGTGAATATTCACCAACCAATATCCAGTGTCAACTATGATTGAAATTACAGGGTTCTCGACTGGTCCCTGCTTTAATATCGAGGCCCCCCCTTCATTAAAAATCTTCATTAAAACAAAATGACTTTGTCCTCTGGGGTCTTATTCGTGCAGCTCCGGCCATCAATCAGTCATGATAACACTGTCCTCAAGACAACCACTGCTGAGATGTGTGTGTGTGTGTGTGTGTGTGTGTGTGTGTGTGTGTGTGTGTGTGTGTGCGTGTGTGCGTGTGTGTGTGTGTGTGTGTGACATGCATATGTTCTATAGACTAATAGGCCACATGACATATCTATTTTTTAGCATGTCGTTTTCAGTTAACACACAAGCAGCATTACAAGTCCCCCACGTACACTTAATAAGCAGTGACAAGCTGAGCCACAGAACGGATAATTTTGCCTTTTAAAACATTGTTTTGATCTGCCAACATGATTCATTTACTTTTAATGAGAACATCATGTCGAGATCAAAATATTTTTTCTCTCTCTTTCTCTGTGTATTTGTGTGGCGTTCTCATGTTCAGTGTGGATGAATATGCATCTCTTGACTGTGCAGTAAATATTCATGTTTCCTCCCACGGGGGGCGCTCTTGAGTCGTCAGAGAAAAATATGGAGTGAGGGGGAATTTTTCGAAGACGGCAAAGGGCATATGACAAATGAACTCACACACAGAGAGAAAGAGAGAGAGAGAGAGAGAGAGAGAGAGAGAGAGAGAGAGAGAGAGAGAGAGAGAGAGAGACATACAGACAGAGAGAGAGACATACAGACAGAGAGAGAGAGCATGAGCCCGTGGTTGTCCCGATGCAGGCGATGTGTAGCGTACAGTGGGGAGGGGCGCCGTCATTGTGCGCCACCGAGCTGTATTGTTTGGATGTGTGACTGTGTTGGGCGTGGATAGTTTTTCCCAGGGTCTGCCCTGCCAGTTGTATGGAGCCCTGCAACCCCGGGTCCAATACATAGCCGCTTCCTGTCATTCACAGCTGGTTCCTTCCTCTGTCCAAACCACCCCCCCTCCCTCCATCACAAGAGTAATCCATGTACTAATTCAACCCCCACTCCCTCTTATAATTATAGCTAGAGAGCATGGACAGAGAGCTGGCAGATATTGTTCAGATTTTTCTCTGAGGCAGAGTAGTAAAAGTGTAGATGATAGTTTCACCACATCTGGGAAAGTAACAGTAAACTGACATTTCTCTCGGATGTGATAAAGGTAGATTAGCAAGGTTCCTTAGTGAGTGCATTGACCTAAAAATGTCTTAGTGGAAGCTGTTACGGGCTGGTTAAAATAACTCTTAAAAGTAAAGAAAATCTGACGTACTGCTTTCAACCCCCTAAACTTTGAAAGAAGACATTGTCATCCTTCTCCAGCACAGACAACTGTCAAAGTTGAAACACACACATCAAATGTATTTGTGTATAACATAATAAAAATAAAAAATAAACTCTTCAATTCAGGTTCAAATGGATTTCACAATAATATACAAATAGAGATTAATCAGAGAATAAAACACTTATAATATATATTTCTTGGATAAACTGACCATAATTCCTATTTGAGTTAATTTAACACCTGTATTTGCAGACGAGTTAAGAATGTATGAGTTCAACAGGACATCATTTTGAATTGAATGATAATTGGAATGCTTGATAGTTACTTTAATGTATTGAGTTTCTGAAAGAGGATGATCAGCATATTACATGTATTATATTCATAATATACTGGACCTGTTATATTTCTTTCAAATTATGGACTCTTCAGACCGCAGGAAATCTTATTAGAACGCAAATCAGACTATTTAATTTCTCAGATAGTACTTAATTGAATCATTTGAATGTGTTAAGTGTTTCTTCTCAATTCCAGAGAATTTATCTCT
Organism: Ammodytes marinus; assembly: GCF_949987685.1. Taxonomy (NCBI): domain Eukaryota; kingdom Metazoa; phylum Chordata; class Actinopteri; order Uranoscopiformes; family Ammodytidae; genus Ammodytes; species Ammodytes marinus. Next base: position 9,685,492 of record NC_137216.1, on the reverse strand, counting down.
TTGACTTAACATTTCCACTGCTCACGAGACAACTTTGAATCAAACTTTGCTAAAAAAAAAGTTTGCTAAAATCTCACGTTGACATGTTGAGGCAGGAATCAGTAAGGAATTTTTTCTTCTTTGTTTAAGTTGATCCAGCTTAAGTGAGTTAATCAGTAACAATCAGTGATATGTGAAGTGTGTGGATGAGTGAGATGCATTGTGTAATGTGGTGAGAGAAATAAGAATGGAGAAACCATGAAGGGCTTTCACAGTGCATACTTATATCACCATGACAACCTCAAGGGTTTATCTTTGTATTGTATGTATCACGCAACTGTATCCGTATACAATGATGTGCCTCACTAGATGATTATACTTTTATCGTATTTGGTTATACAGTATTTGGTTGTACATTATTATTATCAATCATTTTATTAAAGAGAAACATAATTTTCGTCCATATTCAAGTTGGTGTTTTGTAATGATATGATTGCCTTTTTGAAGTTTACTCAGATTTGGAATTTTGATAATTGAACACAAAAAAGTGCTTTATGCTGCATCAGCAATTGTTCACCTGTCCAAACTGTATTAGTACTACAAATGACAAATAACTAATCTCTTAATGCATGTTTGAACTTTAAACTAGACCGATTCAATTCCCTGGGGTAGCATAATTGTTGTGTATTATGTGTATAATTTGTGTATGAATAGGAATGATGAATTGTATGAATTATTTAAAAAAGAACATACCATTTGGGTGACACTTACTTTCTGTTCAGAACTCGTCCGATACAATTGATCAAACTGTAATACTTTTTTTTCCAAAACAAGGGCTCAAGGTGAAAAGTGATCACAGCATGTCCTGCTGGAGTACAAATTCAAACAAACGAGGAAAACATGACACACTTTTTAATTTGCTCAACAAGGTTTCATAGAGAAATGATGCCGCTGGGATATAAGGACATTGTATAGCAGCTCAATGGTGGAACCACATCTCATTACAAAACAAATCAAAATGTAAACTCACACCCTAAAATGGTCTGGTTCCGTTCTGTGTATAAATTGTCGCCAATTTGTTATAGTTTTGAAGAGGTTGACCCAGTGGCGCCTGGTGAATTTTCTTTTAGGTGGGGGTGACATTTTATAAACCAAGCCCATGTAGTGGTTCTGGGGGGATTTTCTTTTGATTTTCACATAAAAATGAAGCATTCTGGTGCATTCTGACAAAATAATAAATACAAAATAGAACATTTCCTTACAAAGACAAATGGGGCAGGGGAACTAGGTTTTAACTTAATTTATTTGCCTTGTAGAATTCAGCAAGATTAAAAGTGCAAATACATCAATAACAATTGAGAATTATACAAAAGTTAACATTCTCTCTCTCTCTGGCGTTAATCGGTATCACACCCAGAAGTACAAGCCTTCAAAGACTGAATAAGAGATAATAAAAGTTGAAATAAATCATCAGCAAGTGCTGGGAAACAAGTGATTATGATCACTGATAAAATGAATACATAAACACAAATTGTGACAATATGTCTTGTGTGTGTCACACCACCGTTTGCAGAGAATTATATATATACAATATGCACACTAAAAGCATGATACCAACATAGGTTTGCAGAGAACTATATACAATATGCACACTAAAGGCATGATGCCAAGACAGGCAATAGGTGAGTTAGGTAAGTTAGGTAAGTCTAGCAGTAATCATACATGCTCAGTTTAAAAAAGCACTGCATAATATTTTGAGTTGCACTACTCGTAGACTGTAGAAGAGGGGGGAAAGCTGCTACTACAACTGCTAATAGGGATGTTAACGGACCATGGGCAGAGAGGTGTGTATCTCCTGCTCTGACCGCAGCTGGGAGGGACTGCTGCGCGAGGACCGGGCCGCCTGTCAGTGCTCTGTTACGGGAGAGGGGCCGGGGAGGCTCCCGCTGCTCGTTGAGAAGAGTTAAAAGTGATACTTGCCTTGGCGAAAAAGTCACCAATAACACCAGAAAAAAAGCTAGAGTTGTCGCTTGTCGCTGTTTTGAAAAAAAAGTAGCCAGGGGGGTTGAAAAGTCGCTAAATATAGCGACAACATCGCTAAGTTGGCAACACTGCACGCGACTCCGCGAGCAACCGTTAGTAGATCCGAACGTTGTTGTTATTGTTGCCAGGTAACCAGTTACTGGGCGCCAATGCCCAGCGCCCCAAACCCTCCGTTAAAACTGAATGGCAATAGAAATTGATAGGGCCACTCTGAGTGAACAAGGGTTTGGGGCGCCGTGAACTGGTGCCCGTAGAAGCTAAATGAGTCAGTTTAGAGCTTGAATTTCGCCATGAAATGTAAATACAGTGCCAGAATATAAATTCAGTGTGCATTCTTAAGTAAAATTAAATAGTTTAGTTGCCTCAAATTAACACAACTAGGGGGGTGGGGGGGGCGGTCTATGGGCCAGCCGCGGCTGGGTTGACCATTATTTTCTTGAGCTATTCCACTTTCCATTGATAATAAGCAGGCTTGAAGCAAACTTCCTGCTTCTATATATAGCATGGTAAAGCTAACAGTGGTATCTGTTGTGGCACTAGACATAAAGAATGGCATGTCTTACTCAGGACGTAGGGCCTCAGATAGGGGCCACTTTTCAATGGTCACCCATGGGCGGCTCTCAGAACACTTCCCTGATTAACACCAAAGGACTGCCGCCGCAAAAACATACCAAATAACAAAAACAGCCATGATGCATTTTCTTCAAAGTTAGGGTCAAATCAAATTCTGCTCTATACTATCAGATCATAGGGTTTGGATAAAGGGAGCTTGCCCAAGGTAACAAAGGTGATTATTCATAATGGTTTTATTGATCACTATGTAAATAATTGAGTTGGAATTTCTGACTTCCAGGAATATGACTGAAGAGTGCTGCTGTATTGATCATGGAAGCAGACTGACATTTGCCAGTACCTATGCACAGACTACATTTCACCCCACTTCAGTGAAAAAGGAATAGAAGAAAACAATGAAACGTTGCTGGAATGGAGGCTTGCCAATTTGAAACTAAAGCAGCAATACTTGGGTTGTTACCCATTTAATTGGACCTGTTAAGTTTAACAAGCCAAAGGATTGTTAGGGTCATTTAGTGAATGTGACTCACTTTAGGTAAGGCTATAGGGAATAACTAAAAGTCTAAAAGTCAGTGATATGTCCTCTGTTAAGTGACACAAACCATTGTGTGCGTGTGTTTTAAGGTTTACGCAACAGGGACCAGGGACCAGTCTGCCTACAGTATATACCTTCTGGTGGCTGTTTACCAAGGTTTGGTATGATTGACTCTACCAGCCTGTTGTGTGCAATGTGAGTTTTGTGGCCTCCAAAACAATTAGCACAGGTTCTGAGTTTAAATATCAACACCAGCTTAACTATAGCCTGAATATAGTGACACTAATAATGTCTTCCATAACACTCTTTCATCACTAAATTCCAACAAGAAGATGACCCTGAAAACAGTCAATTTAAGGCAGGAGTGGGTAAGGGACTACTCTGAATGGCTCTAACCCACTTGAATATATCCAGAGAGACCTAGAAATGGCTTTCATCAGATGGTTCCCATTCATTCAACCTAACACAGCCTGAGAGGATCTGCATAGAACAATTGCAGACAATCTGGATGTGCAATTGTCACATCAAATCATCAGCTCGTTTTTACAAACCACTTCTATTTTGCGGGACAGTAAATACATCACAGTACATAGATAGGAGATTAAATAAAAGTGGAAAGTGCTTAACAGCTAATAAGCTAACCCTAGCCCCAGCATCTATAGTCTCATAGTTTGCGCTTGGTGAACAGTGCAACTTGGTTTTAAAACTCACAGATTTAAACATTATGATTTTAGTTTAACTTTCTTAACTGTTGGCAAGTGAGGGAACAATGGATACTTGGAGCAGCGGGCGGTATTGCACTCGGTGTACTGCACTGTTGTGACAAACAGAGAGCTGAGCCAAAAGACAAAGACATCTACCAATTCTACCGGTCAATCCTAGTTACTACGAGGCGGAGTCATGACTGAAAGAACTAGATCGCGGGTACAAGCTGCCAAAATAGGTTCTCTCAGGAGTGTGGATGGCATCACCTTTAGAGATAGGGTGAGAAGCCCAGGCATTCAGGAAAGACTCGGAGCTGCTGCTCCTTTACTTCTTTATTTTTGCAAACATATGTCGTTGAAAATCCAATAAAATCACCCTGAACACCCCTCCACAAAATACCGTTTTATTTATGTCCACGTGTGTGTGTGTGTGTGTGTGTGTGTGTGTGTGTTTCTCTTATCATTCGTCAGATATGTATGTGACAGGGGTGGGGTCGTGGAGGAGGACATGGAACTCATTTCCAGATAATGTCAGGATTCTGTCTCCCCTCGCCACTGGAGCAGGTCCAATTCGCCAACTAATCAATCCACTTGCAGACACGCCACGCCCCCGCAACCATCCTTTCACTTATCACCCCAAAACTACCATGGTGCACTTTAAATAACTGCTTCCGCTGCACTAATCTGTTCCAATCCCCCACAATGCCTTTCATCCTCCGCATCAAGTCATTTTCCATCTCTTTTTTAACAGAAACTCCCATGATAAAGGCCCCAGTGACAAAGAACCAAATGTCTCACTCCCCCGTTTTCATCTCCTAGACATGGCAGCTTTATGTTGGAGTGCTATATTTCAGTTTGGTGGCAAATGTCGGCAGATGAATTCAGAAGGAGGGATGGATTGAGGATGGCGGAGGCAATTTGATCTCCATGGGTGGTCTGCCCCGTTTAAAGAAGCCCTTGAGCTTAATGAGGAAACGAACCACCCCATTGGATAACAGGAGGGGAACAACTTTGGGGGGAAATATGCAGATGCCTTCTAATGCTGCTGTAGTGGCGTTTGTTGCCGTGCATATGTCTGGCCGAGCGAGGGTGACGGCCACATTAGGAGGGAATGTTACATCGGGTCTATGGTTACTGTAAGGGCGAGCCGGGCTGCCACTATGCATTTGCAAGCAGCGCTGGGCAGACACCCTACTTTGATTAAAGGTGTTTATACTGGCCATCTGATCCGGTGTGACAATAGGCCCTGGGTTTCGACTCCATAACCTGAAGCCAAACGCACTAATGAGGACCAGGCCATACCAGTCTCATTCTCCTCTTTAAATGTGACATGGCAAATCAGGCTCAGAGTATATATACCTGAAAGAAATAGCCAGCCCTTTTCTGGGTCACTCTTTGTTTTTCTTTCTTTTCCCCTTCTCCCAATGGTCAACAGGAGAATAATTTGTGTTAAGGCGCTCCGAGGGGGGTGAAGGGATCATTCAGTGCCACAAGCGTGCGGTGACCCTATTGTTGGTTCAATAAAGCTTCAGGGAGCGGTGATGCAATCAGGAAGTGATGTCGAGAATTAGCGGCATCTAACGTTGCAGGGCCATTGATCCAGGGGAGCTTTTGAAAATGATAGTATGCTGATCTGTAGTAATTTGTTATGTGTTATACAATCTCAACCAAACCCGATATTTGACATCTGCTTCTTTTCAAAGTTCATTTTTTTTCTCCTTCTCTTTTCTGGAAGAAGGAGAGGGGGAAAACATATGAGGTACAGGAATGTTTCCACAACCAATGATATCTGAGCTCAGGCCTCGCAAGCATTACGAGCACGAACGTCCACATGAATAAAGAGACGGAGAGGTTGTAATAGAATAAGAGAGTTAAAAAATTCACTAGTGCGGAGTTCACCTCCCCGTCTGGACGTCTAGCCTCGCATCAAACTCATGCCGTTCAACCGCAACGGCATGGAAACCATGTTTGGATTGATGGAATTGACAGGGAGGGTGAAGCTGGTCATGCTTGGGGTCAAGCTTGTGTCTGAGAGTCTGTACAAACTCAGTGCACCCAAAGTTCTGTTGGTCCTGCGATGGATCCAACAGTTGTTACAGTATATCTGATGCAGGGCTCGCAGGACGACAGATTATCTCTCTTGCAGTGCTGTCTAATGCGTTTTTAATAATATATTCGCCTCATCAGCATCTCACCTCTCAGGGCAAGACTGTGTACTCTAAATGGGCAAAGGAAGAGGGGGCCAGACAAATAGCTTTTAAGAGGTCTTAGTAAGGAAAGATGGCGGTGCATACATTATGGCTCAGCAAAATTAGATCCATCCTGGGGGAAAAAATAAAAACTTAGGCAAAAAGTGTGGAACTTGTATTAGTTCAGAAGTAATGTAAAGAAGGCGCCAAACTACATGAATCAACAATGGTCACTTTTCTTTTCGTTTACCATACACAGATTCAGTATGGGATCCAACATCCTAAAAAATATATACTTTTGTATATGCTTATGTATTCAAATCCAATACATTGGAAGAAGTATGTATATATAATGAAACTAACGATGCACAGGGTGCGTTTTTAAAACTTAAAGCACATAGTTCACTCCATTCTGCACAGCTCTGAATAGCTTTATGGCGTTTTTCAGCCATTATTATAGTCTCCGGCTAGCAATTTTAATGGCTGGTTTTGTATAGTTGCTAAATAGGCCATTTTTTAAATGTAGTCTTTTAGCAGAAAGATGTGATTACTCCACGATACACTAACTAAATTAGCACAATCTTGCAGATAACATAAGACAGTAGTTGGTGAATAGATTTCACCAAGCAACCAGCAATTGCATTTCACAAAATGTACCGTCAAAACCATTAAGATAAAACTAAACAACATTTTCTTAGGACACAGTTGGAGCCAAAGCTATTCTTAAAGAAGCATGAAAGGGAGACATCTTTATTCATTTGACTGAATTTACCCATGCGTTATCAAATACTGGAGATTAGACATCTTGAACCTCTAGTGGTCATTTAAAAACTAGCTCTTTCAACCCATCCTCATCCTTCATGCTGAATTTGACACTAAGATGGTTACTTTGGTGCAATGTTTTGACCCCTTTTTCACTTCGACAATCCAATCACAACCTGAGAAACAAAACAAAGGAGGGCTGAGTGCCAAACATCACTGGCTACAAATAGGGGCAAAATGGCATTAGTCACCCACTCAGGGTCAGCCCGGCCATTAGGCTCGATCCCAAATATCCCCCATCGCTCTTCCAATTAAGCCGTCAGAGTGGGGCAGATGGTTGTGACGCGATCGGGGTGCCGGCGCTGCCCTCGTGCCCAAATCGCATACCCTCTCCAAACCATCCATCACTGGTGCAGCTCTAATTAGCTTGTTATTCTGCCATGCAAACTTATTTCCGAGCCCGTGAAAAGGCCTCCTCATGTTTTGAATGACAGGGGAATAGCATTGAGAGAGGGCAAATGGGAGGAGAGGAAAGCCAATCACTGTGTGCAGAATGGCATTTGAATAGCCTTTTCAGCACACTACAGCAGCAATTATATTCCCCCTTTAGACTTCCTGCCATGATATTTTTCCTCTTTGTCGGCTCCTGCATCAAAACGGTGCCATCTATTGACAAGTCAAGCTCGACTCAATGAAAATAACATGTGAGAGAGGTCAAGGAGTCACTTCTTCTTAGCTGAATGTCATCTCTGTTGAAATGAAAAACAAAAATTTGGTTCAGGCAAAGGTTAAACAATTGCATTAACTGTCAACGTAAACACTTGCTGGGTTTAAGTCAAAAGGTAGTATTGAGTTAGCAGCTGTATATGAATGGATGGAAAAGTGGCAGTGTTGTAGGTAGACTGAAGGGGTCTTTTTTATACGCTATCAAACGTCTTTTCTCATTAGCTATTAGCAATTCTTCATTAAAAGCTGAATTAAAGATGTTTGTCTTCCTTTAGGGAAATCGGAGTAACTTATATTGCTGGAAAAACTGAATTGCCCAGATCATGTGTTGTCTGCTTTTAGATAATCTCCAGGGAACAGTTATAGGGTAAATGTGCATTATTAAAGTATGATTCTCCCCTCAATTCTGACCAAATATGTAGATACTGTATTGTGGCTTTGTAGGCCATCAGTCTATTCTGAATGTATCTCTCCAACATTGCCTCCTTTGCATGTCAACTGTACACATGTATCAAGAGAAAGATACATTTTCAAATAATTAACAAAGACCACATATTTCCATTTTTGAATTATGGGAAGTATACAGACCATTAAATATTATAGCGTTAACACAGTTATTACAATGTTGTATAACCTGGATCATTTATTTTATATCACATTTATGCTATGCTGACCTGTTTTTTTAAATGGGGTGTATGTAACATTACTTATTGTCATCTGCTATGGTTTTGTTTTCACAAACTTTTACTTTTTTTTAATGCCACAACCTTGATCTCACCACCGGATACATCATGTCCACCCCCCACCTCCTCTCCACTCATGATGCACTATTTCCTCTGTTCTTTTTTTTATCATCTTCTGGTTCAGGCTTGACATTGGAGGTTGCCCCCACGCTGCTTATTTTTCCTGCCATCTTTCATTATCTCCCTCTGTTTTTCTTTGACTGAAACCCTGCCAACAAATCCAATCTGCCTTCTTTCTTCATGCATGTTTGGAGGGTCCTTGTCGGTCAGCACGCACACAGCCGTCCCGCTAGAGTTTACCTTTCTTTCTTCCCCAGTGAGACGGTTGTGTTTAAGAGCTGTGAGATACACTGAATTACTGTGGGATCCTCTATGCTTTGCAGCACCTGGCAATTGGGACATTATAGCTGTCTTTGTTAACCGTCATCATACACACATGCTTTTACAGATTGGGAAACTAATGTTAGAAGTTTCCATCAAAAAGAATAGTTGTTGGAGGGTACATGCTCTACTAAACTGACTCTGTAGTGTATTGTATTCTATTTATATTATATTCAAAACAAAACTTCATCAAAGAGTGAGTGTGATTGTATGGAAAAAATCAAATAAAACTGAAATAATCGGTCCATCCAATCTTGAGATCAAGCATGGCAAATTTTATCAGGGAGCTGCGGAATTATCCTGATGGTTTTGAAATCAGTGGACCAGTTTGAAGCGTTTCTAGTAATACTGGAGCCACACAAAGAAGACAGTATGTTAGGAACAGACACACACACACACACACACACACACACACACACACACACACATGTACGAATCTCATATGAAGAAAAGGAGAAACTCGAACCTGATCAGAAACTTAAATGAAGCCCTGTGTAAACGTTATTGAAACGACTGGAGTTTACGGTGGCGCTGAGCATTCACCAAATAAAAAAAAGTTTCAGAGCAGGATCTCGTAATTACGAGATAAGTATCTCGTAATTACGAGATAAGTATCTCGTAATTACGAGATAAAGATCTCGTAATTACGAGATAAGGATCTCGTAATTACGAGATAAGGATCTCGTAATTACGAGATAAGGATCACCCTCTCATTCATCAATAACGATGTGTGTGTGTGTGTGTGTGTGTGTGTGTGTGTGTGTGTGTGTGTGTGTGTGTGTGTGTGTGTGTGTGTGTGTGTGTGTGTGTGTGTTTGTGTGCAGACGAGGTGAACCTAGCCATAGGAAAACGTAGGCAATAGGACTTGGTTTCCGGACTACAATGGGCCCCATAATCAATACAATTATTTTAAATATTTGTTTACTGTTCATTCATTAATCAGCGATCGCATTGGGAAATGAGGGACACACTTTCACTTTGTATATGCAGTTTGTTCATTATGAGCCACCGGAGCCACCGTACTGTGTTGCCTCATCCAATCAGAATGCCCGGTGGGCTAGTTCACTTTTACCTCCTGTTTGTTACTGTATCGGAACGCAGTTTTATTGAATGCTTTGATTAAATGCAGTCGTTAAACTCGGTGTAATCCATGACTCATACAAACACATAAGAACTTTCTACAAGGAGGGCATGACAATGATAGCCATGTCAACTTTGTGCAGATATGCAGTCACTGGGACTATTCAGGAGAAAAGCCCAGTCGGACCTCAGCAGCTGATCACGGGCGTAAAGCCGAAAGTGTGTCCCTCAGTAGCCTACCCGATGCGATCGCTGATTAATGAATGAACAGTAGCCTAAACAAATATTTAAAATAAGTTTATTGATTATGGGGCCCATTGTAGTCCGGAAACCAAGGCTATTGCCTACGTTTTCCTATGGCTAGGTTCACCTCGTCTGCACACAAATACACACACACAGACATCGTTATTGATGAATGAGAGGGCGATCCTTATCTCGTAATTACGAGATCCTTATCTCGTAATTACGAGATCCTTATCTCGTAATTACGAGATCTTTATCTCGTAATTACGAGATCCTTATCTCGTAATTACGAGATATTATCTCGTAATTACGAGATCCTTATCTCGTAATTACGAGATATTATCTCGTAATTACGAGATCCTGCAGTGAAACTTTTTTTTATTTGGTGAATGCTCAGCGCCACCGTAGGAGTTCATTTTAATTTTTTCACATGCAACAATTTCAGACAAAACACATGGACCAGGTATGTGCAAGAGCCTTACGATGTATTCAGATAATTAACTTCCAACAGGAGCAGAAGCAGCTCTCTATGGGATTTATTTAGCCTGTATTTAACCAACAACACAGACAGTAGAAGTGATCAGCCATCAAGATGGATACACGTATTCTCAACAGACCAAAGAGACTTTTTTTCCAGATCCACTACCCACTGTTTTTCACTAAAACCCGCAATGGCTAGAGTGGTTTTGGACCTAGATCGATTCAATGACACTGGAATATCTTATTGAAGCTTTTGTGATGACGTGTGTGTGTGTGTGTGTGTGTGTGTGTGTGTGTGTGTGTGTGTGTGTGTGTGTGTGTGTGTGTTTTGACCAACATATTTCTGCATTATACAAGAGCACAATACCCTGGTTTACAGCTAGATGCAAGCCAAGGAGGAGGCCTGCAGAGGTGGAACCGCTTAACACCAGATGCATACTTGTGAAAAAGGGACAAGTATAAAAAAAACTAAGCTACACTCAAAACCTGTAAAACACATTTTCAGAGTCTAGTGTGGAGGACCCTGAAGGCAAGAGCGGGTCCTGACCTCCCAGGGGCCCTCCTACCCGAGTGCCATTCTGAACTATTTCCCATTGCTACACAGTCACACCTGATGCCCCAGTGCTCCCTCTACAATCCTCCTTTCCGTTTTAAGATGTTTACTCCATCTGTCGGTCTATGAATAAGTCAGGCCCAGAGCAAGACACATGCACCGCTCAGCGAGGACAGACAGACAGAAAGACAGACTAGCATCAACTCCCATGCTAGCTTACATTTTTTTTTTACACTATCAGCACCCTCAAGTGTCACGGAGAGGCTGAATGAAGAGGGGTTACTTTTCAAATCAAATACTGAATATGATCAGGGACAGCAGCAAGGAAATGGATTTGAAAATGAGACGAAAAGGTATTGCCCTTTTAAATGTTCTTCTTAAAAATCGTATTCTTAATTCAATTCATGAATTCAATTATGTATTTCTGTTTGCCAAACTGCTTTTGCAAATATATTTTTAAATCCCCTTTTTATTATTTAGAAAATATTTCTATAGTTCCTCTATTTAATCTAATCTAATAAAATAAATGAATGGATTTGTAACTCAATTGAACAATTCCTGATTTAATGTATATACTGAGTTATTTCAAGGTCCTTGTCTCTTGAGGTCCCCCACACACCACCCTGTCACCCTTTTCACCCTAACCCACCACTTGCATTCCAAACCTGTGAATTGGATGTCTCAGCTCTCTCACACACAGACGCCCAGACGGTATCTCATCGTCCTGTGAAAATATGTGCTGACCAATTGGACTCAGCTCTTCAGCAGAGCACTGGAGCTCCCTAACTGCTCCTCTTTAAAACATGTTATCAGTATGATCCCCATCTAGTGTATTGTCTGTCAAGTTCCTATCTATCAAATAGTGAAGTTCCCAATTGTCCGCATAACATTGGAACGCAGCAGGCATGTCTGGACGAGTGTTGTCACTGCCGAGTGCTGTAACGATACAGAGTCTCTCTGTTTGTACTTCTCATAAACTTCTGGGTCACAATGTTGGATCAGAACACACAGAGAAAACCTTCCACAGGTTTAAACTGTCAATCTACTGACTTCATACAGTCAATAGTGTTCGGTTTCTGAAATAATCTCTGGTCCAGAAGACTCTGCAGTTACATTTACGGCCACTAGAAAGAAAACAACAATTTAACTCAAATGTCGCAGATTACAGCTTTAAACTCCACCAGCTCATAGTGCCAGATCCCCACCTTGTAGTAGCAGATACATCCTGACAGACATGAGGCAGCAGGGGAATAGGCCAAGTAAGACAATTACATCAAGAAATCTGGAACATCAGCACTGGCATTCCCCAGGGATGTGTGCTCTCCCCACTGCTCTTTTCCCACTACTTCATCAACAACTAAAGCCACGTAGACTCAACCGGTATACTTAGTAGGGGAGTGAACGTTTACAAAAATGTCTAAACGGTTAAACGACTGAAATGTTTTTGTGCACACGGTTTGTCTTTGTCATGTTTTGTATCATAACTCAGACAATAAACAAATCATTTGTAAAAACATTCAGAAGTGGGTGCTAAGAATGCAAAGTGCTAAGACTGATTATGGGAAGTTTAGTTGATGTGAGTTTATTTAGAAGTTGACATTTTTGGTTCAGAGTATTGAAAACAATTATAATTTTGAGATAATTAATTTGTTATTTATTTATTATTCTTTCGGACAATTCCACACAATACACAATTTTCTCTTGCAAATATTCATACATCATACTTTGTGTTGTCCGAAGGGAGACGGAAGAAGCCAAAGGCTTATCAGGTCTCGCCCCCATTTTCATCAAATTCGGATTCAGATACACAGTTACTGTTACAGAAAATAAAAAAAATAAAAATATATATATATATATATACACATTTTTTTATAAGAATCTGCAGTCCAATACACAGTCAATTTTAATCGAATTGCTTCAGCTTTTAAGATCAGTTCAGCACAGTTCAGTTGTTCTGTGACAATGCCAAGTGTATAAAGTGTGAAGTGGCCTTGTATTTGGCCTGTACCATTACTAAACTGGTAGTCTAAACACTTCTGCAAAAGTATTCAAAAACAAGTCTGTCTGCTGGCCTGTATTATTTGTTACAATATTGTTATGAAAGTGACATTGACATTGTGCTCAGGTTATTAGTCTGTAATTTTCAATAATTTTTGAAATTGCGCAAACTGCAACTTCATCAAGTCCATTCCACAGCTTAATACCATTTACAGAAATCGAAAAGGATTTAGGTGTGGTCCGTATATTTTTCTCAGTGAATTTACCTTTTCTTCTTAAATCATGCGAAACTTCTCTGTCTTCAAACATTGCTTGTAAACTAATGACTGTTAGGAGAAACATACAGATGTTTACAGACAAGATATGGTCAAATAAACAAATAAAATAAAATAAATTAAAAATAAATTAAATAAAAAATACAATTTGACCTTTTATTCATACTAGTATGAAATAATACATGTTATTGAAGCAAATGAGATAAATAACCAGTCTAAATCTAAATTGACCAGTACATGTGCCTCACCTTCAAAACATATACACATACATACATACATACATACATACATACATACATACATACACACACACACACACACATATATACATATATATATACATATATATATATATATATATATATATATATATATATATATATATATATATATATATATATATATATATATATATACCACTGTCAGTGGGCTGTATAATAAATCTATTACAATAAGAATTGCATTTTACAGGCTCATTATATTTCATTATATAATCATCTAACTGAAGCTGTCAGACAACTGGGAATAACAGGGAAGTTCAGTAGAGGTAAAAAATAGCTTACCTAAAAAGTAAGAACACCATCACGTGCATTGTGCCTTGTGTGTGAGAATAATGTTTAAATGGGACACATTTCGCCTGCAGTGGTGAGGCAGGTGGTGCTGGCGTCACAGGTGTGCTACTTGAGCCGTGTCACCCCAAATTTCCTGTTTCTCCGAGCACATGATGGCTGCTCTCCATCAAAAACAACAGAGGCGCTTTTTATTGCCTCTCCAAGCGATATTGTTTCCCAATAAAAAGGGTCAACGAAAGACAAAGACTGATTTGTGAGACAGGTGCCCAGTGACCTCATGGGTTTTCTTTGCTCTCTTGCACTGATTCCTGCCAATAACTAGTTTCACGCATGAGGGGAAATTCAGAGACCAAGTGTGTATTAAAATTGCTGAACTTTATTTCTTTTCATCTTGAGGATGAGAATGTTTTTCTTTAAACCCAAGCTCTCTATGGAAATGATCCAACACAAGCTCAGACGAAGGTTGGACATCACAAGGTCCTTAACTATTAAATGGAAATGCAATAACAAAATGTCTCCATAATAGAACTGATCTTACTTGCATAAAGCTGTTTTTGAATACAACACTGCTACAGAGATGTACTACCCAGGGAAGGCATTCAGACAATTAATTTACATGTTCTGTCTAAGCCTCATTGTTATATACTCTGTATCCATTACTGTATCAAAGAAAATTCCACTGCAGTTATATAATTAAGTCACAGGTCTGTAGGACTAACAAATCAATTGTTGATTTAGCAATTGGAGATAATACACTGCAATGCGGGAGCCAGTAAATGAGCCACTGATATTGGCAACTGTCAAGACAATAGAAGATAACAATACAATATTGTTTGTTAAGCACCTTATGGAAGTCACTCAATGAAGAGAAAAGGCTGAGCGTATTATAGCCAATACAACAGTAGGACAATAAAGTGCCATTCCATTTGGGCACATTCAGTTGATCTGATAACAATACTACTATGACTCTGCAAGACTGTGGATTGGATTTGAGCATCCAAATAGGGAATGTTTAGCTGGTGGATTTAATGCAACATAGTGAAGGCAGGTAATCCAGGACCCTTTGATATGGTGCGGTGCCATACAAGTGAGGGTCACAGACAGTAAAGGCAGCCATTTTATAATACAACTAACCTACAATGTCAAAAGGTAGTTCAAACCAGTGCAATGGTTGCCGTCTGTTTCCAGATCAAAACAAATTTGCTGGGCCGTTTGGGAAATTTAACTGTGCAGCGAACAATGTAATCCTTGAGGATGAGAATAAATACCCTCAGAACAAAAGTAAGTGTTTTTCTAAAGACCCTCTGGATTGTTCAAACAACCCTGGTTAATTATCTTTTTAAGAAACCGATGGTTATACATGAGATTCACAAACTGGGGCCAACTCAATTTTTATTTCTACAGCAATATGTTAACAGATTTAACTATATAAAAGTAATTTCACAAGAGGGAAGCTAGAATTAGTTCATGCTTTATGTGACCCTTGTCATGTCTCATGTTTTTTTTTCCAATCCAAAGTTAAGAAAGCTATACACTTATTCCTTAAAAGTCACCTAGTATGCACAATACATTTTTTCAACAATACTATCGGTGACTAGAGACTCCCAAAATATATAATATAATAATAAACAAACAACCCTCTCTTGTTCTCCACCTCCACCTTCTAAACCTCACAAACCCCAGTCAGGTATGACTAAAAAATATGATTAGGACCAGTCAGAGCGGACTGGGCTTTATGGAAGGCAGGGCTTAAAGAGACAGGCTCTAAAATGGAGACTTTTGGAAAGAGGCTAAAAAGGAGACTTTCGGACAGAGGCTAAAAAGAGGAGATTCAGCAATGGGATCATGATAAATATAAAGGTTTTTTTTTTGGAACACAACAGCTTCTAGCAGAAACATAATTACAATTTTGAACCTGAAAAGTTGGTAATATGTGACCTTTAAACCTCCATTTGTGTCAGCTTAGGCTCAATCAGAACACCTTGTATAGATTGAAGTGGTCCCTTATGAGTCTCTTAAAACACAGTTAAGGTATCTATAGGGAACGGGTCACATATACTGTAGCTTTTTGACGGACATCTTAATATAGCAAGTATTAGGAATTGTGCGGCCTTGCAACTTGAGAGAATAATTAAAGAGAATAAGGAATATTACTTTTGTATTTGCTTTAATATCAAACCACCTTGATATAAGACGTGTTCATAAAGAGTTTATTAATAAAGGAGTTAAAGAAAGGCTTCTTAAGTAGTTCCATACTTGTCTCTATTACTCTGCTGTCAAAGTTGGCTTGAGTGTCTTACTCGGCCAGCTTTATGTGCGTCAGATTGATTTTTGTTTTTTGACACCTTCCCCCTTTTCCAGTCATCAATTATTTGATGATGTAATCGAAAGCAGAGAAGGGACAGATCTCCTGCCCAGTATGTCCTGCCAGGACCATGTCCATCTCTCTGGTCCTGTCCAGTCCTTATTGGAGCCAGGCCTCTTGTTGCTGAGGCATTTCTATTGATATACTGTACTGAACAAACATTCTCACAGCTATTAGTGTGTGAGCCAGGACTCTATTGATAGGTCTGACACCAATGTCACATTTGCTCCAGTTTGATGTCCAGCTGAACTACAGAAATCCACATCAAAATCATTGTTTTTATCTGATCCAATCAGTGTATACATTTTAAAATGGAACCACCTGTTTATGTTAACAGTCAGCATGTAATTCTGGAGAGGCTTACAAAGCAGTAATGGGGACACAGGCTAATGTTCTGTAATGCTTCATGCTAAACATTTTGAAACTATTCAAAGGCAGTTTCAAGCAATACGTAATAAGTAGCCGTCACATCTAAGTGTCCGTGCAAAATAGGTGGGACTGGAAGCTAGCAAAGTAACAGATACAGAAAAAGCCCAAGTCAGTCGCAGGAGCTTTTTCTCCCTACTCCTCTGTTTACTTCTCCATTGCATTTTTTCGACAATGCTTCCACATATGACCTTAGCATACAAATGCATATTTCTCAATGTGGAATAGTGTCATCCTTCGAAAAAAAATTGATAGAACACTTTGAAGTTGACTCTTAACTCAAGACCTGTTTCAGGAGAGCTATAATTTGACTGTGTAGTTACCTAAGGCTCATTGCATGGCATTTGATTAAAAAAAAAGAAGTCA
Source organism: Ammodytes marinus (assembly GCF_949987685.1). Classification (NCBI taxonomy): domain Eukaryota; kingdom Metazoa; phylum Chordata; class Actinopteri; order Uranoscopiformes; family Ammodytidae; genus Ammodytes; species Ammodytes marinus. Next base: position 9,668,499 of record NC_137216.1, on the reverse strand, counting down.
AGTCCATAAAGTGACTTTCTCTGCATGTATTTGATTCCCAATGAAGATGGGGACTGCACGTAATTCCAACCGCTATTTATTCCAACAGCTCAATATTACAAAATATTTCCCATTGGACTGAAAGCCCCTTGGTCCGATGGTGCCGTTATTCTGATATAAAGGAGGCATATTAGTGACTGTCCTTTATCCTGAAAATACACATATCTCTTACCTCCAAAAATACTTATCCAACTGAATCTCTCTCACATTTTACAAAGCAGCTTATGAGAACAGTGACAACACCTCACATCCTATTTATCTTTTGACACATATTTCAGCACCATGGACAGAGGGCGGAGGGAGTAAAAAACCTTGTTGAAATATGTCACTCAATCCTGATCTATAGATATGATCTGAACATGACTTGTGTGTCATCTTAGGACAAAAGAGAAACACATTGATCGCATTCCCCAGACGCATCATACACGACATTGATCCACGAAGACAGGACTAAGACCAATGCTAATTATGATGAATGCATACGGTCAAATGGCTATTGTCTTTCCTAGACATGCCCGCTTGTCAATATGGCACGGATCATCAAATCGCTCGCTTCCTATTTTCTCAGGGGCTTGGTCAATAGTCTCGCCAATTAACATCCAATTACCCCGACCAATATTAATCACCAGGGACCAAGGGCAGTGAAGTTTGTAAAAGGTCACATATGTGCAATGAGGATTAACAGTGACTTGGCAATCGATCGGCGGGCTGGCAGGTTAATGGAGTGGGTGCGTTGTAAGCTGTTGTGAGTGCCAGATGCAAATTAGGAAGAATCGGGGATGTTAACAGGAGTGATGTTGCCTTTGACTGGAGTGTACAGATAAAGGATAATGCTGGCATTAATAGCCTATGTGTTTTATATTGCCGTAAAAATCCACCTGAAAAACAGCTAATCCTTACACAAAATTATTTCTTTCCAAGCAAAATGCAGTGTGATTGTTCAGTAAAACTGAAAATGCTGGAATAGCATGGGAACCAAATTGCACACAGGACAAGAGGGTTTGAATGCATGTGGTATGAGAACTCTGGAACAAAAGGAGGAAGGACAGTGAAACATATATACCGATATTATAGAGTATAAGTATGATCAATCAAATAAGTTGAAGTTGAAAACTGTTAAAGGTGAAGTCAAAAGTACCAACAGTGGTTTGAGTGTTTCAAAAGAAGTCCAGGGGCCCCTCTGGAGATTTAAGTAAAGGTTTAGGTATACCTTAAAGTACATTATATTAAATGAAACAAGAGTGGAATTTCAGTTTGAGATCATATACTGAAGCAAGTTGGACTATAAGCAGAGTTTCTAGAGTACTCATCAGGTAGGCTATGAGGTTTGTGTGTTGTCAGTTATCTCTAAGGTAGTTGCTATGGTATTCCTAAGTGGTTGCTAGCTTGATAACAGGTGGATATAGTCAAAGTTGGCTCCATGGTTGCTATGGTGTTCCTGGCAATGTATACCAGTAAAAATACAGCTTATTCTGAATCTAAGAGATAAACAGAGATGTTATTTAGTTTTGATTTTAAACATGGACTATGCATTAAACCCATAAATACAATAGACAATACATTAAACACAGGAAGTATTAATATCAGGACCTACAGTATATATATGAATCCAAGACTGGAGCAGCTCAAACACAGTGTGACTGTCTGGTTAGATTGTATCTTCCTCCATGCAAATGTAACACACACACACACACACACACACACACACACACACACACACACACACACACACACACACACACACAGCGTTCAATGCAGGGGCAGGTCCTGGACTTGACCCGTTCGTCTTCATCTTTCAAACATTTTTCCATTATGTGCTGGCAGCAGTACATCAATAGTACATTCATCCGTGGAGAAAGTCTCCATCACAAATCAATAACGTTTGAAAATCTATCATATGCAATATGCTGCCACCCAAACACACGCCATCTGATATGCCGGCGCAGCAGCCTGATGCTAACATGAATATTTTGCGTGGGTGCCCTTGGAAATAATTGATTTTTCTTGGTTTAGCAAGAGGAGTGATGAAACATTCAACGTATCACAGACACAAGGCTGATGTGATGCATTTTGCAACATGTCTATGCCCACAAAACTATGCACATGAGCACACAGGCCTGGTACACACACACACACACACACTAGACAATTGAGCTAATCTAATTACAAAACCATTCCAAGACAGAGGCACACTAAAAAAGAAACACACACACACGCATGCATGCTCTCTCATATCTCTGGTTGCAGCCTCCCTGCCAAGCGGAGTCATGATTTCGGGCCTTGATCCTTACAGCCCCTGGAGACGTCTTGCTTGATTACTGTGGCCTGCCGGCTGGAACCATGACTCATCAATAACAGTGACAACGTCCAACGCTGCGGCTAGACCAAGACTGTTGACTCAATGACGTCTTGCAAACAAAATAGGAATTGAGTCAGTATGTGGTGAGATGTCGGTATATATTGAAACATCTACGATAGCCCTTTCAATGGGAACGCTTTGATGACAGAAAACGCCTAATTAAAGATAAGTGATACTGACCCTGTTTGATATGCATACACTATTTTAATATGCATTGAGATACTTCTAGACAGGCTAAACAAATATATCTGATCCTAAATCAAATGTGTTTTATAAAAAAAAAGTTCTGCTGAACTGCCAGTATGTTTTAATAGTTTTGGGTACAACATACACATACAAATCCAGCTAGTCAACACCTGTGTTACAACTGGCAGCTCGTGTGACCAACTCCAGGAGCCATGATGTGATTAGCCTAGCTTAGCATAAAGGCTGAATGCCAGGAGAAACAGGTAGCCAAAGAGAACACATTGATACATGATATGACCTAGTAAGAGGTTGTATCTTGGCTGATTAACCCCTACAAAAACCGAAAGAAAGTTTGTGCTATTTATGAGAGTTACATATTGTGTAATGTTCAGCTCGGTTCAGTTGTTCCTAAAATCTTTATTTTCACAATGAGGTTGCCATGTTGAAGATTCAAGATTGTTTATTTGTCATAAGCACACCAATTACAACAGGAGGTTTTTTTTACCTGTAAGTACATACATTGATAGACTTATCCTTCTCTATTTAAAACTTTGCTCATCAGAGTAATGCGATATGTGCTTTCAATTTGCACTCTCGTTTATCAATACAAGCAAGACATTTCCCTTAGTAGTGTTAAGCTTTTATTACAACCTGCAAGATCCCCCATAGAGCGAATATGAGCCCTGGATGAAGATTCCCTCTCCCTATCTTTTGGAAGTTTAATCAGAGGCATACATTTGGTATTCTGTGTCAAAAGGAGTTCACAGGATAGGATGCCACAGATCTAGACCAGACAAATTCAGCTTTGACGGCTTAATGATACGTTTCAGCACCTGACAGAGAGAGTAGAGGAAAACCGCCTACGAGAGACAAAATGATGAAAGTATATTAAGCTGCACAGGCGTAATAACAAAGGGAGTGATATATTCATGAAAGAGTCAAGTGGAGAGAGAGAGAGAGAGAGAGATAGAGAGAGAGGGATATGAGGCCCACGTCCCAGGCCTTAAGGTTCCTCCTTGGTAATTACCAGAAGGTAGACATTAAACATAAATGCATCATTATGTTAACAATTAATACAATTATGTCAGCCCCCCCCCCCCAGGCGAGCGTGTTCTGTGTGTTGTTGTCGCATACATTAGTAGTGGATGTGTGTCTCAGGAAGAGATTGTAACTTTTTCTTGCCATTAGATTTCACACAAGACAACGCAACCTTGAGAAAAAAGGTTCAAAAAGCAAAGCTAGAAAATACCATTAACCCCTCTTTTGTTTGAAGCCTCCCCCCTCCTCCTTTTTATCCCCCCATTCCTTTTTATTCCCACTGAATCTCTGTTCTTATATCCACCCACTCCTTCCTTTGAAGTAAAAAAAAACAGACACAAAGCGTCTTGTCTTTTCAATGAAACCCACATGTGCATTATGTTATGAAGAACAATAAAACATAATCATCTCTTAAATTGATGTTTGTTTCCCATTTGTATTCTTTTGTTTTGTAAAAAAAAAATATTGAAGTGTATCTTCAATATTTTTTTTAGCAACCATGAACTGTGGTTGAGGTCAGCGAATGGCGGTATGTATACACTTTTGAACTGCGAGTCATCAAGGAGAAAAGTCAACTGTGATCATTCCCATGCAGACAGAAGCGTTCTGATTCCCATTCATCTGTTACCACTCCCCCCGTCATAATCAATGTGATTGTCTGCGTTTGCGTTTGGCAAGCTTTTCCTTGATCCACATCCAACATCGAGGCTCCCTTTCACTTCAAGGAGCGAGTTTACATTTGCCGTCTGTTCCCACATTGTTAAAGATTGATTATATGGATTCTTTTGTCGCTATAAACAATTCAGTGACCCCCTCCCCCCCCCCCCCCCAACCAAAGTAAAAGGGAATTTAAAATTAAGGATGAGAGAGCAGGGTGGAAAGCTCCGAGGGGAGTTAGAAAAAGGTTGGAGTTGTGTTATGTGAGCCGAGACGGTGCTGTTTTGTTTGAAATCTACTGTGGCAGATATAAACATCTTAATCTCAATTAAACATAAATAAAGTGTGTAGGCTTCTTCAAGGGCGAGGACATGATCCCATTAATATATATGCCAACCATCTGTTTTAATGAATGTACGTTTTGGAAGCAGATATTGTATGTTGGTTAGAGCTGTCCTGACCAATATTTGTTTAGTATAATAAACCCACAGTACACCAACAACAAAAATCAATGGAGCAGTACTGTGTATATGTCTGGCTATGTAGGCCTGCAAAAGCAAATTAAGCTAGGAGCAATACTTTTAACTTGCAATGCAGTTTGTGTTGTTGTTCTTGAACCTGGCACTATGAGCTGGGGCAGAGGAATCTTAGACAAATACAGTGGCATAATGACCTGGCTCTTTAGCCCATCAAACAGCAATTACGTTTTTTAAAAGGTTTGCAAGTCGAACCAATAGCACCGGCCCAGAACTAGAACCAGGTTCAGGTTGGTGCCAAAGGGGTATTAGAGGCTAGCCAGTGAATGTAGCATTTAGCAGCGTATACAATCAAAAAGAAGAGCTGAAAGGTGAGGGAATATTGGACTAGTATGAATAATGTTCACACAAACACCTTCAATTGAATGTTAGGTGTTGCTCATACATTGCTGGATTAGTAAATAGGAAACTTATTTATAGCAGTTTACCCACAGTCTAGAGCATTTACTCATTTAGGGTTTGCTGTTTGGCTTGGGGTCTGTGTTTGTTCATGCAGCAAATATGAACTAAAGCAAGAGAAAAAACGAAACACTGCTATATTTAAAGAAACATTTTGATAATGGGGAGCTGGAAAGGGTAAAAAAATAATGCTGGAATGGTAACCTTTATTTAACTTTGTTACCATGATATTGGTCTTAGCTGAGCAAAAAGAAACAATGTTTTACCTTGAGGTAATACATTATCATTGTCTGCCTCGTTGGTGCCATGCCTTTAAGGGTTGTTGGCTTTTGCTTTATATGATATTTCTGAAATGGTGCCATAATGCCACTGCATCAATTCCAGGTATTTTGATTGAGTTGAGGAATGATTGCGATTGATCAACATGCAGCACTCACAAGTATAATAAAGCCGCTGTTCCTTCAAATATGTACGTATAACAATGGTATGTTAACTGTTTTACACAAGGACAAAACTTAAAATACATTTTTATTATTAAATACATAAGTATATAAGGCTATGTATTTAAGTAACACATCACTTCTTTATAATATAGTCAAATTATCCCACCAGTTATTAGATGCACAAGCAAATCTGCTGTGCATCACATGAAACAACAATGAATGGGTAATTCATTTATTGAAGTATTGAGTAGGGCTGGGCAATTTGACCTCAAATCAATCATTTCAGATGTCCCTAGTAATCTGAGTAAAATTCAATGAAATTCAAATAATTCACATCATTTCTAAAGCACACTAGGGATGAATCAGAAAGAAAAAAAATGCACAAAAATGCCAATAAAGGATCAGAAAATGGAGGGAAAAAGAGAGAGAAAATCCATAGGCAGTTCCGTGCACAGCCAAATCTATAAACAAAAGCCTGTAATGAGATATGTGCTTTGAGAGTTTCACTTGCTCCATCCGCACGTTTTGTCTTGTCGGAATTGTACGAGTACAGGAAGCACTGATTGCTCTGAGACAAAAACAAACACATCCTTTTATAGCGTGGACATTCATTTGGATCCGTTTTCTTTTTCCCCTTTTGAAATACCCTGGGGGTGAAAGCAGGATATGTATTCTCTGAATTTCTATGGTGATCCGCTGTATCCATTTACTGTGCGCCACTATAGGTAATCTGCACATGTGTTTGAAGGGGTGGAGGGGCATGAGGCGTTTTAGATTCAATGCCTTTTTCACATTAAGAGATTCAGAAATTAGGGTTCAGTCTGTGTGGATTCCTTTATTAACCTCAATATTGAAACTTCCCCACATGCTAGAAAGATTGGAAATGCATCAATGCACTGAAGTATACAACAATGCATACATGCATGCCTGTAACAATCACCTCACTTTGAGCAGATAACATGACATACTCCACCAAAACAATGGTGATGACCTGCTGATTAGGACATATTTATATGACGTTTTATAGACACTCGTTTAATGTTCAATGTCAATGTCCCGTGATTATCATTGGGCTCCAAAAGGAAAGCCATTGTCTGGTGTCCAAACTCTTTTAATCCCAGGCCAATAATGAAAGAAGACTTAAGCACACAGAGAAAAGTGAAAGCTATCTTTTTTATGAACATCTCCATGTGTTCTATATAAATGTTTTCATTTGAGTCTAGAGGTTAATTATTGGCATTGTACGCTAATACTTTATGATAAAATATGTTAAATTCAAACCAAAACATTGGGCAGATCATACAATTAAGTCCTGAATAAACTTTTTTTTCGGTTCTGAATACAGTTTTACATAGTTCCATTAAAAACTAAAGCAACGTTTGTCCTGCACAGAGAGTTTACAACTATTGCTCATTTACAACCCTCGTCCTTATTTGGGCATCTTAATCAACATACAAAGCCTTCATTGATCAATATATTAAAAGCACAGTACAATACAGAATACAATATGGATAAAGCAACACACCTACTGTACTATATCGTCACATTACAAAACACAATAACGTTTGAGCAACAGAAGTAAGCTAAGAATGGGTACAGGCTTGTTTTGCTTTTAGCCAGTTTTTAACCTGTGTTCCTTTAATTGTATGATTATGAATTCCATTGATTAGGAACCTGTCAGTACCTATATTTGTATTTAATGTATAATACACTGGGGGCATCTTGATGGCCTGGTTGGTTTGGGCGCATACAACTAACCGTAACATCAATTGTTCATTTCAAGCTGATGGCCTGTGCTGCATGTTTTCCGTGCTCTAGCTTCCCCCGGTTCCCATCTCCCTCTAACAGTGTTCTATTTAATAAGGGCAAAAAAAAAATGCCAAAACAAAACAAAGCAGGAAATTGTGCTGACGCTGTGCTTTATTTGATCCCATTTCTCTTCAAACTTCCCCGAATGAGTCCGGTCCCTCAGATGACTATGACAGTATATTGTTAAACGCCAGATTTCATTTGGTTAACAACCAAAGTCTGAATGCAGTTGGACCATCTAGACGGCCAAGACAGCCAATGGTCTTTTACGTACTGTATGTACTTATACAATGTACACGGAAATGCACATGGGCATTACCTTCAGATTCACAAAACAAACAATAACTAAAATCTTTACATTTCAGTTTTTTTGCAGTGCATAATGCCACAGATAGTCCAGGTAAGAGAAGTGGTTTATATAGACAGTGCAATTATTCTGCTAAACTATGTTCAACGTCATTTTAGGCAGAAGGGGAAAAAAGGGACCGCATACTAAAACAAATATCGCTCAATTTTAAAGCCCAAACTGATCTCTATGGATGTTTATTGTGTGTGTGTGATCCCCCATTGGCCCAGACATATAGATGCATGGTACAGCAGTGTGTAGCTCCAGTATGTCTGCACAGTCATCCTAACCCACCTTCACCTGATAAAAGACGAGCCTTGTAAACAGTACATCATGCCAAATGAGCCTTCTCTGTCACATCTCATCCCAATGAAAAGCAATCAAGCTGCTATTGTGTGTGTCAAATAGGCTATGCTGGATAGAGCAAGCACAATGGAGGAAATACACATACATTTCCACCACATGAAATCAATAAAAAAAACATTTATTAGATAAAACACCTGCGTTACTGGATTATACATTTGTATCCCCTGTAGACAACCGACAATGCATCTGTGATAGAATGCTTACTTCTTAGAATGTTTCTTCTGCCTTCCAAGACACAAACACCTTACTAAACAGGCCCTATTGGTGTCTTTGGGACTTTATAAATTGTGGATGTGAGTCTAGTCATATTCCCAGCTGAGTTAACGCACCTGTGCAGCCTCCAAAGGCCTGTGTAAAGGCCTCTCTTCTGGGGCTGTGCAGGCAGGGGATGTGGATTTAGGCTGTAGTACAGAGTCCAGATGTGACAAAACTGTATTTCTGTCTGCCATATAAGGACAAATGCCACGCTTACATGCTCTAACATTGATACATCTTCATTCCGTGTTGTCTTTCCAGAAGATATTTTTGATTACCTGTGGTATTTTGCTTGGGTTATTTTTTTTCTGTCAGGTTCTGGTTTCCTACTTTCTTTGTAACAAACCTGAAATAAAACACATATATATATATTTTTTTTTTCAATTGGCCTGCCATACAATCTGTGAGCAAGGTGCTTAAATATTTGGTCATTTACTAGGCCGAAATACATTATTGAGATGCATTGTGGGAAGTGCAGGATCCTTTATTTTTACCATATAAGGACTTACATTCATGATCCATCTCTTCTTCTGTTGCTTCAATTACAGGTACAAATTTAAATCTCAGGCCAAAGTTCTTACTTTTGATCTGTGTTTAAACAGTGTTTTTGTTCTACTTTTGTCAGTTTGTTATTAGACACAAATATGGATACAGATTTTAAAATAACAAGTGGAGATACCACCTAACAGGTTTCATTTCCACCTTTGCTGTGGTTCATTTGCGCCGGTGAAAACACAGCAATCGTACCCGGCACCAAAAGCAGACCACACAAGCGTACAGAGACCTTGTTGGAAATTATGCTAAATTACAGAGGAGTTCAGGATATATGTTATTGCCCTGCCTTCAGATACATCTGATCAATGAGTGAAAAACATTTTCTCACATGGCTTATGCTGCTGCATTTTGGTTATTCACCAACTCATCCACTGATCCAGACCAGAGGAAATGATAAGGTGTGAAAGAGAACTGAACCACGTGAAACACAAAACAATGGATCATTCTCTCATCCAGTGCGAACTAAGGAAGACACTAGAACAAACTACCAGGTGTGAAAGCACCCTAACTTCCCATTCAGACTGACATTGTGTTGATGTTATGGGCACATTCTTATTTTGTCTTCATTTGAAATCGTTAATACCTAGTGACACCTGTCACAGCTATGTGATCTTCAGTTGATATGGAATTTACAGGAAACAACGAAAATATAGTTTCTCACTGTGGGGTAAAGAGCTGGCAATGGGTACAACACTAATGCTAAATGTAAATTAGAGATGTGGGCAGTTAAGTACAATGTTCATTGAATATGAATATAATTTAGTTAATCATACCAATTCAAGTAATCATTGGAATCTGAGTTTTTTGATGAAGTTGGCAGCATATGCAATCACAGGTCATCAAAAGCAATAATCAAGGCAAAAAAGGCCACATGATGAAGTATTAAGAATTATACTTCAAGTTCCTTCTAGCTAACTGTACTCTAGTCTCAATATTGTCACTGAGGAGTCAGTGGTCAACACTGTTGTGTGGGGTTTACAAAAAAAGCATCCAAAAGTAAATTAACACATTGGCTACTATTTAGCTAGCAGATTTTTATAACACACCACTCAAATTATAATTTGTAAGACAGCCATAGTACATTTGAGTAGCTTGAATCTTGAGTACACCGTATATGACATGCCTAATAACACTTGAGTTGGTCTAAATAACAATTGTAAACATGCATCAATTGAAAGCATGATGATGGGTAAATCACTAAGACGCTCAGATGCACTGAACAAAAATACATCCCCAAAACAAGAGTTGGAAAGGCTAATGGAGTTGTTTTGCAGTGGATTTTCTTTATGGTAATATTTTCCATTACAGTCTCATATTTGCTAATAGAGAAACCGGACACTGAGGCATGGCTATGTTGATCAGCGGGAAGATTAACTTGTTGGGTCTTGTCAGTTATTATGACCTCGCCCCCCCGAGGAAAGACAATAATTGTGTCTGCACAGATTTTGTTTGTCTTGAGTGTGCCCAGGGTGAATTTGCGCCACGGCCGATAATTACATTTCGGTCAAAGACAAACAAACAAGTGACTCGGATAAACAATCAGATGCCATTATGATCATTGTTCCTTTGACTTATACATTCATAACCACCTCGTGGTAACTCTGGGAATTGTTGGAGGCATTCTCTACTTAAATATTTATGACTTTTAGTCTGTTAACACTGACAGGGACTAATGTGCCGTTGCCACACTTTGGATTCATTTTGAATATCATTGTGATCTTACATGCTTATTTACAATATAATTCCTCAATAACATGCTGAGGCTCTGGTTCCAGAAGTAAACTTACCAATTTCAACAATTCCCTTTTATCCTATATATTCCTTTTGACCCTTGACCTTCATGCACCTTGCATGTGTAATTGACTGCATGCATCCTAATTATATCAAGACCATCGCAAGATCTACAATTTGAACAAACATTATTACAATGGCCAATATTATGGACAGCGATAACATACTGTATAATGTGCACTACTTAGCCACATAATAGTCTGCACATAACAGCTGACCCTTAAACTCTGCAGTGCATGTGCCAAGTCTGATTTGCTATACTATGTATTTTTATTCAAAGTACTGATGTTTACTTAAATGACAACTCCTGTGATATTTTTACGTTCAATATAATGAACAATATAGACACTTTTTGTGCATAAAAGCCTGATCTTATCGGTGCCATTGAGCCCTATTATGATCAGTGAGCCACACTGATTTCCCTGAACCTGAGAACCTTTTCGGTTATTTTGAGTTAATTACACGTACATCATCATGCTGCCATAAATAGTCTCGAAAAGCAGACACATGTGTTTTAACCTGCAGCCAGCTATAGTCCCCAACAACTGCAGAAATGTATAAAAATGGCCAGCTGTTTTTTGATAATTTTTTTAATTAAACTATAATCAGTGAACAGAATAATTTATTCATTTTTTTTATTTGCTTTTAAAGGTTTGCATCTTCAGTTGGAATATATAGAGAATGGAATAGAGCAGGGGTGTCCAAACTTTTTTCACTGAGGGCCACATACAGAAAAATCTACGAAGGGCCACTTTGCAAAAATAACACATTTATCAGGACATGTAGCTGCTCTGATGTTTAGTTTCATAGTGTCTTCGTAAATCGTAATCCTTCTCCACGGCAACACTTTCCTTGCAAATTAAACAGACACATTTCCCTCAGAGCCGGCCCAAGTCTTCATGGGGCAGAGTAAGTATGATTGGGGGGGGGCCCTATCCAGGGCTGACCAAATCATTGAGTATTGTTAAATGCCATTCAGACCCCCAGTGTTTTCTGCTATTGGCTCCAATGTCCAGCTCGTGAAAATAGTAGCAGCCGAGATCCCAACCCTCCAAGGGTGGTCCGGGGGTATGCCCCACCGGGATTTTATTTTTTTACTTTTTAAAGTGAAATGCATGAATCTGGTGCACTTTGAGAGAAAAATAATCTGACATTTTTTGCAGGAAAACATTTTTTGGAGACACTGTCAGATGAATTGGAAGCTATTGAAGGACACATGGATTTTCCAAAAAGTTAAAAGGGCCATATTACATTATATTTTTTAAATCTGCCGCGGACCAATAAAAAGCGGGTCGCGGGCCGTAGTTTGGACACCCCTGGAATAGATTGTAAGTGTAAGGAGTTGTTGATAACAACTAAACTATAGAATATACAGTATATCCTCTAAAACTTCACCCTCAGTTACTTAAGAATATATTTCTTAAATGTCTTTCTATACTGTTTTCACTGTCTCACACAGGATTCCCATATGGCTGTGAGGTAGCCTCATTGTCATTAGCTGTATATTACCTGTATATTACACACACACACACACACACACACACACACACACACACACACACACACAACTAGGAAAGTTCCTGTCAGGGCTTCCAGATGGCTCGTCCGACCTTCCACTAACAGGCAATTTACAAGGAACAGAGCTCGATAATACATACCTTAGAAAAAGACAGGCATCAAACTATGAGGTCAGAATTAATCGTGTAGCCTTCTAACCCCTGGCTGTGAGTTGCCTGAGTGGCTCATATGATACGTATGTTTGTTAATTATTATTATCAGTGGATTGTTTTGTGTTTAAAGACATTTTTGTCTCGTTTTATGGATGGAAATTGAATTTTAAGAAACTTCTTCGAAACAAACCAATTGGTATGCTGTGTGAAAAGGGGCTTTAGCACACAAGAAACACTTTAGAGAAAAACCGGGGCCCTTCTAGGTCGGAGGACTTTGTAATGGGAAGTGTGAACACATGGAAGCAAATCAAGTTAGGATGCACAGCAGAGTGTATGATTGCTGACAGTGGGTATTGAAGGCAAGGTGCAATAAGCTTCTGTGCGAGGAGTCTGCTGAAGGTGGGCAGTGGGAGAAGAAGTAATGAGCAAAAGATCCACATGTGATTGACTAAGAGCATACTAATTGGATTTTAGCACTCCTTGATGAGTAATTCGGCACTCGTGATGGGGGCGCGAGAGAAAAGGAAAGAAAGTACCTGGGGTCACTTGCTTTTCAAATCAGCTGCCACTTCAAAGCAGAGACACAATGAAGGGAGTCAGCAAGCGACCGACAAAAAAGTTTGTTTCCAAGCGTTTGTTTTTCTCTGACTTTTTCTTTGCCGCGCGTAATTAATTAAAGTGCATCAGGTGAACACAGAAATAACAAGCAGTCTATCACGTCTTGTTTGCAAATGGTGACGAACGGCACATGAAAGGTGGGACCACGCTGAGCAAAATAACAGAAGACAGGTTTTATTTTTTCCCCTCTTCTCTTTCACCGCAAGAGACCCGCAGAGAACAAACAAAAAACTAACCATGCTGACTGTAAAATGTGTATTTCCATTTCTAGTGAGGGACTTGCAATTCATTAGAATCTGTCACATGCAAATTGCAGTCTGCAAATGATTGGAATCCATGTGTTACATTACCCGGACAGCCGCGTTCTACTTCTGTCCTAATTGGCTTTGAATGTCTCTAATGTTAAATCCAGTGATTTATTAAAACCATTTTACAACACAGGCCTGGTCATTTGAAATGAATTCCCTCTCTGTCATATTCTTTACAAGTAAGAGAAAAACATTTCTACTCTTGATTGTCCAACTCTGTTTACTCTACCTTTGACATCTCAGTTTTGACTTGGACAACCTATGCCAATGCATTTCTCATCAATACCTTGGTTTTACAGCAACAATGTTGTCTAAATGTAGGTCTAAAACACCTTTGTGTTTGAGAATGAAGATGCACATTGAGAAAGGCCTATTACAATTAGCATATACTGTAAAGCCCAATAACCATAATCATAAGAAGTGAGGAAGGAAATAAGTGAGCGTCCCAACTTTGTCTTGTCATCATAATATAATGTTTAGTGTAAGAGATACAAAATCATCATAATATAATGTTTAGTGTAAGAGATACAAAATAAGTCTATCTGCTATATGATGAAACTGATTACAACATGTATTTGTAGATTCACTGCAAGAAGCATGGTTGCACTGGTGTTCTTAGGTAAACCGCTATAGTCTAAAAAAGCATGTTATTATTACAGATGTATAGTAAGTGTGGGTGTTGTCCTTGGTTACATTGTATGGAAATATGCTTCTAATTAGACACATTTCTCAATATAGCAACAGCAAGGCAAACTACAACTTCAATACTAAACATAAGAATAACTAGGTGGATCGAAGCTGATCATTACTATCTCTAGAGGGAGCCTTTATGGCCGAATGGGGCATTGAATTACATTAGATTGTACTGGTCCTCTATTAATGTGGCCACTAAGTGTGTGATTTAAAATAAAAAAAACTGATGCAGCCTCTAAGAACACACTTTTCTTCTATTATTACATACAATACAATATTATATTATTTTTCAAGCTCATCTCTCATCAGTTTCAATGTTGTAACAAAGCAAGACCCAAATATTGCTCAAGCATTTGGCTTTTTGTGTAACTCTCATCATAACATAATTAATCCCAAAGCCTTTACTTTAACATGTAATTAAGGCAGCTACACGCTCCGTGCTGGAAGGGAATTTGCGTGATACAGATGTTCTATTGTTAAGTTGTATGTGTGTTCAACATTGTGTGGAAAGCCTTTCCCTGGTAAGGTTGCATTGTTCTAGAAAACATAGCAGCACAGTTTCTAACCAAGCATCAATAATAAGACAGTTGCACGCGTCTCCTAGGCTAAACACTGCAGGAGGTAGAGTTATTCAAGTCAAACCAACCATCTGTGGCCCCAAACCAAAAAAAAACCTTCTGAAGCTCTGATCTCCCCACCCCCCTTCTCCTCCCCACCACCTCCTTCACCCTTCCCTCCAAAGACCCCAATACTTAGGGGACTTTGCAGCTATTTAATGTTTAATGCCCTTCTAAAGCCAAAAGAATGCTAATTTCTGTGGCCTGCTACCAATTTGCCATCCTTTTTCACTCTCACCCCCCACCCCAAAATTACAAATCTGTTGTCTCCACGGCCCCTATTTATCCCTCAATGTTACAGCTGGGGACAATTATACACAGGAAGCTTAAAGGGGGGGGGGAAAGGGCAGGTTTTTTTGGGAACCCGACAGGAAGCGAGTGGCGGATCCATCCTTCAAGGAGAAGGTGAGGCACTGTAGACTGCGGGGGGTGTTCTCTGGCTAAAAGGGGGCTCTTCTGGGGGTCTCGTACCCGCCATGGCCCTGTGAAGATTAGCCAAAACAAGACATGGAGGTGGGTGGTGGGTGGGTTGGAGATGAAAGAAATGGAGAAAATGAGAAGCAACACACTGGCCCTTCTCTCTGTTTAGCCTCTGCCCTGCCCTCTCACTGTGCTCAGCACTCACAGCGTCTCATGCTAAACCCAAGACATTTTATTTTCTCTGGACAGGAAAAAAATGTCTTTGTCTCTTTTCCACAAGCTCATTTTGAAAAGGGTAACACCAGGATCACCTCCTACAACAAGTATTTCATATT
This sequence comes from Ammodytes marinus, assembly GCF_949987685.1. NCBI lineage: Eukaryota > Metazoa > Chordata > Actinopteri > Uranoscopiformes > Ammodytidae > Ammodytes > Ammodytes marinus. The sequence continues at coordinate 9,653,059 of NC_137216.1, read as the reverse complement.
CTCTCCTCACAGCAGGAACTGGAAATATAACCAGCATTGTTTTAAGACTTATTGAAAAAGGAAAACAATAGGCTTCATTTACAAACATGTCCTTGTGTTCTCTCGAAAAAGGGGTTGTTGAGATGAAATGAGAGCAATACGATTCACATCATCCGTGCACTACAATGACTTGTTTGTACCATGTGAAAATCTTGGTTAATTGTGAAGTGTCTTGCCCAAGGACACAACAACTATGACACAGGTGGCAGGGCGAGGATCGGACCTCCAACCCTTTGATCATCAGCCGACCCGCTCTACCAACTGAGCCACAGTCGCATTGGCATTAGACAGAGCTGTTAAAACTGACATCGAGGCATCTTGCAATTACACTGACTCGGAAATGTTGGAAGCCTTTCTTCTCTCAACATTGTATTATGTTGTTGTTTTCCATGACTCCATATTAGATTTTGAATGGACATTTTTCACTTTATTGTGGGAAAATATTATTTTGGGCAATCCTATAAAAGTTACAAAACATGTTACTTTGAGTGTAATACAACTATGCATTAAAATACATCACATTACACTACGGAGATGTCATTCCATTCAACTTTTCACATAATATCAACAAATATTGATTACACATGTGGCTTTCTGTATTTCTTTACCAAACATCTAAAGCACCAAAAGCCTTGGCGCTTAAACCTTCATATAAAGTTCATAAGATTGTCTTAACAATGAGCATAAAATGGCTGCTCGCATTGCTGTAGACCAGGGGTTCTCAAACTTTTGATAGCTGAGGGCCAATTTAGGAACCCAACATTGGACCGAGGGCCGCCAAAGGAAAACAATTGAAAAAACTGAAATAATTTCAATGGCCAGCGTCTTTGCGTCTTTACAGTTGACATGTATTGGTCTGCATCCAATAATGTGTAATTAACACATTTTAATCAATACATGAAGGGCTAGTTTTCATTTCAACATTGGGGGACACACATTAAAAGTGGGGGTCTTGGGGTTATCCCCCTGAAAAAATTGAGGTTTGAACACTTCATTTTGTGCATTCTGGTTAATTTGTATGCAGTAATTTGTGTCTTCTGTATTTATGTATGGTGGACATGTTAAGGAAAAGACAACTAGCTCCCATTGACGCAAATCTAATGGAATATATATCAGTAAGGCACTGAGGCATTCTGTATTGCATTCAAAAATTTATTCTACTTTATTGTTCAAAACTTTCTGCACATTGAAAACCTTTTGGAGTGTTTTTTTGTAGGACTCACCACTCATGATGCAGCAGAAGTGTTAACTATTATGACACTATATATTGGAAATAAACAGGGTGGGCTATCATCAGTCAACTAGGCAGATAGTTCCATGGCTATCAACAGCTAGCTAACGTTATCTTGTTAGCTAAACTTTAGGCAAAATAGTTAGAAACCAGATAATGTTAGCATCCATCCTTAGACCTAATCTAATTCACCTTGAAGGTGAAAAAGTGCATAGTATTGGGCTTAACAAGCTCACTATCTAACAACTTACATTGGGACCACTACACTGCCTGCAGCACTGCGGGAGGCTGACCAGCCGTCTGCAACGAGAGGCAGAGGCCAGCCAAACGTCGGCAAGTTTAAGATGGTACGGTCCACTGTAGGGGTGTTATTATATTATTAATAATTGGGGAATATACATATATATATATATGAATTTAAAAAATATATATACTATATATATATATATATATATATATATTTTTTTTTTTAAATTCATAATTCAATGCGGGCCGCCAGATATGTTTCTGCAGGCCACACTTTGAGAACCACTGCTGTAGACGCTTGTTGATGATGTTCAAGCAAATAATTTGGTATAATATGTTTGACATAGCTTTCCTTCAGTGAATTTTAGAGAATACCTTTTCAAGGAGTTCAACATTTAAATTCTACAAAAAAGGGGGATAGGTCATATAATGCTCATTTTAAGGTTCAAATTTATAATTTGAGTTTCTGCTAAAAACTGTTTTCATGGTGTAGTGTCCAACAGACCCTTTACATTTTTCACAGTGCCATTGATGAATCTGCTTTTTTTCCGCCTCTGGCTGAAACACTTGTTTTAGACGTTTTAGACTAGAGCGTGTTGCTTTAAGCCCTGCTTTCCAAAGAGCCTAGTCTGCTCTGTATGGCCCTGAATCTGACTGCCGGTTTAAATGTTACTGTCAGTCAGATTCAGGGGTTTCTGGGGGTGTGGCTTATTACAGGTGGATGTAGTGCTAAGTTATGTTGGCAACATGGGGCGTGGCTACCTCCCTTATGGCACAATATATTACCTTTAAGGCAAAACAAACAAACATTTCACCAAAAACATTGGACAATGTGACACTGGGTTGTAATGACCATACTGTTACATTAAACAATGTAACTAAATATCTTTTAATATGAAACATTTTTTAATGTCAAAATGGCATTTTAAGTTTCTGCAAGATCATATTTTAAATGGAGAAACATCAGCAATTGTCTTTTTTCTTGAAGTATGATGCATTATCCATCTCTCGCCTTGATAGACGATAGGAGTCAGGACTTGAGCTTGTGGCAGCCACCATCTTCATCCATTACTGAAGCAGCTATCATCTACGGTTAGCAGTCTGTATAAATATTTGTGTTCTTTGTGTATCTGTATGTGTTGTGTGCAACCAGGTGCATTATGGGAAGGCTGACTGCTAAGCATCCTCTCAGGGGAAGCGGGCTAGGTGGCATTTATCTAAGGGCACTCTTTTGTTCTTGAAACGTCCCCTGTGCTTTCAATAATTCAACAGGCAGCCTTTTCTTCTCCTTACTTCCGCTTGACACGATGCCAACGTGTACCACCTCAGGGTTAAATATGTGCTCGCCTGCACACACCCCCAACAAGACACACGCCCATGAGTCACACATCAATGGGACAGCACGTGCACTGACTTCAATGTATTGTACTTCTGTGTATGATCACCAGTGTTGGGAACGTTACTTTAAAAAAGTAATTTGTTATAGTTACTCACTACTTGTTCCAAAAAGTAACTGAGGTAGTAACTGAATTATTGTATAATAGAAGTAACTAGTTACCAGGGAAAGTAACTATTTGTGTTAGCCTACTGTAAAAAAAAAGTTGCTGTATGTCAACAAATTTGGATTTTTCTGAGCAGTTTTCACAAGTCAGTTGAAATGAGTAGAACAGACAGGTAGGCCTACTTGTAGGCTACATAACCTTCAATATATATTGCACATCAACAGACAGCAAGAGGTTTATCCTGCACTTCAAGTAGGCCTAGCCTATTTTGTTCTCAACAAAAGTAGTAGAGGAAACTGCTGAATGTACCGTGCTGATCTGCTATCACTGGATTCACTTCAGGGGTGTCGGCTAAAACACCACTTAAGGCCAAAAATGTCAGACTATGAAGCATGAGACGATGAGGAGGAGTAAGGATTTATCCTATGTTTATTTCCTTCTTTAACATGCACAGCAGCATACAGATCCCAGGAAAATAACAGTAGCAATATTCGGCTCCTGATGACACGCTAAACAGCTGTTTCAACCGGCGAATCGCGGCTGTTTAATAACGTGCATAAATTATAATTTATAGAGATCGGGAAACTCCATGCACTTATTCACAAGGGCGATGCAAACAAACTCAGGGAGAGCACGTTTCAACCGTGGATTGATAGGTGGTTACTGCGGCAACGCGCACGCTCACACAACAGAGAGAGAAAGAAAAATAAACTTCACTAAACAGGCGCCCCGGCTGACTGACGTGACGGCGCTAACTGACAGTTATAATGTCATCCACACTGAATAAAACACATCTTAAAACAGTATAAGAAATAACAATCGCTTATCTTGTTGTTAACCCACTCGGTCTCCTCACTAGCAGTTTGTGTGGTATGGAGCCAGGGGTGCTTTCGGATTACACAGTTTATTCAATCAATTCATAGTAACGCACCGCATTTAACGTTCAGTAACGATAACGGCGTTGTAACGACGGAAAAAGTAATTAGTTAGATTACGCCGTTAAAGAAAAAAGAACGGCGTTACCTAACGCCGTTATTTTAAACAGCGTTATTCCCAACACTGATGATCACTCGTGTTAAAGTAGGTAATACAGTAGTTTAACATCATTGAGTGAAATCATATATGGGCTTTCACACAAAATGGTTGAATTATCTATATTGTGGCCAAGCATGCGTGAGGGTTGACTGCAAAGCCATAAAGAATAAGACAAGATCATTATTACGGTGTTTACATCTGTTAATAACTTATTTGTCTTTATTTTGTACTGTCGCTTTGAGCAACCCAACTTTTGAGAGCATGTATTGAAAATCACATGGACCATACGTTATGCACTCAAACAGATGTTTTTGGTTCAGATGCCGTTGTTTTCTTTGAAACTAAACCACAATCTTTACTGACCCTAAACTGAATACTAAAGGCAGAATCCACAAAAATATTGCTCTGCTTTATCGGCCACGTAACCTGTGCAAATAAGAGAAAAAGATAGCGTGCCACAAAGCATGCACAAAAGGGGGAAATGCACGCACATAGCACCCCGGTACTATTTGCATGTATGTAAATGAGTAAATATTTGAAAATTCTGTGAAAAAGTGTCCCCTTCCCATGCAAATTTGTTTGCTTCAATCAGCCACAGTGAATGACCCAGGTGGGATTCAGCCCACCTGTCCCAGGCCAGAGGACAAGACAGAGTCATCTGCCTCTCACTCCCCATAAGGCCACAGAGTGTGTGTGTGTGTGTGTGTGTGTGTGTGTGTGTGTGTGTGTGTGTGTGTGTGTGTGTGTGTGTGTGTGTGTGTGTGCGCGCACTTGTTTGTGTTCCCAAGGGTAATCAGGCTCTGTGTTCAAAAGCTATGGGCCCTGGGAGGGTCAGAGGGGGCCTACCTGACTGCCGCGTCTATCATCAGCCAAAAAAGTGGAGCGGAAAGGTCATATGTAACCATCTCGGATGTAGCTCAGAATCAATCTGGGAGTCGGCTGTACCCGCAGACTAAAATAGAGACGGATTGTTTGGTTTTGTTGTGCAGCTGTGTGTCATTGCTTGTATGGCTGTTGATTTGTTTTTGCCCTGAGATTGATATCTGAAAGCACTTTTCTTTGCCTGTGTAGTGGGAAACGTCCTGTGGGTCAAGGTTTTAGATTTCTGGTTCAAAGCTACATTGAGTTCATGTGCCTTTTTTTTAACTCAAAGTATTGTATTTTAAATAGTAAGGCCTGGTGGTAGTAAGGGAAAAAAACAGCAACGTTATTCATGGTCGGCCTTGATTCTTTTTAAACATTTTTAGATCTTTAGTGAACAAAATCTCAAATATAAATGTAAAGTTATAAATATTATAATATGGTTCAGGGATGTTTGACTGATTAACATAATTATAGGTCACTTGAGGTTTACAAAATGGCTGTACATGTAATCATGTAGACCAAACAGCAATTCAAATTCCCAAACAATTTGTAATGATTGATTGTAATGATTTACCATTGGGGAACATTGATGGAAAATGAAAATTGGACTTGTTGCCATATAATTGCAAGTTGGTGTTTCAATAGCAGCTTGATATGTTGCCATGTCGATTCCCATCATGCATGTTTCACTTTCTACAGCTCTTGGAGCAAACCCGCAGCGTCTAGCTCTCAAAAGAGTGTGTCTTTGTCCCGTGAGATATACATTTCTCCCCTCGCTCTGCAGTAACCCCTCGTCAGCCGTGCAGTATTTCACCTGACATGTTCCATTGATGCCCTGCCAGATTTAAGGTAGGATCGTAAATTGCTATGCGCCCCATGCCTTTCCTTCATATGCCATGTTTACACCAGACACAACAAAATACAGCGCTGCAACTGCTTGCCTGAACTGCTGCCTTTCGCACGCTCTCGTGTTCACACTGCATGCATAATTTATATGGAAGCATTGGAACTCCCAGCCTTATCGCCATTGGTTTTACATTGGTTGTGGATAGTTACAACAATATGACAAGAAAATAATGGCTATAAACAGATGGTGTGTGAACAGTTTTGTTGCACAGCGGTAGCATAGCCTACAGAGATGTTTGCATGTATGCTGATGACCAGCTACTCTACTTTATTAAACTACTGTTTGTAATTGTTTTATCTGATTCCCAGTTTATGTTTTTATGTCACCTTCATTTTTTGCTTTAACTGACTTCCTGTTTATCTGTTAAGTTTATCCTTAATTTAACCCTATGTTTTAATAACATCATGTGTTTAACCCAACATTTTACCCTTTTCAATTCTGCATATATATATTACCTTTAAACTCACCGTCACTTCAAATGAGAGGAACATCAGTGTCTTTCAAGTATGAATAAATGTTGATTGATTGATTTATATGTGTACGCACTATTGCAATTAATTTAAAGTCACGTAGGTATGTACGCTCTGTATACAAAATTATAAGTATACATCCTGAGAAATAATAAAATACAAGCACACATCTACTACATAATGGCCCGAAGGGAGATGTGTGTCATCACATGACAACACAACATTGCGTAAAAACACTCCAGAGTAATTAGAAGATGTAAACACCTCTCTTCCATCAGCTCCGACGTGTGCTCTTATGACACGGTGTGTTTGAAGATGGAGACCCTCTTATGGAGTCCAATCAGTCAATTAGCGTTCCTCTGTTGTAGCCTCCTTCACAGACAAAGCCTCTTCACAGAGACCTTAGAAATAACCAGCTGTGTAATCTCAATGTACAGCACCTGGTCATCGGCAGGACACAAATTAAGTCATTGTAGGTGTAGACAACAGTGGATGCATGCAAAATTAGATAAACATACAATGCCAAAACATTTTCTTCCCGGTAGAGCTGCCTAATTCATCCTGATAACTGTATACACTTTATTAAAATTGATGTACGTTAAATTAAGTGATGGTGGAATTGTTTTGTTTTTTTCAGAATTTTAAACATTGTAATACCTCAAGCATGTTTTTAAGTTATATCGATCTTACATTAGCATATGGTTTGAACTTCAATAAAATAAATTATACATATTTATATTGACGTTACAAAACAATGTGTTATTTGGTCAGAATTGTTTAAACAATGAAAACAAATTTAGATGTACTTTATTTTTCTGTGGGCGATGTCATCCCTATATTGACGCAGTTCACTGGGTGTGGTGATGGCAGTGTATTACATCCATTCAAACTGACAGTGTTGAAGGTTGCATTTTGCATTTCTGCCCAAGCCAGTGTTGACTGATGTATTCCTCCTACAGACATAATGTCTAGTTAGAATAACTGGTCAAAAGTTACATGAAAAAATTTGCAGATTTAAAAGTTATTTCCAACTGATTCCGTTGGATCTTGTTTCGATTGGTTTAACATGTGTGGGTTTTTTTTTTTTTTTTGTCCGCCATTACATATAATTTCAAGCCCAACAATAACTTTCAAGCACCCTTCTCTATAGATGTAATCAGCTGGGATCTGATGTTGATACATATTGCTGGGATACTTGACAGTTCATTTGCATTAATACATCCATGCACAACAAGTAGCACTGGTTACAACCCATCTGTCTGTAATATGTTGCACACAGAAGAGCTACCAGTTCTCAGCAGGTGATTAAATCACATGAACAGAGAAAAACACAGTAAACTGGGAATCATGCTGACGTTAGAAAATGCCTCCCTATGAACTAAATGTGTTTAGCTCCATGCTGAATGTTAAGCATATTAATTTAATTATTTAATACCACTTAATGTCACTACCAACTAATGATAGTTAAAACTACATGAGGTGGTTGAAAAGTAGAAAAACCTCTCTGGTTTTGTATAGTATGGTATTTTCATATTTACATAATTGAATATTGTATTGTCACTTTAACCATAGACCTTCAGTTCCTGAACCTACTATGTGAGATGGTTCGGAACATCTCCAAACTATCAACCATAAAACAATAATCATTCATACTACAACTGGGATGTAATCAACACAGCTCCCTACTGAATATTTCATGTGCCATGTAGAGCAAGCACAAAGCCCCATATTCACAAAGGTCATAAAAATCCTGCAGATTGACTGCACCATACTGTACTGTTGTCTGCTGGGGCGGAATTAGTGCTTAGACTCCTGTCAGCACTATTAATCCTAATGGCTCGTCTGTCACTGGAAGCTAACGCTAACGGCAAGCAGGTCACTGTGCCCATCGTCCTTTAAAGAAAAGAGGAGGCTGTTTCTCGCTCATTAATGTGATAGCTTTGCTCTCTCTGCCCCTTTCTGCTTTAGTTCTCTTCTTTTTTCATCCGTCAATCATTCTCCATTTCTCTTTTACTCACTGTCTTCTAAAGCAACTACAGCACTGTTGGCCCTGTGTCTCATGTGCTTGAGTGTCAGACAGCCAATGGCATTCCGTGCTTATTATCTTATTAGTTAGATGAAGGCATTTATCATATGTAAAATTAAAGCCAACCGAGGAGAGCTTGTCCGTGTTCCCATTGGGGCCAAAGGGGACATCATTAGCCCACGTTCAGAGGAGCCGGCCTGGGCATGGAGGTGTGGGAGGAGGACCAGGGCTGCGAGGGGTTTGTCTTAGTGGATGGAGTCATTAAAGTGGACCTGGATCCATTATGAATGAGCTGTAAGGCCGTCTGTTCTAGCCTGTAACTCCAGCCGTTCTTTGAAGTGAAAGAAAGGAGCGAGAGAGAGAGGAGACAGAGAGAGCCTGACAGACAACTGGAAAATAGAGCAAGGGAAGTAAAGAGATGAGGGAAGATGTATGAGCTAGAAAGGCTTTCTACATCCACACCCCTAATTGTATCGTCTTTGGTAAGCTTCTGCTTCTTTGGGCCCTGGTTTCTTTTTATTTTAAAGCGTTTTTGTCTGTGGTTTAACCTTTATTTGGTAGTTTGAAGGAGATAGTGACATAGTGGAAATGGGGAGAGAGAGGGGGATGGCATGCAGTGAAGGTCCACGGGTTGGATTTGCACCCGCAACCACTGCGACAAGGACTGAGCCTGTATGGTACACACTCTAACCACTACTCAACCAGAGCGCCGCAGGTCCCTTGTTGATTCTATCTTCTTATTTTTCCCCATTGCTTTTCATGCCTCCGATAGATTAAATTGAAGCTCAAAGGTTACTTTGACCTTCCATTGACTGACACACTGGGTTCCTTTCCACAGAGGTTGGAGAAAGTCTAGACTGATCTGCAGGAGAAAAAAACAAATGTGAAGTTTGCAAGATACGGCAGGTCACGCCAGGCAAGCACAACTCTAGGGATGGCAATGTAGGTCATTCAGTCGGATGGTCCACCACTTTGGTCCTATCAGGTGGCACTTAGACCAGTGAAGTATCAATCTACTAAACATTAAATAAAAACCTATTCATACTAATGGATGTCTGCAATGGTGTACATGCAGCCTATCACAGGAAGCGGCTAAATAATGACATCATGAAAAGGTCAAACAGCTGATTGTTTGCCACAGCCACTGTCTACGTAGATTCTTTGACTTTAGCTTCATATAACAGAGCGACTGTTTAATGGCTTTCTTATAGTGGGTCTGGGCTTTTCATCGACCCATATACATTATATCTACTGTACATCTCGCATAATCTAGTAATGTTATTATAGTGTGCCATAATGAACACAGCTGATGTCAGACTAACTCTTCTGAAATGGGGGATTACATCTCCAACTTGTATTCCAAGTGGCAGATATTAATCTAGTCCTTTTGTGGTGAGAAAGATTGTTGAAATAACAGGGGAGCACTGTTTGAAAAACCATGTCATGGTGGATGTACTGATATATATTTAATCTGATACAATTTTCCAGAAAATGTTTCACAATTTCCTGGAAGAGTGAGGGGAGGGTGTTGTGATTAAAAATATCCCAAGTCTTTGAAAGCACCACTAGCTGCGAATGATGGGCACATTTGCTCAGTTTAGGACTGTTTGGTGGGCTGGGTGAAGAAGGCTGATGTACAGTAAATAAGACAAATGGAGCGATCACAGGCATTGAACCAGCTTGTGGAGGAAATGCTCAGAAATAAGTTTGCCTCTCATAACACCTCTCAGTGCACAACGTGTCAAAAGTGTCTTTGAATAGCTTTTAGGTGTGTGTTGTGTGTGTAGTATAGCATCAACAAGGGACATACCATTTTCTGTCATTGTATTATGTTCCAGTGCGCAGGCTGACAGTTTATTCTCTTCAATTACTTTAGATGTGGCGTGGAGACACAGGCTCTCATAACAAACATATTCTCTCCACCAACAGGGACATCACTCACAAACACACAGACACTAAAGCAGTGATAATCAATTGCTTGTGTTGCACATTTGTCATTTTATTGAGCAGCTGAAATAGTGGAAGTCGTCATAGACAAGGGCGACTTTACCCTTAATGTGCACACAGCACACACACACACACACTTTATACACACTCAGGAATACCAACACCAAATATAAACCAATGCACCTCATTAGGCGGATACCTTTTGACCCAGTGTGGATGTCGGCCCTTTTCATCTTAATGAATGTGTTGCCGGGAAAGAGTAATTGCATGAAACATAAAATTACAGAAATGGGTTTGGTTTCCGCTCTATTGCAGAAAACTATTAAATAAAACCACAAGATTATATTATGTTATTTAAGCGAGACACTGTAGACAAAGATATTTTTTTTTCAAACTTTAACCGACTTTATTCAACTTCTAAATTAAGATATATTTAAGTTAAAATGTTACCCTATAATGTTATAATGTTACCTCATCTGCAGTGTGTCGCCTTGATGCCTGAATGTAGTATAATAGTCACAGTAGTACATTTGTATTTAAATCTGAACTTTCAGGACAGTGGTTTATTTCCCTCTGTCAGTCCCTCTTTCTTTCTATTCATGGTTTAGTTTGTGCTGAGGCAAGCAGAAAAAAAACACCAACAGCCCAACGCGAAATACAGAGAATGAGTGGTAATCCCCATTAGACGATGACAGCGTTTAAAGCCAAACAGACACAGGGGCACCCAGATTCATCCGCCCTTAATGAACCGATGCAGCACTTTCGGCCCGAGCCCTGCAATTATTCTCATTTTCCCTCCTCGCATTGACCCTTTCCTTATATTTGCCTTTACGCTACATCACATACCCCTCCCATATAGTGCCTATTAGCTAGCGTAACCCCCTGACCTCCTCTGCCATGTCTTGTGTTGACAAAACATGATTTATGCATTATGGCACAAAGCACAGAATGTTTACTATCAGGAGGGCCAATTATTGCAAATATAAACATTGATGTTACGCATGGTGTTGGCGTGTGCTCATGGCTGACTGTGTGACATGTTTGACGATCCTTCGTCAGGATTTTTTTAATAGGAGCATAGGAGTCAGCTTGCTACAGTGGATATGAGTGGGTTGTCTTTACCTTTCTGCTGTGATCCTTGATGCATGGTGTATTTTCATTAAAGTGCACACAAGCTCACACAATGACCTTATGAATGACTCATACTTATACCAAAGACAAACTTAAAAAGCTTATTCCTCTTTCTAAATTGCCATCACTGACCTTTCCTTACGCTCTCCTCTGCACAATGCTGTGGCACATTTAGGATTAGCTTTCATTCTCAATACATGGACATCTAAAAGAGTACGTTCACAATTTTCTTTGCTGCATTTGGAGGACGGAATGTGTCTTTATGGGCACAGAATGACGCTTGGAGTCACAATTGTGCATGAGCCCATTATGCAGCACTCATTGACTGATGGCTGTGGAGTAAAACACATATCTCTTCAGATACAGGAGATGGAAACATAGTCGTCGCAAGCATAGCTTTGTAAAAAAAAATATAGGACGGACTGATTTCTGAACTGACCAACTGTTATTTTTCTACATTCACACTAATGTCTGCTTGTTTATTTTCTACTATACAACAAAGTTTAACTGCAATTATCAAAACATCTTTTTTTATTCAATACTCTGAACAAAATATATCAACTTCTGAAGCACTTGTCAACTAACCTTTAATCATTGTTTGCACCATTCCGAAGGTTATTACTGAAGGATTTGTTCATAAATGTGTGTGTTTTTCTGTGTATCCATCCCTCTTAGTGTACAATGTGTATGTTGGTGTGTTTGTCTGCGTGAGTACAGTTTGGTCTTTTCTATCCAGCCAGGATGCTTTAGTCTTATGCTCTCGTTCTGATGTGGTAAATCAATCCCACATACACACAACATCCAACTGTTCCCAAGGTATGGTTAACTCATTCTCTATGAAAGGGATAGTGTTTCTTGGGATCGTGCTCAGGGATCTCCAAAAACCCCTGTCTTTGAAAGCTTCCACTGCAACAGATCTCTTTCCATCAGATTTACAGATTAGCAGTATATTCCTGGTTCAGCCTCTTCTTGGCACCATCAACAAGTGCCACTAAGGAACAGCTGTGTAGGACCAGATCAATAACATCTGCCTGTTTATCGTGATAGCGTGGCTTTCATTTACTCCATGGCCTTACGTCGGTGCTCTTATAAATATGGTTTGTCACGCATCCTCACCAGTATTTTGGGGACTAAAATGCACTATGAGGATATTCAATGCTACTTTTGCTGTTTATTGTAAGCTGTTTAATTGACATTTATTGTAAAAAGGTGTCATGCAACATGTGTCTCCTTACAGAAAGTTATATTTAAACAAATAAAAACAATATATAGTACAATGTGACAGTTCTGCAGCATCTTAAACATACACTATGCCAGTACAACAAGCAACCCAAATCCTTTCTTCCTTTTTAATTATTTGTATTCTTTATATTTCTTTAACTGTTCATTAACTTTTTCTGAGATTTCTTGAGTATCCATATGGTCCATGCATGAAGTGTAATTCATCTACAGTTGTTCACATTGTATGATGAAATATTCCAGCAAAGGTGATGTTACCAAATTTGATTGTCTTACTTGTGCTAACGCAAATGTATGTCAACCCGTGTGAGAAAAGCATAAGCATGTTCCATCATCCAACTTGTCCAATGGAAATTGAACAATTAAGTTTAGTTCTCCTTAAATTGACCGTTAACAATGTTGACATTTTACTTTGATTGCGAGCTGTCACTTTCTCAGGTTTTAGACCTCCTCGTTCAATTTCCATTGCACAAGTTATATAGTGGAACAAGCCAAAACCTGGTGCACTGAATTGCATTGCAGGTACTTATTCAATGCGACGGAACACAGCAGTAGTGCTAAAACAAGTTTAAACCCTGGAAGAATGAGCTCACACAGTATAATGTAGGTAGGACAATGGAATTAGGAAACACCCCCTTAACTGGCCTTTTTCTTCATACAATGTGAACAACTGAAGGTTAATACTTCACCCATGGACACAACATGTCCAAAGTCTATCGGAAGTTAATCACAATGCTTGGTCTTGTTCACTGAGTGTTTGATCAGATATTTTCCCGACCTACTTTATATCAATTAGGGTATAGGCTTAAAAACAGGCAGAACAGTTGGGTATTCAAATGTGTATCGATCCAAGCCTGATCCTAGACGTATTCAAAGATTCCAGGGCTGGGCCCCAATCTCCTCTGACCCTACAACCACTCTTGGTATATCTGCCATGCCTACATCTGGAAAAGGCAGTTCAACACATATCCTTATTCTCTCTCACACACACACACACACACACACACACACACACACACACACACACACACACACACACACACACACACACACACACAGAATAGATTTATTTATTCTGTCTCTTGAGGTGATTGTGTAATTGGAAGGGCACGGGGGTGGTAATGCTCAATTAGCCTGCTTGGTGTTTGTGTCAGGGTGAATTGAGTGACGAGCCACGGTGACCAGATCTCATCAGCTGGGAGTCATGCAGCCTCAGTGAAAGTAAGGCCCAACCCCAACACCTGTCTCCAGCCATATTACTGAGCTCTAATCAGACACTTGAGTTTGCACAAAATCTGAATTGAAGTTGCAATGTTGTTGCATATGAATAACCAAACCAGGAAAATGTATTAGGCCTATATAGTCTGACACATAACTAAAGTCATCTAATAAAACTAACCTTTTCAACATTGGATTAAATGGCGAAAAAACAGTAGGCTAGGACAAAGATAATCTAATATAATTGTCCGTCTATTATACTGTAAACCGAGCCCTTTTCCCATAATTCTGGCCATTCTGGTCATGCTTACCTCCAGCAGAAATGTTGCATTGGGGAAAGCAATACAAGCTTCCTGATGCTTTCCAAATTAATTTAAGTTTTATCATGTCTCCGAGTACCACCGCAAGATACCACAGAAAATAGCCCTCTGATTTAGTTATTGTTGGTAATGTCAGGGGATATACTTTTAGATAGTAACGTATCCATACTAGATTCCCATCCAACTGAGCATATTCATGTGTTTGCACATGTGAATGTGTGGTTTTCTGTCATTGTAGTGTATCACAGGTTATTCAGATTGTATTTGAAGTAATTGCACCTGTCTAATCTGGCCAATTATGCATTATGGGTTAATTGGCATCTCTTTAAAAACAAAATCTAGATAATGTATAAAACCTTAGTTAAAATATTTATTTAATTTCTATAACACATTAGAATCCAAAGTTTTTACCTTATAGATTTGGGATACGGCCTCTTTAAATTTTATAAATTAAAAAAATACTATGTACAGGTGATAAAAATGTCAGCATATTTATAAGACCAACATATATCATAAATCAGTCAATTAACAACATTTGAACAAATCCTTCCGTAATAACCTTCAGAAAAGTGCTTGGAATTATTTTGGAAAGTTTAGTTGATATCAGTGCTAAACTAATGTTGAGATAATGGCTGTTTAGGATGGTTGTAAAGGAGATACAGAGGCACATAGACAAGGTAGAGTGAAATGAACACCTAAATGTACACTTTTACTTTTATTTTACTAGTTTTACAGAAGAGAAATTATGGAAGCAAAATAGACAAATTACAAGCTGAGCAGTGCTTGAAAATGCCTGCAGCATCTCACCTTGATTTGTATTATTGAGTGAACAAGTATTAATTCTACAACAACCCAATGATATAACAGTGATCCTCACTGTGCTCTGTTCTAAAAACGGGGACATAGTATGGGTGTAATGTAATGTTAAAAGCTTCTGGACAAGCCTGCAGACAGTCCAGAGATGGGTTACTAAGTAAAAAAAAAGAGTTGAATTTCCCAGGTGTAAGCATAGAAGTGATAGGATGGTCAAGAGTCAAGACCTAGTTAGTTAAAACATGTTAAATATCTGAGGCCGGATTTACCGGAAGATGCGTAAGACTCAAAACATTTCGTCACCTTTGGGGACAGGCTGCCAGGGCCACCAAAAAATAACCTAAAATATGCGTAGAGCTGCAGGATATTACATTGACACCTAGTCCTTGAATTAACTGAAGTGCAATTATTATTGGCCCAATTTAAAGTTATATTGAATAGTGTCAACATGGCAGCAATCTGGCCAGCCTAACAAAAGAGGACAGAACCTTGTGGCATCCCACTGGGCCAACAGTTGATTAAAAAGGTCCTGTGTGAGAGGCACATGTAAAATAATAGAGACCCACCCACAATTAATTAAGAGTGTCAAACGCTCAACTTAGATTTATCGGTATGCAGGAGTTCCCCAAGGGTATAATGAAGTCATCGGAGTGTCTGAGAATTGGCTTTTCTATGAAGTGCATTCAACAAAAACCAGACTGTTGTTTGCATTTGTGATGACTTTTTCCCCATCACTTTCCCCGAAGAGCTTTTATTGCAGAGATCTATTAATGACAGCGACCACTCGAGTCGTCTCAAGGACATTCTTAAATATATATGCTGGTAAAATGTCAAGGGGACTTGGGGATGGTTTTATACTTGCCAACAAATGTGAGCTGTGTTGTTAAGAGCAACATACTTTTAATACAACATCAGTGGAAAGAAAAAATAAAGAAAGGGCTTATAAACAGTTTAAAAAAAAACTTTAAGACACTCAACATTGGAACAGCTATTTCTCATTTGATTTTATTGGCCTTGTATAGTCATATTTTCCTTTCTCAATGACTCTTGTGTATTCTGAATGCAAAATACTTACCCATGTTCCCCTTTTGATCAAGTATGCTTTATTTGTCCCATAATTTCCTTGATAACCTGAAAGGGGTGCATAGTGTTAAATGTACTTGTCCCTCCCTTCCCAATTACCACCTTACTTCTTGCTTACTTTCTGTAATAGGTCTGAACAACAATGAGAATGGTGAAATGTTGTTTTTTTTCACAAGCAGCAGATAAACACCAGTCTTAATGATGTATGTATAATGTGTAATAATAGATATTCATTGAAGGGAAACGTGATGAGAAAATTAATATAAACAGATAACTTTTTTCAAATGAGCCATTCCAAGTTTTATTTTTCATACACCATTTAAGGCCTTCAGAGTCAAAGGATGGCCACAGCCTGGTGAGAACAGCCTGATATTGAGCTTCAACATTGTTTCTGTCCCGCAGATCAGTTCTCCAATGGCCGATGGGAGCAGCCTGGTCAAAAAATGACCGGGCCAATCAGAGCCTGAGTTCAGACCTAATGTTCGTCCCTCAGTGGATGGCAGCTTCCAATTGGTTCATTTAGTAGCTGTGCTGTCAACATGGATTGTCGAGTGTAAAGCTTGTGAGCTAGATTGACTAGCGACCATGCCAGTTTAGGTCAAATATGCAAAACATGTATTTCTCAACAGTTCCACCCTCCATCTCCTTCCTTCACACTGATGTTTTAAAAATGTTGGACAAGGATTGAGCTCTCTACTGTCCAATCTGCTGGGCAAGGCATTGGGCGGGGTGTTGAATGGTATCTGTGTCCAGAGATTCAGTTTCCAATGAAGCCCAGAAGGGAGAAAGGAAAGCTGGGAGTTGATCGAGGTAACATCAACCCCCCCCTCCCTCCCTCCACCCCTTGCATCTGGAATACTGTAGCTGCCACGGCCATGCACACATGGTCAGAGTTAGGTCTCAATACGTCTGGCAGCTGACTCTATATGGATGGTGTACGAGCCAGTGTCATAAAGGATTACACTGAAGTAGAGCAATGGTGTGGCGAGGCTATAAGACCCCAGGTGAAATTGTCCGGGCCAAAGGGACTGAAGAGGTTGCTTTATGAATGTAATTTGTCACAGACTACCTGGTTAAAAACTCTACTGAACGTATGATAAAGTACTAAATGATGTAGCTTTACTTGTCCCCTCAGGTAATTCATTTCAGGCTAAATTCACTGCAGCTCACAATATTGTGTATAATCAGTGTAGCACTATTTGTCTCAAGTTTCAAGATAATACTCACTTTGCAGTGCATTGAAATGATATAATGAGTGCAAATAGTTGAACATATATTTGAGTGCAACTCAGCTGCAAATAATAAAATGAGTGATGGCAGAATTTATATTAGCTTCTTCAGTTTCAGGGTCCAGGTTGCAGTGTTTTGCTCATGCTGGCTAAGTCTGAGGTAGGGTCTGGGAATTGATTACACCATTATAAAATCCAGTTATGACTTTGTTCAATGTAGCTGAATCCTTCCCAATATGTAAGGGAATAATAAAATGTCAGTGTAACAAAAGTTATTTCTAATAATCAACTTGAGTTTAAAAACTGCAAAACACATTTTGTTTGCTGAGAATGAAGAAACAAAGCAGTGAACTGATTGTCAGCTTAATTAATGTTCATCACCTTATAGGCTACAACCTGAACATGAGGTAAATATAGGAAATATTTCCTAAAATTCACAATACTTGACTCTGACTAACGTTCGTATATTTCTCTTCTCATGTTCTTTCTCATGCTTACATTCACAATCACATGGACAAGCAATAAGCATGCAGGTCCCTTCCTTTATACTACACAGGTATCATGTGGTATCATCATGATTGAGACGTATCTTCATACCATCACAGTGCATTACATATGTATGAGGATAGGGCTTTCCAATCACTTCAGTGTGTCTTTTAAATTACCTCACTGTTATCACTGCAGATTACGACAGCGCTCCTCTTATTACAGTATGGAATGAATTCAGTTCTCCCGTGCTCCAGATATCCCCTGCCTTTTGTAAGCTGAAGTAATCGTGCCGGGGATTTTCTCTTGATTTACTGTACGTTTGTGACATGTTTCAAGCTACGGCATCTGGCTCAGCTGCTGAATGAAGACGAAATACGCAATTTTGAGGCAGACGTGAACACCTGTAGATTGCTTTTGTGCCATAAAGAACTAAACAAGGACATTTATGATGTTTTAAAATGTACGATATTTATTAGAGGTTATGATTGATTTTTTTTTTTATTCGCAAGTCATATAAATGTTGAAAGTGTTAGTGTCATTGTAATTCCCCCAGTCCTTACTGGCCATGCCTTACCAATGTAACTACACTGCAAAATATGGGGGACACGGTACATGATATGAAATAGCTAAATTAAATAGGTATATTTTCCTTGGGGATAAAAGTGCTGCATCATGAGTCCTTCAATGTTATACAGTATGAGTTTGATGCTAAATTGGTGATTCATTCTTTTAAGATTATATTTTGATTCATATGTGGACATAGAACAGCCTGTTAATCCTGGATTAAAGTAGTGCCCGTGGATGTGAGAGTAGTGTGTACGTTGTGTGTGTGGTCTTCTAGCAGCATCATTCAGGTGCGTACTGTATGTATGTTTATGCACACATGGCCATGCTTATCTTGGCTGTCTTGCTGTGTGAGAGTGCGATGGTGTGTGCATATGCCTGAAGCCATGTGCATTTGCTTATGTATGAGCAGGGTCATGTCTGTGGGTGTTTGTACTGTCTCTTTGTTTGATCAATTTACAATTTGTTCAATCAAACTGCCAGGTCAAACAGTGGAACAAGCAGGTGGATACAAAGTTGCTTCACTTAGTCGCGCTCTGTTCATAGCCACAGTTTCATTGGGTCAACGTTTGATTGACTTATGCCTGTAAATAATAAAATGTTAACTAATAATATAAACTTGAGTCACATATATTCATCCATCCATCCATCCATCCATCTATTTTGCTCTTATTTGGCTAGGTCTGATTTGTAGTGCTTCTCCATAGCTCTAGCCTCTACATCCGTCTGTGTGACTTCTAGGCTTTCCAAGGCCAAATGGGATAATGTCCTATTTGTATTCTGGGTCAGCCCTGTGTCATTATTTATGAGTTAGTTGCATCATAGGCTACTTCTGATTACATTTTCATCACCAGAAAATGATTTGCCAAACCTATTGCAAGAAACTCCGGGTTAAAACAAAATGCATGAGGCTACGTTGGTCTTCTCTGTGACAATCTCCAGGTAAAACAGTAGAAACAAACACTTTAATTCTGGCAAAATACCATGAACAGTCAAAAGGCGTAAAAAAAAACATGATCATATGTTAAACAGGTTTGAATATGCCTCAGCTGTGATATGACATCATCCAGCAAAAAGCTGTGGCAGCCAATCAAGTACGAGAAAGTGCACACACATCCCTGGTATAATACTTATGCAAAACCATGTCTGATAGAACTATGAAGATGCTTTGTTTAGACAGATTTGTAAACTGTGTGCATGCTTGGGTCGGTTCTATAAATCTCAATCACACGTCTAATTTCCAATCCCCGAGTTAACCAGAGAAACAGATTTAGAACTGCCCTTAGACATATGTTTGAGGATCTCTGTCTTAATTAACAATACTGTATGATCTTAGAGCTCATATTAACAGAACATTCCATATTATTGAAATGTAAATAAAACTGTTACATGGCACTGATAAATGCTGTGTTCTGATTGGTCAATCACAGAATAATTTTTTCGATAACCGAACAATGTAAAGGATGATTCACCCAGCTCAAACAACCTCACCTTACCCTTATTGTTTCACACAGAACTGTCTCTAGAAAACTTGGGAAAACTAACAGAAACATATGTGTTTGGTGGAAATTCTCACAGCACTTTCTGCTTTTATAACCAACACTTAATGTCTGGGATTTACGGTAGGCCTATCTGTTATTTGTGTCTAGGTCCTTTGCAATGTATATATCATACTATCCTGCCTCTGGTTTATAATTGTTTCGGCCAGGTCTCATTACTATGAAACTGTCTCTCGCCTACATCAAAGAAAAAGCAACTGAATTAAAGATGTATGTTGTCATGTCTCTCATGTCGGGCCTTTGGTTTTCAATGTCACTGTGGGCCATTAGTATGATTTACGGGTGTCATGACGACACTGGCTGCTGCTAGGTGTAAACACATCTGTCAAGACCAAACCAGGAAGTGTAGGCCAACATGTTAATACAACCTGACAACCCTGGATCAAAGCCTGCGTTGCATTTAATTGGATTTGTGCCTCGAACACAGTGGCGACTGCTAAAAACAGAAGAAGCCAAAGCACATTTAACACTGCAAGCACCTGGTGAATTAAGTGCTTCAACACAAGCATCACGCTGTAAGAAAATAGTCTTGTAACAGATGACAATACATCCTGCTGACTTCAAAAAAACGTCAAAGATCCTTGACATATATTCGAAATAAACATTGTCAAAGGAATGTCAGAGAGAGGTATAGTGAGAGAGGTGGAGATGTATTTAAAGGGGACACTTAACGGAAGGCAAAGCCAAGAAGCTGTCCCATAGTCCATGACTCATGAAGGATGAAGATAACCAGTGCTGACACCCCATTTGGAAGACAAAAGTGTCAGCATCACACATGCATGCACTAAACAAAATTGCAAGCATGCACCATCGCACATACTAAATCTGTGCACTGTTTCATCCCTGACCCAAAGCCATTATTCAATCAGACTTCCTGCAAGCATGATTGTGTTGGCAGGAAAAAAAAATGTCTTGGTTTTCAGAAAGGATTGAGTTCATGAGCCAATAAATCACAATACTGTGTTGGTAATCAATACTAACTGTCCCCTAAAATACAATTGGACTGTTAATAAAGCAGCACTGTGCTTTATTCTGGCTGTCAGAAGTCAAAAGCATCTTCACCTAGAAATACAGCCTGGGGGTTTTATGTCTCTGTGGCATACAATTGCCAAACAGTGACACAGTGGTGGTAAGCACTGTTAAATCAGGTAAAGCTCCTCAAAAGCTACAACATGGTACAAGGTAACTGCAAACTCAGTGTGTAAGTGTGCAGTGACTTTTGACCTACGGAATCTAATGAGTGCACCCTCAAGTCCAAGTGTGGGCGACTGTGGCTCAGTTGGTAGAGCGGGTCGGCCGATGATCAAAGGGTTGGAGGTTCGATCCCCGCCCTGCCACCTGTGTCACAGTTGTTGTGTCCTTGGGCAAGACACTTCACCCACCTTGCCTCGTGTGAATGTCGATAGTTAGCCTGCTATCGGTGTATGAATGTGTGTGTGAATGGTAACGTGTGAAAGGAAAACAGGTCTCCCTTGCAAAAGAGTCTTCGGTCTCAATGGGATATACCTGTATAAATAAAGGTTAAAAAAAATAAAATAAAAAAGTGTAAATTTGTGATACATTTTTAACAAATCTCTCAATGCATTCTTGAAATAAAGAGTTAAAATGGTTATTCTTCTTAAAAACAATTTTTTACTTGTAGGACATATTTCTCTAAATAATATTGTACTTTGTGAGTAAAGTTTTGAATGCAGGACTTTTGCATGTCTCTTTAGTGTATTAATAAAATACAAAGTGCATCAGCACACCAAGAAGCCTGGCATACATCCAGCCATCATTACCAAAGCCAGCCATCAACGCTTAAAATGATATCAACACCAAGAGCTCTATGAAACACTGAGTCATCCTCAATAGAGGCAGCAACAGCAAGCACACTTTATTATTCAAATAGTGCTTTTTCAAAACAGGAATCAAAGAGTGTGCTTCACAGAAGGGGAAAAAGGAATAAACATGTTTTGCCTTTTTTTTCCCCTAGGCATTTGGGTTTTAATATGTTCTTTTAAATTACTATTTTGGCTTCTTTGAGTTCTTGTCAAAGGTTGTACCAAAGTCAAAGAAAAGAAAAAAACATATAAATGAATAAGGCAAAGTGATATTGCAAGAACCCATCACACATTATTTAAATCAAGTCTTTAATGTAAATAATATTTTCAAGGACAAGATGACATAACTGTGGCACCAGTTCACAAAATAAATAACAGTACATTACCTTTATTCCTTCTGATTCATATCCCACACAACCCTTTTTTTAAGCTGAGAGCACCTGGCAGCATTTGAAGTCTAGCTTCATTCACTGGACCGTCTCATAAGAGGCAGTTACTTAGGCAGTAGCTTTAGGATATTAAAACCACATAATACACAAGCTTGTAACCAGTCAGATAGTCTTGTCTGGTTCTTTTTTATGTCTGTTTGCTTTACTGTCGTACATGTTCCCCCGGTGTGCCTTTACCCCGAACGTCTGCTCCCCATTAAAACAAATTCATTTAGGTAATGCAGAACAGCTCTGATAGATTAAATTAATTTAATAATCGACCGTGCCCTGCCAAATCCCCAGCACAACAGGTTCATCTTTCAAAGCACAAGCCTTTTGAAACCCAAGGGAAAACGTTGGCCATTTTTCTTTTTTTTGTATATTAATTCCATTGAATGAATTTGGAGCAGCTCCTTCCCAAACTCATCAATTAAACATGTCGTTTCTGAGCGTTAAAGCATTTTGGCGGATAGCTTCATCCGCCAAAATGCTCTCAACTTTCAATACAGACCAGGAAGCAATAGATTCCTGTAGTACTTAACTGATGTATCCACCAAACTCTGCAGCACTCTCTATAACTGCTGCGTATACTTTCTAAATACTAGACGGAATGCAGTTTGTGATTGCATTAGCATGATGCTAATGCTGTGTCCAATGCACCAGAACCAAGAAGCAATGACATCAGGACGGCTGTGCATGCCTTCCCAATGATTAAAACATATCTTATTTAAATCCTGTTTGAATAAATAATGGAGTGTTAAAGCCGATCTTCTGTGACTCTCAGAGCCTCTTACATCCCAATCGCCAAAAGCTCTCCGGGATGAGGGAGTCATTTGGGCCTAGACGTTAAGCCTTAAAATCACACTTTGGTCACAGTCTGTGAGAAAAAGCTGATTCCCTTAGCCCAGTCTAGGGCCAACCGAGAAGCCTGGGCAGCATGTGCATTAGCATGGGGCCCAAGGTGAGAAAATGCCACCTCTGATGGTCTTGCCGAATCACGCTGCATCGCATGAATACTGGATGGATGCTCAACACTTTTATTTCTATTTAAATCCAAGCAAACGTCAAGGCACAGGTGAGAATGGGTTTGTCCATTTGACGTAAAGAGGCTGGCATGTGAAATAAATCCGATGATTTATGAGTCTGAGCTAACAGAGCAGGTATGGCATGTTTTTTTTCGCCCCAAATTCTTCACCATACCCAGTTTTCTGACCAGTGCTTTGAGACTGAATCACTTCCAACATTAGCGCAGAATACCTTCATCTGTTGCAGTGATTGACTGTCAAGAGTGAAGAACCCAAACGTCAAGTCAACTTATTTGAAAGTGTTCCCTTCCACTCTTCAACCGTGCTAGTTTCGATGGCATTGAAGAGTGCACCACATACTATATCAGCTCACATACTACAGTCCAAACAGTATCTACAACTGAAGTAAGAAGCTCACAAACTAAGATCAATGCAGCAGGGTTTGGGGCAGAGACAGGAAGATACAATGTGGACGGGCATGTAATTAAAATCTGGTTGAGTTTATTGAGTCTTTTTTTGCCTTTCAGTTTTAATCAGAACAAGTTTAAAGTCTAATGCATTTAGTTTCCATTTCATTTATCTGATGTTTTTATCCAAAGGGACCTTCAATTAGTGCATTCAACCATGAGGGAACTCAGGACAACAAGAATCATCTGAGTACATTAGCTTTAAAGAAAAAGAAAAGCCAAGCTACTGAGTGCTACATAAGTGCTTTTTTTGAAGAATGATTCAGCCAAAATGCACATCACTTTGAGTAAAATCTAACGACACAAGAAAAGGTAATTATAAATCATGTAAGAATGTATTGTAAGGTTTATTGATGGCTTTGGAGCATGCACTCCCTTATTTTCCAATCAATGCACATGTTTCATGTTTTAAAGATTCTTCAGGCTTCTGCTTTCCTCGCAAAACTTTTGCACAATTGTCCACTTTAATGGTTCGGTCCAGACAACTGGGATGTCGTATTTATTCTGACCGCCGTTTAAAGTCGGAGTTCCTCCTCGTTTTCTCGGCGCATATCCATTTGAGGTCAAAATTTGAAAATAACAACTGGACAGCTTTCCACATCAGACGTGTCTGGAACGCACCATAAGTCAATGATCAACTGAATAGATTTTGGAGGTCAAAGGTCAAGTTGACTGGTCATGCCTCATGAGCACAATCTCTCATAAACTTTAAATGTTGTAAATGTTGGCACCAACTCACACTACAGTAGAGGATAAACTGATAACATTTTGGAGATCAAAGGCATGTTGTGAACGCAATATCTCAAGAACACTTTGAGGGATTTCCTTCAAGCTTTGCACAAATGATGACTCCAATTCAAGGATGAACTGAATATTTCAGAGTCCAAAGGTTACTGGGACCTTACATTTATGTTCAGGCCGCAGTGACCTTACAACAAATTGTATCTTCTGAGGAGCTTTACCTCATTTGAAGCGTTGCCTACAATCACTATACTTTCACCGTTTGGCAAGTGTATACCTTGCAAAGGCATAGAATCACCAGGCGATATTTCTCGTTCTTTTATGTCAAATGTTTTTGAATTTGTTATATACATATGTATCCATGTAAACCCTGTGCATTATCTAAGATCCTTTGCCCTCAGCAGTGCACATCCTTTCTGAGGCAGACATTGAGGCTTAATCCAGTTAATGGAGCTTCAATGTTGGCTAATGTGTATCATGTCCACAACTGTAGGTTGTCCTTTTGTCATTTCCTCAAATGAATACATGAAACTACTAGGCCCAGTGTATTTTTTGTGTGTGTGTGGGGTGTGTGTGCGTGTGCTTAGCCGCTCTCTACTGTCCCTCTGCGTCCCATGAACAGATGAAGTATACCCTTCGTTACCTGATGCCCTCCACGGAGACACTCACTTTCTCTAATAACCTAACATGTGGTGGATATCATACAGTGTGTGGTGCAAGGTCAGGCCCATTACTTTGCAATTACTTAACAGTAATGGAACAGGAGACCACATGGGTTGAATGTGTGCCTGTGTCGTCCCCATTAGTGTATGAAAATAGGCTTGTTATTGTGTAGTTAGGTGTGTAAAACATGCAGAATACCATAGCATCCAATATATAGTACTACAGCGTAAGCTCCTGGAGTATTACTCTAGTCTCGATTGCGTGTTGATTTCAATACTTTGTTTATCCTTGATTCCGACTGAATTACTCTATGAGATGATATGTAGCCACCTTGTTATTATTGTTGAAACATCAATATACGGTGCCGAAACCGTTTTACTCGCTAGAAGACGTATGATATCAGTATGTAGAACAAACATTATGACACAACATTGCAGTTTGAGGATATGTGTATGTGTGCCATATACATATCCTCACGCATTCATAAGTTGCATACATCTATACAAGTCATTTCTCTACACATCAGATGCAAAATATGTTCTCTGAAGGCATGAAGACATTTCTCATGAGGTGAGGATCAGTGAACTGCAGTGTGATGTTTGTCATGTTAAGGGTGTGGGTTAGCTTTGAATTAGCATCCTTGGAGATCCAGTATGGGTGGCTGTCACCTCAGTCTTGGGGTGTCATGGGATGACACAGACATAAATAAGTGATGGAGATATTTTTAACCCCTCGTGGAATCAGAGATAGATAGATTTTTTCTTTACTGCAAGCCCCGTCAGCGATGCATATCCTCCTTTGATTCAGGCTGGCAGCCGCGAAGGTGATATGAATTTTTCATTGTTTTAAAAGTGAAGCCCCCCTCCCCCTCCCCCCGTCTCCTTCCTTTCTGTCTGTCTGGTTCTCCTGCTCCATCTCCTCTAACAATCCTTTCCGTCTGTTGTCTTACCTTAGTGGAACAATCTGTGCCTTTTCCTGATACTATTGCTGCCTCAACACTATATGCCTTAATGCTTAATGGCCTCTTATTGACTCTGAATGAAATGCAAATACACACATATTTAGTTAGATATATGAAACACTTCAGAACAAATTGTATTACAGAAAAAAACATTGTTTGTAATAAACTGGCAACGTTTCACAATGATATCTAGTGTTTAAGTTAAAAAATGTTAACCTATTCCCCCTGCACTGTCTCGCCTTAGTTCCTATTGTATCATACTAATTATCAACATATATTTCCACAGCCTGTGTTAACATGGATGAGAGTGAGGGATATAGAATAGAAACAGTAATGGAGTTAGACGAGCAGGCAGCAGACCAGGAGGGCAGGTAGCAGATGACATGATGAAAGGTGACACAAGAGAAAGAGGAGAAGAGAAGGGGATGAGAGAGGAGAGGGGCTGTGTTGAGTGAGGGGACAGGCTTTACAAGGTGAGCGTGTCCCTGGTGGTCTACACACAGCATCAAGCCTGTGTCCTAGTGAGCCGACCTGAGAGCAGCTGACAGATGGAGAGCTGGGGAGGAGATGGGAGGAGATGCCAATGTAAATGGACAAGTCGCTAGCTATGGTGGGCCCCCTTTGTTAACATACCAGTTTACAGAGCCAAGGCTGTGTATTCACACCACATTGTTCAGCGCATACACAGTATGGACAGGTAGCGGATCGTAAGATTTACACTTATTGTATCTTCACTGGTATTTAAAATGAAAAAAACACCGTTTACACTTGATGTGTCATTTGCAATGGATTCATGGCTCCATATTTTTGTCCCAAGTCATCTTCCAATTTAGTTTTGAATTTAAAAGTAAACAAGTGGGATATGTATCTACTTTTGGGCTCTTCTGCCAGGGCCCCTGGTGCTGCAGCTTTACCGAAGCGACCTGCCGGGACTGCATTCAAGTTGTAAACCTGGTGTAAACTGTGGGTCCTGGAGTTCAGGGCTAGAAAATGATGCCAGTAAGGAGACATAATGTATCAAGGGGGATATGCAAAGTTGAATAAATGAAGAAGCTGGGTTTTAATTACAACATTAACTCAGCTTGTCATGTTCAGCTAACAAAGTACATGTTTTGCTTCTATTTTCAACCATTAAGGACATGCCAAATTGATTGTTAGCTGTGATACACCTGTTGGGACGGTTTGCTTATGAATTGGGAGCAACTTACTGCATTCTGAGCGACACTCCGAAAAACCTACAGTGGCCACTACAGGTTTAGGGAATGATCCAGCCATCTTTAAACATACTATAACAAACCTATAGTTATGGCTAGAGCCAGACCGAAAGAGCATAGTTTGAAGAAAAGGAATTCCCATGTTTATTTAGGCATTCTAGAAAGTGATTTAGGAGATATTGCTTTACATTTAATCCAGCATAATCAGGTTTTAAGAGAATTGACAAATAACACGTTTTATTTTTTATTTCATATTTAGCCTTATAGCAGAAGAGATCAATGACTCTCCAATTTATTTACCGTGTGAGGGGAAATTCTAACTCATGTCCTCTGGGGATCACTCACTTCAAATCTGAGCTGTATACACTTCCTTATTTTTTCACCATACCTCAAGTGAAGTGGAGTGCCTGCAGTAAATTCAGTTAAGAGTGTTTTTCTCAAAGCAGACAAGTCTTCCCTAGTGCACAAAGGGGAAAGGAGAGGTGGGAATTGTAGAGGAATGAATGAATAAATAGGGTTGGAGCAGTGCTGACCTCTCCAGTTAGTGTGATGTTAACCTGTCTAGCTCCCCCCAGGCCCGTCGCCCCTCTGTAAATAAACCAATGCTTTGCCAGGCACAGGGGGAGACACACACACACTCACACAAACAAGAGGGCCAGCCGGTGAGGTCAGCATCCCAATCGGCTGAGAGGTGATTCATCTCATCAAGCAATTAAGCACGAGGCTTGGGGTCAACACTACATCTAGGTAAGCTGTTTTAGAACTGAGGAAAGAAAGACTAGGCCACAACACAAAGCAGGAGATAATCCAGAGTCACAATAAGTGGACACATAACACAATTACTGTACAGCCATGGCAATTCAATATAGGAACAACCTAAAAAAGGACCAACTACCTAACCAACGAGTCATCAAAGAAACCAAATTTTTTTTTTCCGCAAGCAATGATGAGCAGTGCTCAACTTCCAGATTTTGCTTCAACAACATGTATTTTCATACTATGATACTGTAAATCAAAAGGTCCAAACCTTGTCAGTTTGCGTATCAACCATCTTTAACGGTCAGTTTTTTTTTTCAATACTCCGAACCAGAAATCTCAACAGCACTTCCATCAACTAAACTTTCCATAATCATTCTTAGCATTGTTTTGAAGGTTATTACAGAAAGATTTGTTCCTATTTTGTTATTCGTCCTATTCATGCTACATTTTGTTCTAAGAAACTTGCTTAAAATCATTTAAGCCGTGTAGTCTCTTTTGATTTATACAATGCAAAATGGGCTGTATCAGAAATATAAAAACTTTGGACACTCACATGTTGTAAAAAGTTGAACATTTTACCCTATTGCAGTATCTCTCTTTAAGTTTGCGGGCTGAACAGTGCTATTCCCTTGTTCATGTTACAAAGTAAACATCAGCAATGCGCACCTGCCCGTATTTGATCGTTGAGGAAAATCTGGAGCTATGTTCAACTCTCCCCAGAACTGAGATTGTCAAGTTTTGTCATGCAGTGCTAATGTAGCTCTGAACATGACTTAACAATGAATACAGCAGTTGTTACCTTCTAGGAGAGGGGAGTTTTTTTTTCATGTCTCCACATTCAGTAGACTGTAAAGCAATAGTCGGGGCTCACAAAGCACACACGTAGCACCTAAAAGATGAAAGTAATTGAGCAGTGGACCTTGCCATTGTTATTTAGTCCAAATGCCAACTCCAACTACAACCGTCATGTCTGCTTTTAGAGAGTGCACTCCAGGGCCCCCCTTACTTTATAAAATTGCAAGCCGTCTCAGAGATGTGAAAGAAAAACACAGTCATTTTGTTAAAAGCGGTGCAGGTAATACTAAATGGAAGTGTAATTGCACTGCATCACTGGCTTCCTATACTTTTAACATCTATTAAGTATTCCCTGCAGTGACTCACATCCTTACCTGGAGGTTATATAGTGTCAGAGGAATACATGTGAGTGACCTTGGGTTATTTGTTTGAACTTGTTTTAAATACAAACAGATATGCAGTAGGTCTATTGTAGAGGTGAGAGAGTGATTGCATACCCGGATTTCAAGATATTCAATTACGTCGGCCTCGGGCAGAATACCTTGTATGTCCAAAACCATCATGTTTAGAATAAAAAAACACTGTATATTTTAAAAAAATTAATTCTTACTAGTCAATTCCCAAACATTTTCAATTACTTTTTATTGGTTAAAACTTAAAAAATCCACACACAGACTTGAAGTGTGAACAATAGCCCCGATTTATGAAGAAACAATGAAAATGTAAAGAAAAAAAAAGGAGATACGTGGTAACCTCCAGACAGTGACTATTTACTGGTGCGTCTTTGAAGAGATACTCAACATAACTTCCTTACAATGGTGAACTGTGAGGAAGATACCATATACTTTTCAGTGAATGGCTATAACGTCCACAGTGTACTATAGCTCTAAGTGACGATACAAAGTTCAGCCCTAAAAAGTAAAAGCGGGAAACAAAAAAGACAACGATTATGCAACATATCCTCCAGTGTGTTCATTTGTAAGCAGCTCAGATGCTAAGTTATCTTTTCAGGCAGCAAAGATACTCTCTTTTTCTTAGCCAACAGCGCTCAGCAGATGTTTTTCGGAAAGGCTATATCGTAATGGCTCCGGCTGTTGCTAAGAGACGGTAATAATAACTGTTTAACAGCACAGCACATTTTAGCTAAAGTTGAAATGGCTCTGGCTGAGCTCGATGACATTGGCATTGCTGCAGTTTTTTCTTGCCATTAAAATAAATGACTGGTCAGTTGATTGATTCAGGTGCCTACTGATACAGTGACCTTTACACGCACAAAGCAGCCACAAATGGAGCTTGGAGCAAACTGAGATTAAGTGTAGGCTACTAGCTCCAAGGAACCAAATAAAGGTTAAAAATGTCGACAGTGTCATTTTTTGATTTATTAACCTTAACACCTCACAGAAATGGGTGCGAGAAGTATGTGGAATTGTAACATAAGGTGATTACACTGATGTGAAAATGTGTTTCACATTGTTTCAGCTTCAACCCTGAATTCATATCACAAATGAAATGTCAGTGGCACAAAATGTATAGGACATAAAGACAGTGGTGCATTTATCTAGTTTAGGGCGAGACACTGGACGTGAAAAGGGTAACAATTTAACTTATAGATATCATCATGAAACCTTTCAAGTTGGTTACTTACATTGAAACTATTAATTATATGTACTTCATAGTTTTTTAGAAATGTTTGAATACATCTTCCAATGTGGTAATATCTTACTAATTATATGTACATTTGTATATATTTGAAAACCTCAAAATGTTGGATAAAAATACCCTTTGCAGGTCTTAAAAAAGCATTCCCAGCATGTTTCTAAATATAAAATGTATCATAAATCAAACAATTAATAACATATGAACAATTAATTCAGTTATAACCTTGAGAATAGTGCTAAGAATGACTATGGATGGTTTATGTGATGTTACTGCTTAAGAGGTTGAGATTTCTAGTACTGAAAAAAATAATGTTGAGATCATGTCCATTAAAAGGTGGTTGAAAGGTAGAAATATTCAGATACAAACAGACTAGGTTTAGTCATGTAAACACTTTAATGTAAATGTTTGACATTTTGTTTACACTAGTTCTATGGAAGCGAACTGAACAAATATCTCAAAATGCACTTAAGCGAAAAAGAAAAAAAAAAACAATAAATGTACCTGCAGTGTTTCACCTCAAATCGATTACAAAAAAAACAAAAATGTTCCAGTGTGTTTTGCCCTGAGGCCTTATATAAAGGAAGTCCAACAGGTGTTTGGAGTGAGTGCAGTTTGCTAGATGGACCACAGAACTCGGAGGATGGGATGAGCAGTGAACCCCTTCACATCTCGCCCTCTTCTCCTCTTTCACGAGGAACGCTTTTCCTCCGGCCCAGTCACGCTCGCCTGACTCCCTTTCCTTTGCTCTGCCGTCCCCAAGTGTGTACTACCACCCCCTCCCCACACACACACACACACACACACACACCCTTGTATCTTTATGAGGACACTCGTTGATTTAATGCATTCGCTAGCCCTACACTAACCCTAACATGAACCTGATTTTAACTTAAACCTTTAAAGCAACTCAAAAGACAATTCATCCGAGAGGCAAAATGTCCTCACTGTTTCAAAAACTGTCCTCATGTCGATGGTTAAATGCTTATTCCTCACAACGACGCCTGTACAAGAGCACACACACACACACACACACACACGCCCGCCCTCCATCCCTCCCGCTCCCCCCCCCCCCCCCCCCCCCGTGTTATTGGTCTGCAATGGAGCGTGGCGGCAGATGAGGTTTTTTGATATACAGACAGAAATACAAGAGGATCGGTCAAAAAGAAAAAGGAAAAAAATGGACAGGAAAAACTCAGCGCATTCCTTTGTCTGGGCCCCTTTTACGGACACTATCTTGCAGTGTGCTTCACGCTGGTGCACTCACAGTCGAGCGCACGCACACAAGCATGCTGCTTTCTCTCCATCTGTCTGTGTCTGTCTGGCTGGTGGTTGACCTGATATTCTTTTTTTCCCCGGTGGTGAAAAGAGGACCTGAAAGCCATAAGAGTAGAGATACCTCACTAGAAAAAATTATTCCGTTTGAAGTCACCTATTACAATACCACTTGTTAAAGTATCTAAAGTATCTGATTTTAAAAGCATTAAGAAGATGGAGTCAGTGATTCTGGAGAACGCGTGTTGTCATAATCACTTTTTTGTCAAAATAAGTTTATAACTCCTCTCGATCTGCTACCTTTAAATAGCTTAATACCATGTTTATATATTATTGTCTTGTTTAGTTTTGTAGTATTTATTCTACTTACCTGCCCAGGGACTACAGGTGGAAAATAGCAATTTGCTCCTTGGTATAAACAAGTTTAATGTTGCTTTTGTACATTGTCCCTGTTCAAATAAATTACATTACCTGTCCATACTGTGTACAGAACATCCATTGTTAATTACACAGCCTAGGCTCTGTAAACGGGTATGTAAACAAAGGGTGTGTAAACAAAGAACCGTAGCTTGCAATATGCCCATTCACAGAACCTAAGCTGTATATTAACACTGTTTTTTTCTATACTAATAAAGTAATTGCACAAAGTCAAGAATTTTTTTTTGCATAGCTGCTCAACAAATTAATATCATCAAAATAGTCAACAATTCAAAGCTAATTGAATTGTTTCAGTGTTGGAAATAGCGCCTACAATATTTCATAAACTCTTCATGTTTTGTGTGCAAGTGAAGTAATCAGTAACTTCAGTTATTCAGATGTGCCTCAAACTTGTACTGCAATACTGGAGTACATGTACTGTATTTAGTTACATTCCAGCCCTGCCTTTTTTCTCTGTCTTTCAGGCTGCAGACTAGTGTCAGTGCTCTGGGTGAAATGTGATCCAAGCTCTTCTCTTTGTGGTGCTAATGTATTTTGGAGTCCCCCCGTCCCCTCCACCCCACCACCCCACACCACCCTACACACACCCCTTGGGGCAGCAATTATTTTTTTATCAGCCTGTGAAAGTTAGTTAAGTGCTCCGGAGAATGAGGAGGGGGGGTTGGGTTGCACTGACTAAATCATGCCCTGTGTGTCTGTGTGTGTGTGTGTGTGTGTGTGTGTGTGTGTGTGTGTGTGTGTGTGTGTGTGTGTGTGTGTGTGTGTGTGTGCGTGTGTGTCTGTGTGTGTGTGTGCGCACCAGAAGACAAGTCACCCACCATGTATGCAGGCGATACACTACCAACATCAAGGAAGTATAATAAGCGCTGTCATTACTGCTCAAATATTTTTCCAGAGTTTGAGATCAAAAATGGAAGCAAATTAAGTCATAACGGAAATATCAAGGGCCGGAGAAGGGACAGGAAAGGGAAGAGGGGAGGGGAGAGGTAATTGTGAGGGAGGGCGATAATGAGATAACAGGCATACATAGCTTCTTTATCTAATGAGGTCTGTTCAGAGCCGGTCCCACCTAGCCACCGAGCACCCCGCTGTGCGCGTCGTCTGTTCCAGGTTGCTCCGAGCACATATGGCCACGTGACAGTAAACACTTCATCAGCCCCTCCGCGTTTGCATATTTTAAAAAGAAGCTAAGTGGTCTCATGTATGCAGTTTTAAGCACATTAAAGTAATTTGAGCAGTCATGATATTTTAGATGTCTTTATTTAATATCATTGTTGTTGTGGGTGTTTTCTTTATGGAAGTCCACAGGTCAAACCCATTCAAACTATAACCTTTGGCAATTTCTTATAAATGAATGTTATTTATCTGAACAGGTTCTATTTTTTTATGTTTTAGAGATTATTGGCATGTTGCTCATGTATACTAATGTACCCCCCCCCCCCCCGGATGTCTACATTTGAAATGTGACCTGTGCCCCAATGCACACCTGTAGAGTGAAGGCCTATGAGAGAGGCTAAGCAAAGGGACAGGTGATAAGAATGCTATTGGAGATGGTGAGATGGTTGTAACCGAGAGGCACTAAAAGCCCCAAGATCCTTTGTGTGTTTGTGTGTGTGGGTGTGTTTATGTGTGTTATTGTGTGTGTGTGAGTGTGAGAGAGAGAGAGTTTGTAGCTCCATTATGGCCCGGTGAGGGTAACAGGCCTGGCGTCATAGGTCTAGACTCTAGAGCATCACACAAAGAGCGTACTGTGAGGACAGGTGAGCTGAGCAGTTATCATTGGTATTCTTCATATGAAGAAATACAGTTCAGTATACTGATACTCATAGTGTGAATGAAAAAGGCTGGGAATCACATAACAATTTGTAATTGTGTTTTTTGCACATTTAAATGATTAAATCAGTTGGACCTGAGCTGAATTTCTTATAAAACATGTCACTTTTGATCATATTAACTATAATCCATCACTATAATGGAACAACACTCATCGGCTGGCTTGACAACAATATTTACGAGTTGAAATACAGCCTCTCTTTATTGAAAGTTTTATGACAATTTGCATTCTATTTTGTCTAAAAAATGAAATGTCTCTCTCCAGATTCTAACAATAACTCCCGGGCTTCACATGTCGCGTCTGCCTCTAGAGTGCATATGCGTCTTTAAGAAAGAGTTTTCCCTTGATAATTCTAATTAATATGAAGATGTTTTATGATACATATAATAAATGTTGGGTGTCAACAGACATCTTTGTCCCTAATTGTATTTATCTTTTTCTGTATTTATTTTCCACTTTTGCACTTTTTGAAAGTTTTATTTTGAAAAGACAAACCAGAAATGGTGAATGTGTTTAATGAGCCCTTCTGTGTTTTGGGAGGAACATAAGTGTATTATGTAATCAAACGGAAAATCAGTTTCCACCATCAGTCTTACCTTTTCCCCATAATATATTTTTTCCTACTCAAGCCAAACATGAAAAAAAAAACACTTTTTATTTCTACTTGTATATGTGCAAATTGGACATACCAGGTGGCTGGAAAAACCTACGGTGACCTTGAGCTATAGTGATAACTCTCTGTCACAACTAATCTGTCATCTGGGCCCTCTTTCTCTCCTTCTCACTTGTGTGTATTTTTCCGTCTCACACCTCCTACTTTCTGTTTTTTCCCCCACTCTCAATCACATATCCCTTTATTTCTCTCTCATTTATTCTATTCCCTCTAACTCTCTCTTTGGGCTGAATCCCACTTCATCCCTCCTCCAGTCTGTCTACTGTACCTGTCTGCCTGGCTGTCTGCCTGACTGTCTGTCTTTCCTTTTGGCTCATTGTCTTGTTTTGGCCGTATCTAAATCCCACTTGTTCCCACTGTGTGCTGTGTACCTCTCAACGTCCCACTCTTTCCCTGTCTTTGTGTACCTGCCTGAGCCCGTTGGAAGTGGAGGGGCCGCGCTGGCTTAACTTTAATTGATGCAGCGGATAGAGGAGAGGAAGAGGAGGCGAGAGGGACGGCTCCGGGCTGACAAGGTTAATTCTGTTTTTCCTAGCGCCGCATCACATGGTGGCAATTAAACTCATGACATCGCTCCCCAAGGGAAAAAGACACTGGCTGGGGGATTGATTCCAATGAAAAACGTGTTCAAAGGCAAATCTCTCAGACAAAAGTATGCTGTGAAAAGTGTGTGTGTGTGTGTGTGTGTGTGTGTGTGAGAGAGGGTGGACTGGGTAGAAAATCAGTTGAATCGGCGGTGTGTTGTGTGTATGCTGTGCAATAAATGAAGTATTGAAATTCCAACAGGATTATGCTCGTATTGATATTGACGCATTCTTCAAGGGGATGCCTGCATCAAAAGCCCTCATCCAGCAGCGTAGAATTGCAATCAGGGATCAAGGTTGACAACAGAGAGAAATAAGCAGTTCTGCAACTGAATTAATGAATTCACATACAAAATACAAAGAAAACATTATGGTAATGCAGGATGAATGAATGATTTAGGATTTATGTTATTTAGCTTTGAGGTAGGCTCTATTGTGTTTTCATGTAGAAATGAATACAGACTGAGATAACACATATATTGTATAAAGTACCTCAGTATGTAGATGAGAACCGGGGGCACTGTCCAAACATGAAGTAATGGCCTACCAACACCTATGAAGCTGTCTGAAGGCGAGACACTACAGGCAAAGACATTGTTTTTTCAAGAACTAAAAAGGCTTTAGGTTAATTAATAAACAGACATAACAGTTCACATGTAACTGTCATATGGAGCTGGCTAACATCTGAGACTTTGAATTCATGGTTTCAACCAATTGTGGTAATGGACACATTAATAGTATTACTTTGTTTTAAATCTACATGATTAGTGAATCCATGATGTATGACTTTGGTAATAGATTATCATGAATGACTCAGCCTGTTATTAAGACTTTATTAATACTTGTCATTAGTAACTGATATAGTAATCATTAATGCATGGCTAAGTCCTATATTAATAAAGGATGAACTGGGCATTAGTTAAGCCTCAATTCATGCTGATGAGTGTCTACTTAAAGTAAAGTATTAGCAAAACTTTGGACTCTCTGGCTTTATCCAACATCAAGAGTTTGTTTTTAAAGAAATGCAAATTTACGCATAATGTGTTAGATATTGCTAACTTTGTATTTTCACTCAATGTTCCGAAACATTTTAATAAGAAAATGTTTTGTTTTTAAGTTAGTCATTGACTGGCAAAGTTTGATTTCATAATTCTATTTATATTATATCCTCAATTGTAATACTACAATACATGTGAGCCTCATGTTGCTATGAGGAAAAAGAAAGGCAAGAGCAACGAATCAGAAGAGCTCTAGGAAATTGGAAACCCTCTGTTGTTACAGCTGGGACCAAAACACAGCACGGTAGCTGCCAAAATCCTATCAAATTAACCCAGAGTCTGAAAGGGAATTTATTTTAGCTGTGAATATTGTGGTGTTTCTTCCATCCTCTGCTAGTGGCACACATTGCAGATGTGTTATGCTCAGTCATATGCTTCTCTTTATTTTTTACATCAGCCATTTTGATGTCATAGTATATAGGAAAAGTTCAGGAGCAAGTCTTGGAAATGGTCCAACTGTCAGTCACCTAATCAACTATATGGAGAAAATGAATGGGACTTCTGCTTTTGGAAGCATGCGTGCCCAAATTTGTACATAACTGTTAATGTAATCCCCCCCTAAAATGACATTTTTTTTACATTATTCTATTTAAGTTCAACAGACATGATACATTATGTAAACAAGACAACTTTGGAGTTGTAGGGTGATATATTTGGACCTGTATTGACAGAGCCATGCTGTTTTCCCTGATTCCAGTAGTTATGCTAAACTAGGCTAACTAACTCCTAAATTCAGCTCCCTACTTAGTTTAACAGTTGTGACATTAAGATACATCTCCATGTCCCAGTCTAGCCTTAACCAAACAAGTATATTCCTAAAGTGTTGTATAAGTATTTGATTTACAACTCACCATTGCAAAAGACAACAAAACTGTGTTATGTCAGATGACAGATTAGGGACATTGGCACCAAGCTAGGACATTAGGAGTTCATCACACATACCTAGCCAATCGGGAACCAGCTCCTATATTTACCCAGAATTCATGACTCCCTGCATGGCATTCCTCTGCTTCCAGACACAACACACAATGGCACAGCAAACTGTGTTGTTCTGCGCCCCCCCGAAACAAAAACACAGCACCACCCATGAACAACATTCAGGTGGAGGGGAAAAGAGGGGGAGGAATGGGATGGATGTGAGGGAGGGAGAGAGAGAAAGTCTGAAACGTGGTATTGTCGGCATAGATAAGGAATGATTAAAGAGCTAGCCGGAGAAGCAGTCATGCCGAGTTGATCCAGCTAACTGTTCACTCATCAGTCCTCTAATGGTCTTGGGTGTGTGTCTGTGGGGGGATGACATTGTTTCAACATGGGCTCCCAGATGTTCCAATATGGCCTTACTGCCTCTGTCGCTCCCTCTTTGGATGAATGAGAGAAAATTAGCCCTGATCACTACAGCTGTAGGGAAGACGCTAAAAAGTGATGCATTGGCATTTTTCATCCATCAATAAAATGCATGGTTGCACGATTAAAGAATCAAAAAAATTGATTTAGATTAATCTTTCGAGTTCATGTGTTGTGTTAACATAATAATGTTGGTATTTATATCAACTTTATATTGGATGTAACTGACACTTAAAAGTTTGTCTATTGATTTAAAACAAAATTCAAGTTGTAGTAACTTAATGAAATTGGCAACAATACTTAGTTTTTCTCCACAATACTTTCAGGATTGCCAGGAAAATTCCAGATGGTTTAGTCTGAGTTGGAGGACCCTTAGGCTGAATAAATATGATACAAGGGAAATGTTCAAGGTGAAATGATTAGTTTGACACATAATTCTACCAAAGCACTTGGGCACTTGTGTACGGAGGTTATACACCTGCTACAGTTGGTGAAATATGTTGTGTTGTTAGCTTATGCAATCATATTTTGGAAGGAAATGTGTTTTTCAGCATTTATTTTGTGTATGTTATGGTTTGATGTTGGTCAGAATCCAAGCTAAGGTTGTCACAATCTAATGTGAACAAAATCAATACACATAATTTCAAACGTAGCCTCAATCGACCACAATGCAATGCAGCAAAAATAGGATGGCAGGAGAGAGTCAAATGTAATGATTATTGTACAATGGAATAAAGAGGGATACCATAGAAAAAGAAGGGGAGAAAAGAGAAAAACAGATGGTGTGCTTCAAGTGATCGGGGGGGCAGAGAGAATATGAGAAAGGAAACAGAATGTAGAGTAAAGGAAGTGAGAACTGTAGATAAATGGGGTCAAATTGTAGAGTACAGGGAACACAAAAGAGAGCACATGAGATAAACATTCCCTTCAAAACACAGCTGCAACACTGCTGCTGCCACAACCACATTTACCATATATGGTAAATTGCACATGATTGAATAGGTAGGGCACATACGCTAGCCAGCTATTCTTTATGGACTTCCGATCAGTTTCCCCCTTCATTAGTCAACTTGAACCCTGTTCTCAGCCTCCATCCTGATACTGACATTTATATTTTTGGTATGTAGCTGATGTTATAGACGCAAAATGAGTGCAGGAGAGGGTTCAGACACACAGTCTGATTGATTGAGTGTTGGGCACTGTGACTAATGAGGCCAAGTCAAACATTTAGCCTGGCCCAGTAGCTGTTGACAATCTCCGATATACAGTATATTGTATGGTACTGACTGAGGATTAGGGATAATTCAACACCAGGCTGTAAAAGGAGTTTGTTGAGAAAAGTATTTTCTACCAGCAAAAACACATTTTTTGAAGGATTTGAGTTGGTATATAAAGATTCTCGTCATCTGTCTTCTGATCAAGTTATTACCAGTAATTTAGGTGAGAATATTTTGACTGGACTCAAGACAACCATGATTACGTTTTTGGACCCCAGGAAGATTAGTCTGACGCTTCTGCGTCAACTAATGGGGATCCACAATAAACAATAAACGTTATCACATGGGTTGGATAATTTTACATAAAAACCATAAGCAAAGAGAGTCAAAATGAACAAACTGTACTATCAATTTCAAGGTATTCATTCCTGTGTACCTCAGTCTTATGAAGTTCGCAAAGTTTCACGACTCCAAATCCACCATTTAAAACTCATCGCATATGTTTTTGATGTGTTTTTTTACGTACCTTTTTGAATTCATCATCTAACTTGAGAAGTTGATTCTGCACCTGCGAGCAGGCCTTCTAAACTGTCTGTTGTCAGCAGCCTACACCTAACACTGCAGTTGCATTTTTTGTATTGATGCCCCCACTCAATGTCCATCAAGCTGTGCCGAGTCCTTTCGGCTTGGACACTCAGACATGTATAATCCTATGGTATGTTCCCAGCATGAGGACACTTCAGTCAGACAACAAGTACATACAGAGATCAAACCAGTGATTCTTCAGTTGGGGGGGGGAGGGGTAGACTTGCCAGGCCACTAGCAACAAGCCCTTCGCCTTTGGGAATTGGTCCAAAATGGCCTAATTAAAACCTCATTATCCCTTTCCTCCTCGGCCCATCCACCCATTCTGGGTCTTAGGTCCTCAATCAAGAAAGCCATTGTTCTGTTCCCACCTGACTGCTGGAGATAGAGCACTGGAGAGGAAAACCAACTTGGGTCACTTAATGCACTGCCTAATAGAGACGTTGAGTGACTTTTGGCCATTGTTGCCGGCTTGTCGGATTAAATGAAGCGAAGCGATTAGGACTTGTGCATATTGCTCTGTAATTGTGGCGTGTATTGTTAAAGCTGTAATTGCCCAATCAAAATGGTCTGCCATATGATTTCAAAGATGAATCACCAGCCCATGCAAGAGCGGCTCTCGGTATAGTGGAGTCAATAAGTATTTCCTTAAATTGACATTTTAAGACATGTTGTCTTTCCAAGCAGACTTGATATGCCTGCAAAACTGTGGTTGCATAGCAGGTACGCTTTCAGGTGAATATAAACAGTATCCTTGTCATGTCAGTATCCTCATGCTTTACAGCTGAAGGAAAAAATGTCCTGTGTCCATTTGCGATTAGTCAACAAATTAAAAAAAAAAACACACTAATAATAGATATCCTGTATTTCTTCCAGGCATCTTGGCAACAAACCATTACAACAATTCCAAGATGCCACACATGCACCTCAAGGTTGGTTGAACTTTAAGGGCTGACACATGGATTATCTGGTACAAAGCTATGACTGACAGCTCATATAATTCTATACTCAACCCTATTAAAAAAACAAGTGTTTTGAGTGTATATGGATGATGTGCAGAAAAGTGAGAAGAGCAGGGGGAATGACATCTGAGACGGTTGAGTCTGGGACATATGAAAAGGTGCTGTGCAGAACAGATAACGTCCTAAGTCTTATAATGGAGGAAGGTTGCTTTGTACAAGGGGAGATGGGGAAAAAAGTGCCATATCCAAACATTCAAGAGGTGTCCCACCCTTTATACAATTGGCACGTTGCCATTTTCTCCCCATACTTGAGTTTCTTATTTCAAACATAAAGCAGAAAGTCTACAGAACAGAAGAGATCATTTTATGTGCTCCATGTCTTAGTGTGTTAACGTACTGGACTTCCAGACAAGGAGACTTCAATGGGGGATATGTCATTTCCAGGAAAATGGCCAGCTGTACTGTAAGGTTGAATAGGAGGTGTGTGGTTGAAAATCCTGGCACGGATTTGTCTCCAAATCCCAGCTGAAGGTAATTGTGCAATTGAACATGATAAATGTCCTGGATATATGATCATGAAGTTGAGTGGTGGTTCTTGTCAGGTATGTGGGTTTTATTCCTGTTATTTTTAACTATCCAAGTGTGTAACTGTTGGTGTTATTCCAAGCATGTCAACTGCAGCATGTCCCACTGAGGAATTTTCCTTTCCTTGGATGTTCTTTTCTTGTGAACTGTCACAACACATAGCTAACCTAACTGTATTCCCTCCCAAAAAAATTCCTATGGATCTAAAGCCGTGAAATTCCACTCGGGTTGTTTTTTGTGCAAAGTAGAAATGTGCATTTAAAACAGTTTGACGGAAATGTAGGTATTGTAAAGGAAAAAATCTCCAAGATAGTTAGGGGATAATAGCATTATCACACGAGTGCAACATTTTCTCTCTATACATCAGAAGGGTTGAATCTAAGGTGTGTTTGTTGTGTTTTCAGAAGTTACAAAACACTCGACTTACAGATGTACTGTACGTCTTGGCCATTCTTGTGAACGCAATCTCATAAACACTTTGAAGTATTTTCTTAAAACTTTGCACATGTCCATTCTGACCTAGGGTCAAGCAAGGTCACTGTGACCCCATGCATGCCTCATGAACGCCATATCTTATGAATGCTTTGAGGAATTTTCTTTAAATTTGGCAAAAACTCACACTCGGACACAAGGGTGAACTGATTAGATTTTGGTGGTCAAAGGTTACTGTAACCTTATAACCTTGGACCATATAGCTTCTTATTTTTTTGTTACTTCTTTGGTCGCGATGGTTCACTGAAATGCAAGTGTGAACTATAGTTGTTTCACCCGCAACCATTTCAAATATAATTCTCTTCTTACTGGTGGTTAAATGTATTTGATTTTTCTATCAGATTCCTGTGACTACCCACTTCGTCATTTTACAGAAATCCAGTTATCACATTGACAGACTTGAACTCCTAAATCAATACATGGCAATAATGGGGATAAATTACACGAGTGAATTGCAGTTGATCCATAGAACAATGATTAGTAAAACGTAGGACACTCGGCCATGACAACTGCCTCACATGGATGTATGGAGTTA
Organism: Ammodytes marinus; assembly: GCF_949987685.1. Lineage (NCBI taxonomy): Eukaryota > Metazoa > Chordata > Actinopteri > Uranoscopiformes > Ammodytidae > Ammodytes > Ammodytes marinus. The sequence goes on along the minus strand of NC_137216.1, from coordinate 9,611,033 downwards.
TTGAATGTTAGAGACAGCTAGACGCAACCCCGTCTGTCTTCCGACACATTCCCTGATTCTTATTGGTCTGGGGCTTAACATACACAACCACACACACAAACAAAACACACTGCTGGAATACATGTCAACAAGATGCAGGAGGGACCTCTCCCCTCTCACACACACACACACACACACACACACACACACACACACACACACACACACACACACACACACACACACACACACACACACACACACACACACACACACACACACACACACACACACACACACACACACACACACACACACACACACACACACACACACACACACACAATGTGGTATATCAGTTGATCAAAAGACTGGGATCAAAGTATCTATCTCTGATCTTCTTGCTTCATGTGTGCTGCAAATCTGACTTGAAATTGCTCCTCACTCTTTCCATCCACTTAGAGAACCCAATATTAACAAATGGAGGTTAAACAATGGGGGAAGACAAGAGAAAGCTTAACATAACATATTAACGTGAGGCTTAAAAGCTCTCCAGTAATGTAGTATTGCACTTCAATAAACTGGGGGTAATTGCGAGAGACAAAAACAAAATCAAAATTGAAACAGAAGGGAACACAACCTTTGGTCCCTCTATAATGAATGAGGCTGAATACAAACTTTGCATAGTCCATTATGAAACATTGCGTTGTTACACCCTTCTAAACAGGAAAACCAATGTATTTCAAGCATCAGGCCTAAAGTTTTTAACAAAGGATTTATGTCCAGCGTCAAGACAATATAACTCAGATTAGAACAACATTAAGACACTCCGAACAATATTACTGTGAAACAGAGGGGTATCTCAAATTTGACTAATCTAAACCATAACCCCCCAATAACACAGTGTTTACAGGCTAAGAACTACTCATTGTGACAAGTAAATACTTTGCCATGTAAAATCATTTGAGTGCACCTTTAAGAACTGTTTCAGTGAAGTAGCACAATACTAAATAATTGGTCAAACTTTACAATAAGGGATACATCAATTAACAGTTCATTAATGCTTCGTTATTGCTTGATGCACAATAACTCAGCAGTACATTAATCCTCAATAAGCATTAACTATGCCTTAACTAACTAGCAATAGCCAAGCAATCATTCACTAACAGTTAATTGATGTATCTGTATTGTTAAGTGTTACCAAATAATTCCAGTAAATATCATATTCAGTGATCATAGAAGAATCATCTATCAGTCTGTGGACACACACTTTTCCCCTGGCTGGTTCATTGTAATAAGAGTCCAGGACTAGACACAGAGTAATTAGAGAATTATGAAGGGCCGAGGTGACACTGACCTCATTACTGTGAGGAAGATCAAACTAACGACCCGTGACTGATGAAGGCCGCCATGCCTCCTCGCAAAGGAATTCAGGGGTCGGAAGCCCCAGACAGTGACCCAGAGGCGTCACCACAGATCCACTGCCCACAGATGATATTATCCATGCTTTATAAATAAACACCCATTGAAGGTTGAACGAGTTATAGATCTGTACCATCCTTCAAGCAGCACAGCTGCCAGAAAATATGTTTTCATGTCTGCTCTGTCTATTACAGATGCATTCTGAAAAACTCTCAACAAAGCAGAAAATTAAGCATGTATTGCGTCAAAATACACAACTGGATGACCAAATATTTCCTTGACATGGTTAGGAGTTTTTGACACCTTTTTGACAACAGACTGAGATAAACTTGTTATTCTACTATAGGGATTGTAATGACTATTGGTCTGTCCTGCCCCAAAACAGTCAAATTGAAAAGGTGCAATATGCAGTTTTAGATAAGGAGGACTTATGTTAATTTATAGAGCCTGCAGTTAGCGTACAAAACATATTAACTCTACATGTCATTATTGGATTATTATGTCATCATAAAACAAAACAAAATTATTTGAGAAACCTGGAACCAAAAGGTAAGACTTGCATATGTTTGTAAACTAAGATGTGGGCCCTACAAATGTAAACAGTGAAACAGTAACTTTTCAAGTAGCTTTCTAACTTCAAAAAGTGTTCCAGGGATCACATTTCCCTGTGTTTAAAATGATACCTCATAAAGATGTCACCTCTCTGACACATTAAATGTTCCATAGTTCACCTCTAATGCATAACAAGTGCCATTATTTGATTTTAAACACTCACAAAGAGAAATCTAAACATTTCAGCTTTTACAACAGATCTGTAAAATGATAACTTTCTTATTTTTCTGAGCACCAGAAATGACTATTTTTGTATCAGCAGCATTTGATCCATCAGGTCATAACCAACATTTGAACAGTCTCAAAGTGCCACATCAGTAAACACATTTAGGCCATAGGATCTCTCAAGAGCTGGCAGGAAGTCAGCTTACTCAACCAGATAATGACTCTAAAGTGCATGCTCTTAGAGAATGCTTTATCGGATAAACACACAGAAGTCCTTACTTGAAACCTTGTACGTCCCTGACACTACAGAGCAGGCAGGCCGTTTTGACTTGAAAAATGAGGGGAGAGGTTAATCAGCTTTTACATAAACAAAAGGTTGTTGTATGGACGTTACAGTGATAAAATCATGCAGCCCTCACTTAAAATATTTTGTCTGCCAGTTGTGAGTTTTCCTCATTCATTCCGATCTGTGTTTACATCCTCAGGCCTGTGTTAGTGAGGCGTTGGTGACCAGAGAATAAATGTGAAACATAAAGGTCCAGAATGCCTTTAACAGACCTCAGCCACAAAACTACCAGCATACAGACAGCACATTAAGAGTTATACCAGGGATATAAAGGCACTGGGCCATTGCTCTACTGTGATAAAGGATGCCTGTCGCTATGTCTCCTGTGCAGCGTTTTGGACTTTCTAATCACTTTTCTGCTTTAACTGCACCGATTGTAGTGTTTTCCAGACTGCAGCTGAAGACCTACAGTACATGCACTCTCTGACACGGTGATATCTTTTACGTCAGCATGTGTGCGTACATGTGTGTGCCAACTAAAACCTTCTACAACAGAGGAACAGCAAAGAGAGGCTATACTCTGAAACGTCAAGTCAACTTTATTGTCAATTTCTGCAATATGAGCCAGACATACAGAGGAATCTGTTCCGCTAAGTGGCAGACAGGCAGGCAAGTAGGACCCAGATGCAGACAGTTAAACTAGAAGACTATGTATTTGCTCCACAAAAACACAGACACTTCAGACATGCAAAAAGGCAAGGCACATGGAACACCGGAACATACAGGGACCGACTCACCAACAGGTACAATGCTCGGACAGGGAACAAAGAAACACAGGGAGTTATATACACACACAAGACAGGGTAGACAACGAGGGACAGGTGTAACACATTAGGGGAGGGAGCAGTAATCAAACAGGAGGGAAACTTGACATGGGGAGGAACAAGACAGACATACCAAAATAAAACAGGAAACCCGGGGAACCACCAAAACAAGACAAGACAAAGACAGAACATGACAGAATCGAGAAACACATTTATCTCAGACCCACGGTGCAATATGTACAAAAGGATTAAAAAGATAAGTAATGCTTATAATAAATAATTTTAGATAAAGTAAGAAAGCAAAACCAAATTAATTGAAAATGTGCAATTTGAAAAAAAAGTTTTCAGAATTTTTGTTGAGAAGCCTACACATTCAGGACCAGTGTTGGGAACGTTACTTTAAAAACGTAATTAGTTATAGTTACTCACTACTTGTTCAAAAAAGTAACTGACTTAGTAACTGACTTACTTTATAATAGAAGTAACTAGTTACCAGGGAAAGTAACTATTTGCGTTAGCCTACTGTACAAAAAAAAAATTGCTATATGTCAATTTTGATTTTTCTGAGCAGTTTTCACAAGTCAGTTGAAATGAGTAGAACAGACAGGTAGGCCTACTTGTAGGCTACATAACCTTCAATATTTATTGCACATCAACAGACAGCAAGAGGTGTATCCTGCACTTCAAGTATTTTGTTCTCAACAAAAGTAGTAAAGGAAACTGCTGGATGTAGCCTACCGTGCTGATCTGCTAATATCACTGGATTCACTTCAGGGGTGTCGGCTAAAACACCACTTAAAGCTGCAGTTGAGAGTTTTTTTACTGTAATATTTGGCAAAACTGTCATAATAGCCATTCAGCTATATGTAGGTGAAGTGGTCTGAAACTATTTTTTTATCACTTTGCTCCCCCCTGCCTCTGTGTGCTGCCCCCCAAAATTGCCACCGCTCATGTTAATTTTGACCAATCAGAGCGAGGTCAGATTCTCCGTTCTTATTGGCTGTGGGACCTTGGCAACGACGTTGATGCGTCAGTTGCGTGAGCGTTCACGACCCTAGCAGTCTGACACTAGCCTACTGTTTGGTACAAGGCTACTACGGCGGACAGCGAGTGGCAATGTTTTCACAAACGAACCCTCAATTTACCATTCCCAGGATACTAACAACTAACACCGCTAAGACAGCAAAAAAACGAGGAAAGACGAATATTGAAAAGTTAACTGCTGAAAGGGAGACGGAGAGAGCTTGAAAAAAAGTACACCGGCCATGTCTTCTTGCCCTATCACATCAAGACCTCTCCGACCGCGACCTTGCGACTTTTTTTTTCAAAACAGCGACAAGCGACAAATCTAGCTTTTTTTTCTGGTGTTATTGGTGACTTTTTTCGCCAAAGCAAGTATCATCTCTTCTCAAAAAAGTGATATTTGCTTTGGCGAAAAAGTCGGAATCGGACATGGTGTTTGTCTCCTGTCAATGTAACTGAATTCACATGAACGCGCGTAGCTGTCGTTCAGAGGGAGGAACTACAGCAGGTAGAGCGTTGGGAAAACAGCCGTTGGGATCCCAACGGCTCAAATTATCAACTGCAGCTTTAAGGCCAAAAATGTCAGACTATGAAGCATGAGACAATGAGAGGAGGAGTAAGGATTTATCCTATGTGTATTTCCTTCTTTAACATGCACAGCATACAGATCCCAGGAAAAGAACAATAGCAATATTCAGCTCGTGATGACACGCTAACAACTGTTGCAACCGGCGAATCGCGGCTGTTTAATAACGTGCATAAATTATAATTTATAGAGATCGGGAAATGCATGCACTTATTCACAAGGGCGATGCAAACAAACTCAGGGAAAGCACGTTTCAACCGTGGAATGATAGGTGGTTACTGCGGCAACTTGCAAGCTCACACAACAGAGAGAGAAAGAAAAATAAACTTCACTGACGTGACGGCGCTAACTGACCGTTATGTCATCCACACTGAATAAAACATCTTAAAACACTATAAGAAATAACAATCGCTTATCTCGTTGTCAACCCACTCGGTCTCCTCACTAGCAGTTTGTGTATGGAGCCAGGGGTGCGCTCGGATTACAGTTTATTCAATCAGTAACGCACCACATTTAACGTTCAGTAACGATAACGGCGTTGTAACAACGGAAAAAGTAATTAGTTAGATTACCCCGTTACTGAAAACATTTTAAACAGCGTTATTCCCAACACTGTTCAGGACATTGCCAACTACATGATACCACAACCACCTTCACTGTGGAGAGCGCACAGCCATCACCTGCTCCGACTCAGACATCAAACAAGCAACTACCCCCTCCCTCACACACACACACACACACACACACACACACACACACACACACACTGACTCCCGACCCACCTGCACTCAGGATATGTGAAGAGGATGTGTGTGTGTGTGTGTGTGTGTGTGTGTGTGTGTGTGTGTGTGTGTGTGTGTGTGTCAGCTCTTTCAGACAAAGAAGATCAGGGGAGGCACCTGGTCCAGACAGCATATCACCTCCTGTCTGAAAGTCTGTGCTGACCAGCTGGCCTCCTTCGTCTCCACACAGAACTTCAAACTATACAAATCATTGGGACTGGGTTAAGTCCCCCCTCCCACTTCAAACACTCCACAATGATCCAGGGTTCCCCAAGAGACCCTTATCCAGAGGATTAAATGACTTCCCAACCTGACGTGTATAATGAGGCCTACGGTCTATGATGGAATCCTTCAAAAGACCGCTGTTTACATAGGACATCACAGCAACCTGCCACAAAATGTGCCAATTGGATCAACAGATCAACCCGATACTGCACTGCAACATGTAACACCTTGACTCCCCAGGGACATATTAGGAAAATCTTGATTTATGGACTTAAGCTCTGTGTTCAACACCATTCTCCCAGATGTCCTCCATCTGTCAGTGGATCCCACACTTCCTGATGGACAAGCAGCAGGTAAAAGTGGCAAAAATCCCATCCATAGCCCAGACAACCAGCACCGGTGGCCCCCAGAGATGTTTGTTTCTACCTATATGTTCTTCATCCTCCACACCAATGACTGAACCAACAGGAGAATCATAGGTTAAAAGGGTTAGTTAGGTTTACAGAGTGCACTACAGAGAGGAGGCAGTTGGCCCTCTGGTGCAGCCATGACAACCTGGAGCTGAACATACTCCAAAGCGTGGAGATGAAAGTGGACCTCAGGTGTCCTCCACCACTCACCATACTCCAACACAACCTTCAGGTTTCTAGGATCATACAGCCATTACATCAATTTGAGCACTGTCAGGAGGGGGACTTTTGCGTATAATCTACAATTGACGGAAACACTTGACTTTTAAATAGAATTATATTAATCATTGTATGCACTGATGCTTAAACATTTGATACAATGCAAACCCCATTCTAATGCACAACATAAAACAGGAAATGAATGCAGCTATTGTTGACACAATGACTGCATTCATTTCCTATGATATTTCATACATCTCTGAGTGGTTCTTTCCAACACTTTACATATTTGCCAAAATTACTATTCCAACAAAATAATTTTTATATTATATCATGTTTTTATATCACACTTGATTTAAACTATTAAATAACTGGGAATGTGTTTACCCATTTGTGAAATTAATCTTGGTGTTATAGCTACTACAACAACTCATTTAAGTAAGGAAAGTGTATTTGTGGTGATCACAAACACGATATTTAACTAATTGAATAGTGAAATACATTTGTTTCAAAGATATGGCAAGTACATATTCAATAGAATATCACCAGGAAATTGTATGGTGTGCATTGTAAGGGTAGTGAAGCAACAATAAATTTTATTCAAAAAGGGAAAAGTATGAATAAGATTTGTAATTATCAAAACAAGGTCATTGACCAATAAATGAATACTGGATGATACAAATATTTACCTATTTTTAACATACTTTTATTGTGGTACATACCAGTCCTGTCTATTCATGTGTAAGCACATCAAAAACAATGGATTTATATAATGCCTTGTACATGTGCACACACATACTAAAGCTGATTCTGATTTGGAGACGTGAGGATGTCTTAACAACTTGTTTGGCGTTAGACCTCAGGGATTAACCCTCAATGAACTGGGTCCACACGGTATTTACTTTCATTCAATATCCCTGCTACAGAGACTAGAACCTGAACTCATTAACTCTATCTGAATAAAAAACATTGTATGGGTGGAGATGGAGCATGTAACTCATTTATTTATTAATGTTTGTGTAGAAATTAAACAAATGGGATTTGTGTCAGCAGGTTTGTTTTTCAACTTGGGAAAGCCAGGCTGGTTGTTTTCCTCTAATCATTATGTCATCAAGCAAGGCTAAACACATCCACATATGTTTCACAGACTTAAACATTTTATAATTCTTCTCACCGGTCATTCGGATATACAAAGGAAACTTTTTTTTCCCCCAAACAATTCTGTCAGAAGGTCACATATCTTTCACACATCAAATCTTCGTATCACCATTGTACCATGATGCTGGTACCTAAGCCATCTTCACATTATGTAGCTCTTAACAAAAAATGGAAGCAATATAATAATCTGACTTATAGTAAAAAAACAACAGAGACGAGAAAACTGGTGCATAAAGAGAGGGAGAGGCAAAGAGAGTGAAGATAAGTTCACCAGTAACAAAAAATGAAAGGGACAACTTTCTAGCAGTGTAAAAAAAAACACAAATGTCAGACTACAAAACGAACAGAAACAACACACCGCATAGAGCAAAAAAGGAGATGGCTATTAAAAGGGTTCCAGGTGGGATATCTTCCTCTACGTGAGAATTCAGAGCATGAAGACTCAGTGGGCCTCAATGAAACAGAGATGGTGAATCTGTCAAAGTAAGCAAAAGAGCGGAGTGCCAACAATCCTCAACATTACACACGAAAAAACAAAAGAAACCTGAGAGACACGGTCTTGAGTACGAATGATTTCTGGGACTCCAGAGATGATTATGTGAATCATGCACACCCGGAGTCTGGCTGCCAAGAAAAGCAGTCTGGATTGGAAAAAGTATTGAAGGCAAAGTGTTCCCTGTACTTACCCATAATAGGGCGATATCCACTTCTCTAGACATTTGGCTGCTAGATCAAGAGAAAGCTAGGACAGGAGTGGTACTGTAGAGCATGGACGTTGCAGAATTGCTCTCTTTTTTTTTGGATAGTTTTGTATTTCCTTTCTGATGGCTGTGGAATTGTAGCAATGTGTTCCCCTACAAATATGATAGCACTGATCCTTTAATTCATCTGTCAAGTGGGAAAAGAGCTGGGGCCCCCATGCAAAATCTGCACCTGCTATGAAACTGATGTCAAGAATAAAGGGGCATTTCCTCATCTCCAGATTTGAACAGCTGCGTTTGTATTTGGACACTAAACATTTTCTAAAATAATAAGAAATAATGTATCATACAAGTGTTAAACCAACTCTGGTTCATTCCAATTGAGATGTTATCATGTAATGGCTTGATTTATGTTGCTCATGCTGACATCTGGAAACATGGATCCATTGCAAAGAAGACGTCTGACAGATAAGATGGATGAGATCCGGCTTTATTTGGAGGGAAAAATTAAAGTGAGTGCACCAACATTGTAGCCTATAATCCCCTCCTAACATGGAAAAAGCCACTTCAAAAGTTGACTGTCACTGTAGTATGTATTCACCTGTCAATATGGTATTTATTGAATCAGGGTCAGTTTTTTTGTAATTTGATCTCAGTGATGTTTATTGTTCATACCCTTACCATATCAGAGAAATACTGTGAATGTTCAGATATGGTATTCAGCAAGCACGACTACTTTAAATGAATTCATTAAACGTAATTAGCTGCTCTTTTATTCCTCAACTTATTTATTTTTTAAACATTTTCTGTGAACAATAACTCAAAAATAGATAAAAAGCATTGTTTTTGACACAGTTATCAAAGATGCTCCTTCATATAGTGTCATAACTAACAGGATTATGCAGGTTTAGTTCAGTTTTGTTCCATTTATAATTCCATTCCAATCAATTAGAATTACTCTAAGAATTTTGAATCTAGCTCAGATGACATGAGCCCAGAATGTGCCAAGGTAAGCGGTCCCTAGTGAAATTAGGACTGATGATGACTTGTTATATACAGTAGTAACCTCAGTAAGGCAACAACCTTGACCTGGAAACCTTACCTTACCATTCAGTGTTGGTGGTTGTAGTTTGTGAAAAGGGAAAAGGGGTGCCATGATATCCAAAAGCTAATAGATGCTCTAAAATGTGTTGCCATATCTGCACATCCACACTCAACCTCTAAACAGTGTGCTGTATGTGCAGTGTGCAAAAAGTGTGATGTAAAAGTCAGAGAGATATATTTGTCTGCAGCAGAGAGGAGCACATGACACACACACACACACACACTAGCAAAACAGCAGTTAAAAGCACAGTAACCACCTAGCTCTCTGGAAGTGACAGCAGTGAGGTGAGATGTTATGGCCCCTATGTCAATGACAGTGTGTGGCAGACCACAGTATGATAATGGATGGCTGGCCCTCATGAATGGAGCTATACCCGAGTGGGCTTACTCTGTAGGTGTTTAAAAGCTGGTTGCATTGTTTTCTAGAGCGTACCAAAATTGTAGCCCAGGGAACTTGATTACACCATGGCCACGGATAAAGCTCCCTCATCTCATGTTTTCACCCACAATTTAGTTTTTCTCACAATATACCACCACAGGAGTAGAAGGTCCATAGCTTGTCTCCCCACTAACCTTCATTTTCACGAGATTTAAGTGGGTAGATGGCTTACCTTTTGAATGTGATATTGCTGACAGACTGTGGGTAGAATAATTCTCCTTACTGGTAATTTAATTATTTTTTTTTTCATTCTGAAACATGCTAAACGCAGACACGAACACAACTGTCCTGGGGGCTCTCATTACCTGGTGTAATGAGTAAACTAAAAAGATGAAACGGAGCCTAATGACAAATAAATTACAATCATAAGCAGCATGTTGTTCTACAACAATAAACACATTTAGTCCATTAGAATAATAGATGTATCTTCATCCTTGTTGGAAGGGAAGGGGGACAGAAGGGCAAAGCAGTTTTAATAAAGGATTGGTCTTCGTTTGTTTATGTTAAAAAAATGGGTGTAAATTAACCAGACATTTGAATTACAATACAGATATTTAACTTAAAATGCAATAATGAACCAATGTAACCCACAAGGTGTAATCCTTAGAACACTGACGTAACTTGAAATTGTTCTGATCAGTCATAGTGCATATGTTGCTTCATTGGAGAGGCAAACAGCTGTTGCTGTGGTAACATTATAACAAGGCAGTTGCATTTGTATGCTTGGTTTTTCTATGGTGTTGAATCCACTATGCTTTGACACATTATCATATGCTTTGCAAAGTTAACATTGTTTCCAGTCGATAATTAATTGTCAATCAAATCAAATCAAAACAGTTTTATTTGTATAGCCCAAAATCACAAATACATTTGTCTCAGTGGGCTTTACATTCCATACAATATGATATATGATACAATATGACACCCTGCCCTTACACCCTTAGCTCGGCTGAGAAAAAACTCCCAGTAAAAACCCTTTACCGGGAATTAATTTTTTTTTAAGAAATCTCAGGGAGAGTCGACAGAATAAGGGATCCCTCTCCCAGGACGGACATACTGCAATAGATGTCATAAGTAGAGAAAATCACGAAGGAATTTGATCATTGACCAGGTGATTACATGATAATACTAAGTAAAGTGCGAATAGTGTGGATGCAGGAAGACTTCAGATGCTGCCAGAGGATCCACACCGTCTCGTCTCCACCAGGGAAAACTAAGGTTTCCAGCGCCGGGATTACATCCCACGTCTCCAGGTGGCGTCCTTAACCACTGCAACATCTTTCGCGTTGATGGTCCATTCTCAGATGTTACCGGAGGGGGGACCAGATCCACACCGTCTCGTCACGACCAGGGAAAACTGGAAGAGGACAGACAGGCAACCAGTGAGCAAAGCAAAAATTTATTTAAAGATTGAACAAGCAAGCGAGTAGAAAGTACTATCCTGATGGACGGTGAATCAGTGCTGATGTGAGGCAATAGCAGGCGGGGAGCATCCGTTCCTAGGACAGCTGATTCCGCACAGAACTCGGAGTCAGTCGAGTAGCATGGAGAGTGCTTGGTAGACAGAGGGAGAGAACCCCCGGGGCAACGCTCAGCCAATCATGGAAGATAGACGGAGGAGAACAAATGTCAGATAAATGGTATCAGTTATGCAATTAGCGTCAGCAGGACAATTTTTCAGTGGGAGGACAACCGGTACTCAGGCCCAGGCAAACCGAGACAGCTCCTCAGGCTGTTAATAATAACGCTATAACAATGTTAAACAATATGACCACAATTAACATTAAATTACGTTGATTTACACTCTACCGTTCCCCACCGACACACAATCGGCGCCAGCCCCCCAGACCCAGAACCTGCCCCCCAGCACCCCGCCCCCAGAGAGCACGCCCCAGTGCGGCACTAGTCCCGAGGAGGACCGGGGCCATAGATAGAGAATATACAGTATAGAATAGGGAAATAGCCAAATGCACCGCTGCCACGAGGATCAACCACAGCCGAAACCCCCGGAGGGGCGGCCCGTACAGCCCACTCGGGCCCGCCGGACCGGTCATGCCCAGCCCATGAGGCAAGGCCAGAGGCGCCAAGCACAAAGGGCGCGACGCATCCGCCACCACCATTGGCACACCCAGAGTTAGGACCAGCCGGAGGAGCACCGACGCCGGGCAGCGAAACACAGACGCCAACAGCGACGCCACAGAGCGGACCGCCAGGCAGGGATAAATACATGTTTAATTGTGGAGATAATTGAAACCTGATCAGGGTGCTCATGTGTCTTCCTCTTAAAAATGTATGGTAATGTTAGCATAACAGATGTGCAAATATTTTCTTTATTTATTTAAAACAATATGACTGAAGTTGTAAGACAAATGCAACTGTACCTCATGTACAAACTCCCAAACCACTGTGCTGACCAATATGACTTGAAAATCATAACTTAGCTTTAACTACCTAATTAAATGCCATTGTTATGAGGGAGTGTTCAGTCAGTAGCCAAACACTGCTATGCACCACTATAGCAAATCACTAAATCAAGTATGTCGAAATATGAACTGTGAACTGAATTCATGGAAACTCAATGATTCCATAAACTCAAGATGGGTTGAAGAGGGTCCGCCGTGACTTGTATCAATTTGGCCTACACCATCAATTGTTTACAGTCCATGGAAAGAGTATGGCTGATGCATCTGTGAGGGTGGGGAGGTGGGGTGGAGAGGGCTATGATGATCCAAGGGATAAGAGGCACTGATCTCCACTCAAGCCCAGGCAGATAATGATGGGTCGTGGGGGTCTAAGAATGGAATCCTGCAGCTCAACACAAAACCTGGAGCAGAATTTTAAATTGCTGGACAGTCTGAAGGTCATTTCTGCTGGCTGCTGACTGCCCCAGACAAAGAGGGATTGGCAGGAGGCCATCCAGGGGAAAGGATGTTTGAAGTAAGAGCAATCATAAGTGATTCAGATGACTCGTTGTAAAGTTACCTCAGTGAGGCAAAACAGAATTTGGTGATGGCGTCGCGCCCACATGATGTCAAGTCCGAATGAAACACAATGATGGTAGGGATTCCAATGTGAGCTTATGGTTTAATATAAAACAAACAAGTTATTCAGTGTTCTTGGTAAAGCAATATACTCCACCAATTATCTTGCATTTACATCTAAAATCACAACCCAACCTCAAGAATTGTATGTTGTCATAGATTTCCCTGCCTCTGCAAACAGACCCAATGGATTTGGAATCCACTCTCCATCTATGTTCAGTTCAGAGCTATGCCTTTAACTAAACCGCAATTATCATTTAATAATGGAATGCCCTGATCTGGATCACTTCCAAATTCCAAAACAATTGGTCCATGGCCCGAGGCTTTTTTTTGGTCCACCAAATTTAATAAAGAATCACGGAAAGCCTTCGAGATAGCTTTAGACAGTCAATTCAACTAATGAATTTCCTTTGCGGATGTAATAATTCCCAGATAGTGCAATATAAGTATGGTGTGTTATTAAAAGGAGGCAGTGTCTCCAAGGGTGAACTCCAAAATTGTCCACAAATGCTGATGTTGGCTTGACAAATGTTAAATAAGCATTTAAGTTTGAGGGTGGTCTTATACAAGTCTAGTGTAATTTAAATTCACTTGGCACACTGACTGGATAATGCTGACTGGCTTAAGAATGGCACCAGATCAACTGCCTGCTTATGTTGACTCAAAGGTGGATCCTATTCTAACAAAACTGAACAGCTTTGAGATGTCCTATGATACTCCTGGAGAACACATCTCTTCGCTAGAGCAATGTATCGAGGACAACACTGATAATCTCACAGATCTCCTGCTCAGTCCAAAGTGCTCTAACTAAAGTGAATGCCTACCTGATGGACAAGGTTCATGATCTGCAAAACTAAAGCATATCTTCAAATGTTTGCTTTATTAAGACTCCTTAATCCGATGTGGAATGCAATATTCTTAGCCTTTTCGTCATAGCGTATTTTGTCTTATTTTTTTTTAATGTATGTTTTCGTAAGGTCTGCCCATGTCCCAAATAATTTAGCTATACTTAAAATAGCTTTGCTGTTGTCATTCAGTGTAAGTAACATGATCATGGTCATGCATAATGTGCCCTCCATGGTGCTAATATCTGCAAAAGCCCCATACAGGCACTCAGCAGTGATGTTGCAACTTTTAGTGGTCATGACTGCTGGTTCTTCTGCTAAATAGTTTGGGCAGTACTGCCCAATGGCAGTAACCTCGCAATGTGACGTCAAGACTCCAATAAGTAACTGCATGGTAAAAAAGATAATCCAGCACACGCCTAAAATCCATGAATTAATTATTGTAAAGACTGAAATTAACAAAATACAACATGATAATTTGTAAAACTACTGTTAGATTTGGACGGATGACAATTGGGGAACACTTTACACTAAGTGTACATTAATGAACTGTTGGGGAGGGGGGTTGCTACACTCCAAAATCAATGATTACTATACAAAAGTGAAAGGAAATACATGGCTAGCTTTAAAAAGGATTTAGTGTTGCCTTTGTCTTGAAAGAGTTTTGATGACGGATACTGGATTTCATTGCTTGACAGACCACAGTCATTCATCACACCCATCTAAACTCGAAGCTGTGCAAAGTCCTGACTCAGTCTGCTGAACAACATCGATCATCTGAAACTCAATGAGACGTAACTTGGTTTAAGATGGTTCTTTAATAGTGTTCTGACCAAACACAATGGTACACTGTTACGTGAGACAACCCTCACCCTAGCTCTGTAACTAGTTCTACATCAGACAACCCTAACTCCAAATGGGACAAATTGTAAACCTAGGTGGATACAATGATCAAAACCCAACTCAGTAACCCTAGCCTTAAATGAGATATACCTAACCCTAGTTCTGTAATTATTTCAAAATGAGATAACCCTAACCGGGCCAAAGTGAGAAAGCCAAACCCTGAGTGAACCAATTGAGCCAAATTGTAACCCTAGGTGGATAAAGTGAGCTAACCCTAAACCCTAGCTATAAAGTAAGGGAGACAAATAAGATAAATTAGCTAAACTGAGCTATATCTGTATTTAACTTGGCACCAAAATTGCGCCGCCTCCATCAAATTAGGTTCATAGGCATGTGAACTAAAGGACAATGCGATGGTAATCTCTTTAAAGACAACAACCTACCCTTATCATTTATTCATTAGGCAGAATGTATCAGTGTGCATTGCTACTTTAACATTTCACCATCTCCAGCAACACTCCATTACCCCTGCCAACGGACCCCTTGCTGGTTCCACTACAACACTGTGTTTGATGCATAGCTCCCCAGTCTGCCGGAGGGTAAAGCTTTTGAATGTGATGGAAAGAGCATCAGAGAACTCCCACAATGAATGCATAAGTAACATCACAAGGACTGCAACTTCAAGAGTGAGTCATTTCAGGCCAAAAGTGAGTCCAGGTTCAGGCCTTAACAAATGTGTAGCAAAACAAGCTAATAATGACATGTCTGCCAACAAGGAAGAGTGGGTAATGTCGCCAAAGAGGTCCAATATTTAAAATATAAATACAGATTATTATAGAGGTTTCTTCGGGACATTGTGACATTTGTTGAGTGGCTAAATTAATCTTGTATGCCCCAACCCAATTGGTAGTGAGTATATGTGCTTTCAATTATTATTAAACATTTTCCAAGGCAGTGATTTAGATAAAACCTGGCTGCCACAGGTTTTCCTTAATTTCAGTAAAATATGAAACTAGCTTGGAGGTAAGAAATCAATCATTTCTACGCTTCTTAAATATTTAATTTTCCATTCTTTATAATGGTTGCTAAAATGATTTATAATTTTGCAGTTGCCTCACCTCTATTTTTTAACAGTCCTCCTGGCTTCTGGGACTGCCAGTGCAACTGACACATTAATATGACTCATATTAACTGTAGCTTATGTTGACAGTGCAGTACAATTGTGCAACTACATGACTTGAACTTGATTTAGTCACATATGTTTTTATTAGTATCAGCCTGTTATGAGCAATTGAACAATGAAGAGATCACCATTTAAATGCTGTGTAATAGAAGCAGTAGCATCACCAATACAGCACATATGAAAGAGAGCTGCTTGACTTTTAAAGGAAGGGGAAGGATAATGGATACTACCAGGTCCTGGATCATTCTCACCTAAGATCATGTTCTGGGCATGTCACTTTCTGCAGCACAATCCTCACAGCGTTAGAGAGTGAACATTGTTTTAGTTTTTTTACCATTCAAAATCAAGTTTTATTTTAAAATATGCATGATTAAGTGCTTAACTGAATATAGAAAAGAGAAATACTTAATGCATCACTCAAGGGTAATAATATATTCAGAAGTGGGCTGCAAGTAATGCATTCCCTTCACAAATCATGACACACTGCTCTCAATTTTATGGTGGTACATTAATCCTTTGGCCCTTGCTAAAGGTACAAGAGGCTAAAGGCAGTGCCACATACATTTGTATTATTCTAATACCATATATACAATTGCTTTTATTTAAACCAATATCAGTGACCTGTTAATGTGTTACCAGCTAGTAGTCCCACATTAGCTAGCAGTAGGCTACATTAGCCAGAGCCAAAATCAACGATACACATTTTGGCCCTCGTATTAAATGGTATCTGACTGAAACAACATTGTATGGTACAGCCCACCCATTTGATGACAAGCATAGAGCTACAAAACTACTAAAGACAATGATGGAAATAATACATTTGTCATGGTGCAGAATCACTTTTATAAGCTTTGTGCTTCATGTTAACAACATTAGTTTATCCTCAAATTCGCAACAACATTCATATGAACAGGATGGGTGACTTAATTGTCATTTCTTATATGTCTTGCTAATATTATAGCTGATATATAGAGCTTTAAAATGTGCAATATACACCCTTTGTTATCGAATGTGACAGCAAACTGGATATCCAATTTTGCAAAGTGGTGCTCTGATTCTAAAACTCAGTTTAGTTCAGTAAAAAAAAAGTAAGAGCTGTTGAGTTGTCAATTATTGGCTGAAGTGAAGACCATTTTTTGAAAAAGTGCCTATAAATGTCGGTTTAGTAAAGCTTATATTACAGAGGAAAATCTATATACGATTGATATCACTACTGGAAGTTACTCTTATTGTCAATGTTCATTACCAATACCATAACACTGTCTGTTGTGCTTATGCAATTGTAAATAAATGCTATGTGACTTATCACAATTGAAGTTTGTATTAGACTACAGTATATATAAACAGGCTGCGTTTCTGTATATGGATATGGCCATAATAAATATAGCGTCTACATAGCTGTGTGCCTACTGACTATGACCTTTACTCTTGAATTGCCTTTTTATCAGCTGTAACTAAATAGCTCTAAAATAATGCCTGACATAGCATTGTTGTCTGGGGATTGTTTTCTCTACAGGCTGGTGCTTGAACTCAGCCAAAGATTGATGGAGGATACACTCATCCACTTCAAACTGAATGTTGGGTATATCTCATAACGGGAAAAGTTCAAGAGCTGAAATGTTAAAGGCCCTCTTGCTATAACAGAATGTTCTGTGAGTGGTAGACACAGCCACATTTGTACTAATCTAAAATGGCAGCAAGCACAGAGAGCATGACACCTTGTTTGTAGGAATAAACCCAACACACTGTACACTGAGTCAGACAGTAGATACTATGATAGATGCCATGCCACTGTGTGCACCAAACATGTCTACAAGCATCTAATCTGTTCCTAAAGCCATTCCTCTCCCCTCATTGTTGGTACATTCCCTTGTAATCCCCCCACACTTGGCTCTCTGACTACAACAACAGCCCCAATCAGCCTCTGGTTTATTCAACGAAGGACTGATTAGCTTTAGTCTTGTTTGAGTGGGCTTCAAACCAAGCACCTTTTACACCCGCTTCCAACAGTTTTCTAGCCACAAGGGAGGTGCCTGCTGTTTGCAGACTCTGCTCTGGTCGGCATGCTCATGGTCTGTCAGCGGTTCCTGGGTTCTGTTTAGAGTGCAAAATTATCAGAGGCGCCTTCTGGCAAATGCCTCTGGCGCTCTAGCCCTGCTACTCTGTTTGTACGCAAATATTTGTGTGTGTGTCTGGTTGTGTGTGCCTCAAGTCTGTGCATCAACTCTGTTTCACATTCTCACCAAACAAGAGATCACCAGAACATTATCTGAATATTTACAAGAAAAGATTATGACCAAAGGCCCTTCCATTTATATGATTAGCACTGTCAAAGCAAATAAACATTCATGTAAACCTTGTATTCAGCATTCAACAATTCTGGTGAAGAAAATAAAGAAAATAAAACAGCAGCCAGACACTTGACCTTTTTCAGCAGACAGCCCTGACCCCAAAGGCTCCATCTTTTTGCTGTGGTTCACACACTAGCAAAACTGCTGTTTTGCTAGTGTGTGTGTGTGTGTGTGTGTGTGTGTGTGTGTGTGTGTGTGTGTGTGTGTGTGTGTGTGTGTGTAGGTGTGTGTGTGTGTCTAGGTGTGTGTGTATTTCTGTCACTGGGAGACTGTGTTCATATGCTAAATGTGCCCATGTAGTACTGTGAGCCGAGGAGGTGAAACGAAATAGAGATGGAAAACAAACACCGCCTCTTTCACCTTCACTTGGCCTTGTGTTTCAAATAACACTGGAGGAGATAAATGTTCTGTTTGTAAGTAGCCCTGACACAATGCCAGCTCCATGCCACTCTAGCTGCTTTAATCATGTGTAGGATCAAGACTATCAACCCATCAAGGGGGAAACTGCTTTTGCTTTCTACGCTAAGTGTCAGTAGCCATCAAGCTAACTTGTCCCCCGAGCTCCTTGTTCTCGTCCCCTTTATACGACATGTTCATTCACGGAGTAGAACACTGTGAGGAAAGCGGCAGCCCCATCTTCTGTTAACCACCAGACCCCCCTGAAAAGCTATCGCACTTATACAAAAGGAGGGAAGCTATAATTGCCAGAGCCGGGCTAAACTGTGCAATTAGCTTTCGAATGACAAGACGGTCGGAAAGCAGAAATTTGACGAAGCGTCTCGGAGAAAGAGAGTGTGGCACGTCTCCCAATCTTTTACAGATGAGAAAGAGAAGAGACTGAAAGAGACAGGAAAAGGGATAACATAAGGAAGAGGCCCCTTCTTAAATGCTTTACATTAAGTGTAATTAAAGATGGCTGCTGTATCCAGTGGAATGCTGACAGTGGTATAGGGATTTTATGAAGAAGATGAAACAGTAGAGCACACCTCAAGCCATAAGTAGTTTACTTAAAATCTGACTTATTTTATGATTCCTTTTGAAAATAATTTTATTTGGATACTTCTTAACAGGTGGTCCTCGATTCTAGAGAATGTTGTCAAAATCACGTTGTCAAAATAAGTGAATATCTACTCTATGTTACCCGTCTGGACTGTGTGTGCACTGAACAAAAACGACAGTGTTAATGCACAGCCTAGACTCTCTAAACTGGTATGGTATATGCAAACAAAGGGGGGGCACCATACCTAGCAACAAGCCCATTTACAGAGTTTTGGCTGTGTATTAAACTGGATTATTTTCAAGTGCCCCCACACTACACAAGAGTAGATATTCACTGATTTTGACAACAAGCATTCTCTAGAGTCGATGACTCCACCTTTAATTTTTTTTTCAATGTACAGATTGATATCATCTATACTTTTTATATTATTAAGTGGAATTGATGGGAGTTTGTTGGATGTGCTGTTGGCCCATCACTTCTGCATGTATACTAACTCAAGTACAAAGACCAGATGCCTATTTATTGCTTGATTCGTTCAGCCAACTGTCAACCTGCACCTCAGCTGGCCTGCAATCAAAATTAAATGTGCAGCTGCTCCCCAACTAAAGTACCCTTAACCCCCTATTTAAAAATGAAAGTGCAGGAACACAGCATGTTGCTGTCTTTAGAGTCAAGAGAACACAATGCAATTGTGACTTAAACAGGCAACTATCTAAGTCTGAAGCAGTCGATTATAGCGCTTAGAGTAGATTTTTCTGAGTGAATATCCCCAAGGGTAGCAATTAAGTTTATTTTTTCCCGTTTCTCTTGCTCCAATTTTGATAGGTTTGGATTTTTTAAGTCTAGCCTACATTCATACAATACCCACCTGCAATACAGACAGTGAAATAGTTATTGGTCACTTCAAACCCTCCTGTCATCCTTACTGGCCTTGCTACATGCCTTCCTATCAAGCTCCCTCGGAAAACATTGGGAACTCATCCCACTTTCATCATTGTGTGCAACAAGTATAAATATTTCAGCTGGAGTTAATATGATGCTTTACAGTCGTATTAAAAACAAACAGTTTCTACCATGAACATATAGTTTTTTGTCCAAATGTATGTCTTTGTGTTCCTATGTTCCATAACGTAACTGCAGAAGAAGGATAGGTCTAGTGATAGGCCTACGACTATATGTAGTCACTTGTAGGTGTGGTGCAAAAACTTGCACGCTAAAAGGTTTTCTGAACAAAATAAAAATGGATTGTGGGTTAGCTAGCCGAAATAACTAACAAAAAGCCTCGACTGTTTATTAAACAAAAACCAATAAACCAAACAGGACATAAGCTAAGTTAGCTATAACATGGGCCTTTTCTGTTTATTTGACAAACACATAATGCTGCTAACAAAGCCAATTTTTGCCATAGTAGCTAACAAGATGATCATATGGAGTGTGTTTCTGCATTTGTAGTAGCCATACCTCAGGCTTGGAATAAGTCCAAAACATGTCGTGATCTCCAGCTTTCTTTTATTTATGTACTCCAGACCATCTTGGTTTTACCCCATCTCTGTGATCAAAAAGGACAGACTGACAATTGATTTCATCTGTTATTTGTTGGGATGTTTGTTGGGAAGGAAATTTGCAATGTTAGGCAGAAACATTACATTGTCAAGATGGGCTTGTAGCTGCATACCCACAGTTAAGTACAGAGAGTCCATTTTACTATCCATCGACAGCAGTTTTACATTGAAACCCTCTCCTGGGAAACAGAGGGATTTATTTTGCTGAAAAAAGACTGCAATTGGATGAGATCTGTAAGGCTTGGTGGAGAGACAATTTCTCATGTGGTTGATGAATGACTATTTTTTTAAATTAGTAAAACCAAAACACATGTAAAAAAACATAAAGAAACTCGGCAGACAACCAGGGAAAAAGCCCATTGGCCAAGCACATGGCACTGTGACTGGACTGGTCAGCACCCATCAATTAACTGATCTCCTGAGAATCTTCTATCCCTCACATCTTTACAAGAAGTATTTCAAGACAAGTAAAAGTAAGTTCACAATTAATTAACCCATACAAAAAACATTGTTATGCAAAGGCAATACATATAGAAAGTGTTTAAACCTCATTCCCATTGCATCAGCTTAGAGTCATTTGGACATAACATAAATGAATTCAATGTGGTAATACATTCATGTGGATGTGTGTGCGACAAGTAGGGATGGGAATTGTTAAGAATTTAACGATTCCGATTCTGCTTATCGATCCGATTCCTTATCGATTCTCTTATCGATTCTCATTGGGTGAGAGAATAAGTACAAATTAGTTTGTTTTTATTATCTCTCTTTAATATCTGATCAGAGGTGTGTCTAGTCTGTGCCTTGAAAGATCATCAAGAGTAGGCTACTTGAGGATTAGGAAATTGTCAATTTTCACATTAATTGGTCCAAACAAAAAAATTAATGTTTGACTTTTGAGCCCAAATGCCATTATGTGCCCTAAAAACTAAAAACACAGACTGAAAACAGTCAAGGAAAAGCTTGTGCCTTTTGGAATATTAACAGTGCTCATTTGCACTTGAAACCAAATTCAACTGACATAATAAATATAAACGTCTTTTGAAAAGATAAGACCAACTATCAACTTTGGCAAATCAACCATTTGTATGCAGAAAAATCATCATGTGTGCCCTCTCATGAAGGATACGAGATATTTAATTTATGTTCAGTGTTATTATTATAAGATGATTGCGCCCTTACTCTGAAAGGGCAACGTGATGATGTCACTACGTTCACGTGAAGGAAAACTTTCCTTATAGATCCGTGGAAGGAACGCCTCAGGTCAAACTGTCACGTTGTACGTTGTTGTTGAACTAACTGCACAGCAGTCAGTCATGTAGGCTATTCAAGAAGAGAATAAATTCGCCAGAAAGGCTAAAAGAGAATGTATCGCTTTGCTTATTCTTCACCACGCAAGCGACGAGGAGTCACCGCTCCATCTCAGCTTTACAATGTACATGCCATTATGTGCGCTGTTTATTATTAATATAATGGCCCATCATCAGACACACGTAGCGGATGGGTTTATACATCGATCGCTGCATCAAGTAATCTAAGGCAGAGCTTTTTGTATGGGCAGAGAGCGTTATTTTAAGTGTGTCTTACTGTCTTTATAAAGTGTCTTGTTAAATGTTTTCTTATCACCGGACCGCCGAGTCCCGCTGTGTGTTGTTTTCGGTCCGTCTCCACCGCCGTGCGTAAAGGCAGCATTTTAACAGCTGATGAACGAGAGTAAACAGCGGGCCTTTGGCAGCAGTAAAGACATCCTTTTTGCTTTGCTTTATGCTGCTCTCGCCTTTTTATGTATCTCCCCCTTTCACTTGCCCACACCTAGGCCTACACACACGTTAATTCATCCATTTTATGTTCAAATCCAAGTGATGGGCAATTCTAGTGCCGACTAGTAAGGCAGCGGACGTTTAAACGTTTAACCGTCAGGATCGCTGTCTGCGCGCTTGTGTGTTTGATGAAATGGAAACTTTACAATTGTTGCAAGTGGCCGTATTGTCGCCTTTTCGCGTGAAATACAACCACACTTTAGAGTGCTTCTGCCTCGACGTCATGTTTGCTGCGTTCTGAACCAAAACAAAGCAGCGCGTGTCTGAAGTCATGACGCATTTCCAACGAGCGGAACCGATAAGCGGCATCGTTAAGCAGGCATGTTAACGATTCCAAGGAATTGGTTGACTCGGCACCGGTTCAGAACAAGAACCGGTTCTCGATTCCCATCCCTAGCGACAAGTGTTATTGTGTTGATATAAATGGTGTTGCTATGCATACTGCAGTGCTAGCATGCCAAAGTCAACATACTGTAAATGTCATTTTTATCATTAAACTGACTCCAAATGTACTGTATATGCTTTTATAGTATAGGGGAGAGTGGCCTAAGTTGTGCCACTGTTTACTCAAAGTGACTTTAAAGTGAGGACTTGACAGTAAAGTCTCCAACTCAAATATATACATATATTTCAGGGTGTTGTGCATCCCTGGAAATAACAACATTGGATCTGGAATAA
Source organism: Ammodytes marinus (assembly GCF_949987685.1). Lineage (NCBI taxonomy): Eukaryota > Metazoa > Chordata > Actinopteri > Uranoscopiformes > Ammodytidae > Ammodytes > Ammodytes marinus. The sequence continues at coordinate 9,587,775 of NC_137216.1, read as the reverse complement.
ACTGTTGAAGAAATATAGCTTTCGGAAAAAAAGTTGTCTTGTGGCACAACTTGCCCCCGGTGTGGTGTAAGTTGTGCCATTGGAGAAAATACCATGGGGTAAATTGTGCCATTGATATATATCTCATAAACTGTAATGCAAGACAAATGCATTAGACAATCACTTATTTAAGGTTTATTTAAAGTAAATATTTTACAAAGATTGAAGGTCAATTTTCTTAAACAAGGCCTAGCAGATCTAGGTGGTTTTGCCTGCAAAGCTAACAATGACAAAGTCACCATCATCATCTTTCTGGCCATCTGAACTCTTGTCAGTGGTGTCGTTAAGTGGAATGGAGATGTCACTCTCTTCTGAGCTACTGTAGACGATCAATTTCTTTTTGGTGACCAGAATATACAGCCATGCCACAACTCTCAGAAATTTACTTTGCACTAGCTGCTCCGTGCTTGTGGAACCAACTGCCACCTGACAAAGGTGATTCCCCCTCCATTTATGCCTTTAAATCAAGCCTCAAAACCCATATACATACATACATACATACACACACATATATATATACATATATTATATGAGAGGCACCAATCTGGATGCAATTAAATATTACACAACTAGAACAACTGAAGCCAATTTGGTGAGAACATTTATAAAACATTTAAAACCTACAAGGTGGCCAGTGTCTAACCAACCATTGGACATGGTTTAGTTAGCATTGTAACAATGGCCACATTCTTTATTTTCCTTGCACACTGTTACTAGAATTATTTCATCAAACTACCCAAGTGTTTGAATAATTGAAACTGAGTCAGGCCTTCTTGGAAGCAGGTGAATTTACTTGCAAACAGCATGCAAGGGTCAAACAACATGTATCACAAATAGGCTTACATGATTGAATACATCGAATGAACAGTGTACAGAGATTATATGCAAGAGAAGTTGGTGTGTGCGCAAACACATACTAAGTTTGGTGTGTCCAGCCCGTTTTGCTGGCGAAAGCAGAAATGTTTTTAATTAGGCAGATAACAGGATATGGGAAATTTAGGGAGTCTTTTCTTACTGTGCACATGAATGTGTCATACCTCTGTATGTGCCAAAATCTTATTAGGCAGTTTCTTCTTCAAGGCTAAAGCAAAACTTGAAGCAAAACACTTTGGTTAGTGGGACAAAGTTCAACAGCCAGAAAGCATGTATTGTGCATTAAAATATTATACAATAAAGCAAATTAAATTCTGTTAACATTCCACCCTTTTTATAATATTTAATGCAACTTTCTTGCAACACTTCAAAGCAAAAGGGCAAAGGATATGAGTAAATATATTTCATTCAAGCAGAATAATATCAAGTACATCAACAGCACAGTTGGTGAAAATGCAAGTTTGTGTACTGGTGCCACATCGTCTATGTACAGTTTCAGAGAGGACAGTTTTTTGCAGAAGCCAGGGAACAGGAACCTAGGTCGTCTTGATGGTCAACAAGTCCCTTTGTGGCATTTTGACGCAAAGTGTCCTTCATATCACAGTCACTGGGGGAATGGTTATGTAGGATATTACCATAACCGATTCAGATTGTTCCTCAGTGTCCAATTGTCCTTATTGAAGCATGGTCAGCTTCGTCTTCTCCTTGCATCTGAAACAGAATGAATTTGAGCAGTAACATGTTCTCAAAAGAAATGCTCATCATTCTGCCAGGGTTGTTTCTAAAATATCATCCTATCCATTTTGCTTGCTCTAGATGTCACAATTAACGCACAACAACATTTTAGGATAGGTTTGATTTCATTCTTCAGTTCACAATTTTTGTCTGTGTTTGGGCAGCATTCAAGCACACACAGGCAGTCAGTGAGACAGGCCCTCCCTTTTCTGCATGGGATTGAATCACACACACACCACATTCCTGAGAAGCTCTCTACTTCTCCAAATCTGACATGGTGTTATAGTTTGTTCTTCAAATAACAAAAGTTAACATGTAGGTTAAGTATAGGTGTCTTTACAGTTAACCAGTTTTTGAATCAATTTATATCAACAATACACATTATGATCATATTTTCAGCATAAAAATCCCCTTTAACTTGTAATTCAAATCAAAAGCATTGAACAAGTCTTTTCAGTGAACATTTTCATAAAAAGAACACAAAAGGACGCTTTTTTGTAAGTTCATGCTGGGACTTTAAATGATTGACTGCACCTTTAATCTTTAAGGTTTACTATGGGGCTGGAATTGGCAAGATATTCAGCTCTAAACTTTAAAGCGTTTAGCAATTTAGTCAGAACTCTGGTCATCTTTAGGAGACAAGCATTTTATAACCCATCATGACAGCATAACAATTGTATGCACACTTACAAAACCTTTTATCTCCCTTCCCCTACATACTTTTTCTTTCTTTATAACATCCATAAACAATCAGTTCCAAACAATCTTTTTCCTCTTACACTTACAACAACATTCTCTTATCATCTCTTTGGCCACCACCTTTCTCTTTACTGTTCTCGATGGGGGCTTGGATCAAATGTAAAGTCAGATATTTGATCATATGTAAGAGGGGCAGTTGCTTACAAGTAATTTAATTTTTTTTAAATGTAAAATCTAATCAATTTAACAGGACGAACACCCCTATTCCCTCCAATTGATTAACAAAATTCACCAATTTAAAACTAGAACACCCTATGTGATGTATTCTAAACAAAACAAATAAGTCTACTCTGCAGATGTAGACTATTGACAAACATAACAAAACAAAACAAATAAACAACCTGTCATAGACTAACTCCCTGGAGCAGTACTATATCCCCAGGCTAAGTAACAACAAGCAGCCAGATATCAATTTGTTTCCATAAAACCTTCCCGAATTACAAAGAACTCTCAGTTTAATGGAACAAACTATATCTGTCAGAATAAAGGGACCACCCTCGACCCCACACTAATGATCATCTAATTACGTACGTGAGACTTTTGTTTTTGACAGTGTAAATTCTCAAACACCAAAGGCTGAGATAGGTTTGTCTCTAGTGCATCTCCCCAAACACTACAGGTTGAGATAGGTTTGTCTCTAGTGCATCTCCCCAAACACTACAGGTTGAAATATTTTTCTCTTTAGTGCATTTTCCCAAACACTACGATCAGTTATTCTCCCTTACGGTAAAACCATGAGAAATACTGCTTCATAAACTAGTTTATCTACCTAATACATAAAACAAAGGAACTACCATAATTCCTGGACAAAACAAAATCAGCTGTTTATATTCACCTGATTCGAAGAAAGCCTCGACTCGCTCAGTTTTGGCTCTGGATTCCGTCACCCCTCCTCCGTCCAAGTAGAGTCTGCAGACAGCCTCTTTTGTAGCTCTGTTTACTGGAGGTCTTTTGTCAAGAGATCTTGGACTCCCCCGTTCACGGTGCAGGCTCCTCTTGTCCAGAGAAGAAGATGTTGGATCCGGCAACTCGAAGGACCATTTGTTACTAGAATTATTTCATCAAACTACCCAAGTGTTTGAATAATTGAAACTGAGTCAGGCCTTCTTGGAAGCAGGTGAATTTACTTGCAAACAGCATGCAAGGGTCAAACAACATGTATCACAAATAGGCTTACATGATTGAATACATCGAATGAACAGTGTACAGAGATTATATGCAAGAGAAGTTGGTGTGTGCGCAAACACATACTAAGTTTGGTGTGTCCAGCCCGTTTTGCTGGCGAAAGCAGAAATGTTTTTAATTAGGCAGATAACAGGATATGGGAAATTTAGGGAGTCTTTTCTTACTGTGCACATGAATGCGTCATACCTCTGTATGTGCCAAAATCTTATTAGGCAGTTTCTTCTTCAAGGCTAAAGCAAAACTTGAAGCAAAACACTTTGGTTAGTGGGACAAAGTTCAACAGCCAGAAAGCATGTATTGTGCATTAAAATATTATACAATAAAGCAAATTAAATTCTGTTAACACACACTATGTCGTTACAGGTAGATTTAATATTTGCGTTAGGATATCGATATATAAACAGACATGTTTGTGTAATTTGGATGGCTGTTACAGTCAGATGGAAAGGTCTTTCTGTGTATTATTCAGCATGCATGGATGCCGACGCACAGCTTACACCACTGAATTCTAGCAAAAAAAGCCTTTCATAATTGCATCCAGAAGAACCACATGTCAGAACAAACAATTACCAGGATTCCACCTTGGGAATGCTAGTTAAGATGTCACATACTCACTTTTTAAATAATCCCCTCTCCTCCACTATTCCATTGGATGGTTTTAGTGTCTGAGCTGGGGTGTCTGAGAAATGTTCAATTGCCTGTACAGTGTCTTCCTATGGCCTTGAGATCTCCTATTAGGGCCAGGCTGGAGAGGCACGGCTCACTTGAATAAGCCCAGTGGGATGGTCATTACACGGCCCCTCTCTGCAGCCATTATTGCATTAGCTAAACTGACCATTAAATGAGCACCCGGCTCTCCCCATCTGGACCTGACACTATGCTAAAATTATGATTTTGAGCGCATATGCCCAGTGAATTTTCTTCTGCCTTACCAGTCTGACACCGTGATATGTCTACCCACTTCAAGCTTAGCTGCCTCAGGAACAATCTTAAGGAGGGCTACATTGTTGCTTTTCCACTTTTCATTCATTGAAATCTCACAATATACAGAGTATGAACGGAGCAATGTTGTGTCTAATTCTCACTGAATGACAAATAACATAATTATACCTTAATATTATTATGAATATATTCTTACTGTTATGGTGGATACTGATGAGCAACATACTACAAGTGACTTTAGGTCCTAGTTTTGAATAGAGAACAAATGACCAGTTATCATGTACATTATTTATATTGTTTAGTATCATTGATTTAGTGGGCAAATAGAGGTAGAGACTACGGAGCGTTTTGGGCTTTGCCACACAAATGAGCTATGATACAAACCTTAAAGCTTTATCATCACTGTTGAAAATACAAAATGGATGACAGTGGAACATAAATAAACGGGACTTGGTATCATTTAGAGCGGTGCGAGGGAACAGAAGGACAGAAGTTGACAGACCGTAAAAGGTAGGGAGTTTGGTTGAAGTTAAATCGCTGCTGTCTTCCCTTTGCCTGTGGATATTTTTAGAACAAGCCAGAACTGATGGTGATTTTTACACCAATGATTAACGTGCCATTAGATATGAGCAATTATCCACGCTTTCTCCCCATCTCTAATGATGAAGATGAGGGTGTAAATGAGCGTCTACTATTGGAACAATTTACCACAGATCTCTAAGCTGTCATTATAGCCCATGGAAGTCCAGGGATGAGACAAATGGGATTCAATTAAGTGTGTATGTTGGTGTGCATGTGTGTGTGTGTGTGTGTGTGTTGGCTCCATTGTCTACCTACTTATCCTCATCCCTATGGGAAAAGAGACTGAACAGAGTGACTCCATATCTGGCGCCTCTCAGCAGGGGATGAGTTGGCGGTAATCCCCCACTGACAGGCCTCCATGCTGGGACCGGCTCACAACTTGAGTCCCCGCACCTGAGGCCTGTGTGCCTTTGCTAATGCTACTTACTGTAGCTCTGTATTTCTGTTCTCTCCCAGAAACAGAATACACAACAACAGCATAACACTCAGCAGTTAACCAAGAATATTTCCCCACGTCTGAGAATTTACCAAATTAAATAGCATGAAACTCTTGTTTAAAAAAGGTAGAGTAGGGCGCTCCGGTGGCGTAGTGGATAGAGCGCATACCATATTGGCTCCGGCCTTCGTTGCAGTGGTCGCGGGTACAAATCCGACCCGTGGACCTTTACTGCAGGTCATCCCCCCTCTCTCTCTGTCTCCCCATTTCAACTCTGTACTGTCTAATAAAGCTTGAAAATGCCAAAAAAGATCTTAAAAAAAAAAAAGGTAGAGTACACACAAAAGTAATCTGACTCAATTATCACTTCTGGTGTGTTTAACTGCACAGTTTCAAAAACATGGCTGATGGTACTCAGTTAATCAAGTTGACTGCTGGCATAAAAGAGGAAACACTTAAAGGAATGCAGAGCAGAATGGAAAAAGCCCCCTTTTCCCCCGGGACCCCTACAGATGATCACAAAACACAATCATCAGGTGCAAAAACAGCCAAATAAAAGCAAATGACCCATTCAGCAACAACTTCACAAACCGACCAAGAGAAATATAGATCAGCAATTCCTGAAAGACATTCTGCACAAGGTACAACTCACCACAAACAGTCAACAAGTGACTAAACAACCAAGCAATGCTCAAGTAGATACATAAGCCATGTTGGGCTTCATCTTCCCAACTCTCTCTCTGTGTGTGTGTGTGTGTGTGTGTGTGTGTGTGTGTGTGTGTGTGTGTGTGTGTGTGTGTGTGTGTGTGTGTGTGTGTGTGTGTGTGTGTGTGTGTGTGTGTGTGTGTGTGTGTGTGTGTGTGTGTGTGTGTGTGTGTGTGTGTGTGTGTGTGTGTGTGTGTGTGTGTGTGTGTGTGTGTGTGTGTGTGTGTGTATTATGACAGCAGGAGTGACACAACATTGTCAGTGTTGCGCCAAACAACAGCAAGAAGTTAAATACACACTGCAGAGAGAAAGTTAACTGCAAGGAACAAGCTAGCAGTTAGCAAAGAGAAAGGGAAAAGAGACAGACAAACACACAGAGTTTCTGACTCACAGTTTTGAAGTCTTCTTTCCTTTCTTCCATGGAGATGAAGTTTCCATGTTGCATGCCCCGCTGCAAACTTATCCGATGACAGGATAATGTGAAAACTTACCGTCTTTTTCTTTGGAAGAAGTAGTGAAAACAAGAAAGAAACATATACACACATCTCAATGTTTCACTTGTATTCTTTCCCCCAACAGTGTGTGTGTGTGTGTGTGTGTGTGTGTGTGTGTGTGTGTGTGTGTGTGTGTGTGTAGACGTAACACAGCGTCCAGTCAAATAAGATACAATGCAAAATATTACTCAGCGAGAAGTCTGTATTTACACACAAAGCCATCAGGAAACAAACCATCTGACAGAGATACACACAAACGGACAGTGTGCCTCACAAAGTTTTCAAGTCCTCTTGCCTTTTCTTTCACAAAGACACACACAAACTCACGGGTTTATCAACACAGCATCCTTGCTGGAATCAAAATCCATGACTTACTCACTCTCATCCATAACCTTGACATTCAAACAATAGCTAACAGCCTACAATACTGCATTTAGTTGATAGCAGTTAATTCATTCATCAACAATGTAACATTCTGCAGACATTCTACACATGGTACAAACCGATCAGAAAACACACCATCATCAGGTGGAAAACAGCCAATAAATGCTCAATCAGATCAATTGAAATTTTTCAAAGCATCTGTGTGTGTGTGTCCGTTATGACAGCAGGAGTGACACAGCATGTTCAGTCTTGTACCAAACAACCGGCTACAATGCATAATATCACACAGCAGCAATAAGTTAAATACACACCACAGAGAGAAAGTTAGCTGACAGGAAACAAGCTAGCAGTTAGCTAAGAGAAAGGGAAAAGAGACAGACAAACACAGTTTCTGACTCACAGTTTTGAAGTCTTCTTTCTTTTCTTTCTTTCAGTTTCCACATCATTAAAAGTCCATCTGAGCATTGTTGGCCATCTTGTTTGTTGACAGGACTTCTCCCGCTCTCTCCATCGCTGCTAGGAAGATTATTGTAGCTTGTTAGCAGCTATAGTTAGCAACACTGCAACACATAATATGTCACATTTTCTATTGTTTGTTGTGAGTTTGACTGGCTACACATTTCACTATATTTTCCAGAGTCCTTCATTCAGATATTTTTCTTTTTGAGATTTGAAACAAGACAATAGTTTTTCCCCTTACTTGTTTAAATGACGTAAGTGCCTGTGTTGTGAGATTGCAGTATTGGCTTTTTCACAGCAGACACACAGGTGTGACTAATAGTGTTAACGAGGGCACTGTTGCATTCAGGTACCCCAGTGAGCCATGTCAGGAAGCCAGCATGAACAAAGGTTGCGTTCCGAATCGCATACTCTTTCTTTTTTCTATTCTACATACAACATCCGACGATAAAAATAATCTAGTTGGGATGCAGTAGGCATACTATTGGGACATACTTTACTCTCTTATTTCATCATAACATTGCGCCTTGATCTTGCCTCTTGCTTTTATATCCGTCGCATCCCCGTTTGTTTTCATATGGAGGCTTCGTCGATGTTACGTCACTTCACGTGCGCACTGGATTGTGGGTCAGAATCGCCCAAATAGGATGCACTTTTCAACACTAACAATCTTGGCCGCATGAAGTAGGACATCCGGGTACTTCTAACCATCCTAAATCTGGCCACAAGAAACGGGACATCCTAAATCTTTTTTCTACATACTATATGGTAGAAAGTATGCGATTCGGAACGCAACCAAAGAATAAAGAATGTCTTCTTCTTCTTATAAGATTCCGGCCGTTTAGACGCTGTTTAGCGTATTACCGCCCTCCACAGGTTAGATATAGAACTAGATTTTTACATACAGGTTGTGTTCGGAAAGCCATACTTACGTCCTACATCCTATATACTCACCATATATATATACTACATACTGTCTACTCAAATATCGATTGTGTATGTGAGGTCGGTCGAAGCGTTTTCAGTTGAAGTATACTCAAGCAATAAAGAATTTCTTCTTCTTCTTATAAGATTCGGGCAGTTTAGACGCTGTTTAGCGTGTAAAACAGTCTCTTCTATCAGCTCAGGCTGCCTACAGTTAATATTGTGATTAAAAAAAAGATACATTATGTTGTATATACTGTATATTATATGTTATTCATAAACATTTTGGAAAAAAAACATGCAAGAATTAAATCTCCCACACAGCAACACTCAGAGTTTATTTGCATATTGTGTTCTACACAATTCACAGTAAATGTGCCAAAAAGCAGACGCAGAGATCTTACAAGGGCACAACATTTTTGCTTGCGCGCTCTGCGCGCGCTCGCATCTTCGGTCTCTCTGCCCAGTGTGCCCACCTAAAATGTCTACAGGCCCACCCTAATCTAACTGTCTAGAACCGGGCCTGGTTCATCATCTGTGTTTTAGACCTCTTGTTTTATAATTATGTTTTGAGGCAGGGGATCCCTCCGACGCTCTCTGTCCGGCTCATCAGACAGCACTCAGCTGTCTGCCAGTTGAGCACACAGCACAGCATTCAGTGGAACACAGCATTCAGTTCTGATCTCTCTCCACTATGAGACTGGCATTACTCATTTCACTTAGTGACTCTAATGTTGTTAGGTATTTATCTTCATCTCTTATCTATTGTAAGAGTTTATGAATGACTGCACGTACAGTTGCCAGATCGCGGACCCCAAACAATGTTGTTGCCTAGCAACTTGCTTGGAAATATTTAATTTTCGTGGGCGGGTAGAATTGACCCAGTGCATTGTGGGGCGGTTGAGTAGGAAAAGTATCCAATCGATCCATACCCAAAATCTTCCCGGGAATTTCTCGCATACCCAGCCGTCACATACTCAAATTGAAGTAAAAATTAGTATGAGTAGGACGTTAGTATGGCTTTCCGAACACAGCCACAGTCCTTTGTTGTGCAGGAAATGCAAAATTGTAAATAAAGAATAAAATAAAAAATCCTTGGCGTTTGAAAAGACGCAATGCATTGTGGGGCGGTTGAGTAGGAAAAGTATCCAATCGATCCATACCCAAAATGCTATGCCCACTGCTATCAGTGTATGAATGTGTGAGTGGGGATGGGAACAGGTCTCCCTTGAAATAGGGATTTACCTGTAAAAAAATAATTTGCAAAACAATCTGTAAACATGTCACTAGTCCTGAAGACATTTTATTTTGTTATTTTGTCAATCATTCAGATTTGTCCATGTCCATGAGTAAATGACTGGAGGCAGTGACCTTCAGAAGAGCCCATAGGGGTATCCTGGCCTGGTTTGTACATAATCATGACCATGGCCACAATCATAATCTTTCCACTATCTGTATGTTCAACCGTCTGTCTCAATGACTGAAAACCCTTTCTATTATCAAAGGCAGCAGCACCACATGTCCTTTGCCAGGCCAACACACACAACTGAACCTACCACATATTTGTTCGGACGCTTTTTCCAGTACTGGGCATGGCCTCAGTGCAGTCCACCACCACACCAGACCTCTGTTATCCATACAAAACAGACAAGACAATCGCATAGTTAGTTAAATCTTTTCCTTACCACGTTTGTTTTTTATCAGCCTTAGCGCTAAATACGTCCCTGCAGAGATTTTGTCCATAAGAGTCATATATACGTAGGGTCAGAGACAGCAAGGCCGGTTTGGGATTAAAACTGCTTGAGGCTAGTAATGCTAGAAAAGTTTGAAATACAGTAGATTGGGCCCAGAAATAATCATGAGCTCAAAAGGAATCTGGTTGAAGAACAGCAAATACAAGGTCCCCTGTCTTTGCATAATATTATCGTCTGTGTCTAAAAATGCAGGGACTTATAGACTTTAGACTTTATTGTCCCCTAGGGGAAATTATTTTTCACTCCACATTACATTACATGTATGGACCGCACGCCGACAGACAATAACAGATGGACAACAAACACAACAAAGATAACATGCAGACGAAATATGTGAACACAGTGGAACTGGGGTGTTTTATCTTGGCATTTTGTTTAAGGCTGCTATAGCTGCAGGCACCAGGCTTTTGCCATAGCGAGCCATCCTGCACAACAGGGACCTGTACCTGCGTCCAGAGGGCATAATGGTGAAGTGGCAGTTGAGTGGGTGTGTGTTGTCCTGTGCTATTGTGGATGCAATGCGTGAGATGGCCTTGAGATTAAGCTCTGACAGTGTGGGTGTGGGGAGACCAATTATTTTGGCAGTTATATTTGTGACATGCGTGAGTTTGACCCGGTTTTTGACAGTGAGCATGTTAAAGAAGCAGGTGGAACAGTAGAGCAGGATGGGTTGGACAATACTTTGATACAACAGAAAAAGTAGATGGGGGGCAACATAGAGTCCTTTGAGTTTACGGATGGCATACAGTCTTTGGTGGCTCCTTTTTTGAATGTCCGTTATGTGCTGGTCAACAGTGAGTTTATTGTCCAGTGTGAGTCCAAGGTATTTAAAGCTGTCAACTGTTTCTACTGTGTCATTGTTGATGAGAGTGGGGGGCTGGGGTGATGGGGTACCTATTGTTATTTCTTTTGTTTTGGCTACATTGAGATGGAGGAAGTTATGTGTGCACCATTGGGAGAAGTGCGTGACAGTGTTGTGGTAATCTGATACAGAGTTATTGTCTGATAGGAGGGCGAGGATGGCAGTGTCGGCAGAGTATTTGAGGCAGGTGGTGGTGTGGGAGGGGCTGGTGCATTGCCTTTAGATGTGAGATGGTGTCAGACCTCCGTCTTTTCAAAGTCTTTTCAGAGTATTCTAGTGTATGTTAGGCAATAGACAATTTGTCAGGGAGTGAGCAGGGTATCTGTATCTATACTACTAGGCTGATTTTACCAGGGTGGAAAGCCTTGGTAACATTTTCTGCAGGTTATATTGGAGTTAACATATGTTGTTTAAAATGTCAGCCTACTGACCAATCAAAACTATTGAAAGATTACATCAATATTCTTTGAAGACCACATGGACCTCGGTGCACTGTTCGTATGTATTGTGTTTATTTGCCCCATGATACTGATTATCAGCAGCAGGTGACATGTCAGTGAGTGTATATGACAGGTTGTGCTCACTGTTACCTCTGTATGGCACAGTAATGTGTGTAAGTGGATGGTGGCATCAACTGCAGAGGAAGTCAATATATTTTACAATCAACATTATATTACCACCTTCCCAACACTTCCAGACAGATTAAAGCACTAAAGCCTTGGACTTGTTGACCTTGTAAGATTTGTAGGTATAAGCCAACTTGCTGCATTGAATCATGTGTGTGAATCATATATCTGTCCTCATTTAAAAACTGCATGAGTTGCAGCTAAAGGAATAATGCTACAACTGTTTAGATGCCATGAGGACACATCTAAGCAGCACAATAATGTAATTGAATACATAATCTGATCTTCTCAAGCCTAAATTAGCAAGCCATTGTGTTGACGAGCCTGTTTACTTACTTTACCTTCTTCCTTGTGCAGCAATAGCTTTGTTGCTTTAAACCTTGTTTATGCTGTACATTTTTTATATTTTTTTTTAAGTTATTGTAGTTTCCCCATCTTGTTTCTCATATTGTACTGAAGGAATTTAGAAGGACAATACATATCTGATCACATAGCTTTGAGATGGAGTCTAGGGTGTTTACCATCAGCTGCACTGAACACCTTTTAATAGAGGTCTTGTTCATTTAAGGTGTGTGACAGAGCGAAGGCTCATTAGAACAGACAACTCATATTAAGTCTGGTCACCCCTGGTTGGCCCCCTACAGATGTAGTCTGACCAAGTTATCAGCTTGCCCAAACAACCAAAGATGAATCTAATGAAACTGTTGGATGCAGGTCAGAGTTGGGTAACCCATATGATTAGAGGGGAGGTTTATACACTACATTTGTTGCTGCGTCTGTCAAAACCCATTTGGGTGAAAAGCTGTGCTTTAAAGGTAAATACATTGCTGTTGTCTTTGAGGTGACTAACTGAATCAGCCAGAGTGTCATTTTGAGCGTAACATCAGTGCAGTCGGGACAATACCATCCGGCCAACCAGGGATGCGACGGATATAAAAGCAAGAGGCAAGATCAAGGCGCAATGTGATGATGAAATAACTAACTAAAAGTATGTCCCATGTGTAGCATACTGCATCCTAACTAGATTCAGTCAGTTAAAAAGCTGTCTTTGTATGGGCTGATGTTGTATATAGAATAGTAAAAAGAAGAAGTATGTGATTTGGAACGCTAGGTCAGTGTTGGCAACGCAAGGTCAGTGTTGACAAGCATCTGCCTGTCTAGAGTGTCCTATACAGAGTAAAACAAATGGCCTTCATATATACATTGAATCCTGACCAGCTACAAGTGCTGCTCTGTATCTGACCTGTGAATTCAACCTGGGGCATAATACAGTATTAATACATGTTCTCTTTCCACTCTATTTACCTATTTAGAGTGAACAGTTCTAAATAACTTGCAGTCCTCGAGTTGTATTGTTTTTTGCCCGAGGAGTGTAACATGAGAGAATAAAGGCAGGCTTTCACACTAGAGAAATGTGCAACAGTGTATGAACTTCTTAAAATAACAGTACAGAGAACAAGGGAAAGTTAAGTGCATCTATACGTTATCAAAACTGTTTTAAATTATGGAAAAACACCAGCGAAGAGAGATACAAAATACAGATATAAGTGTGTTTATATGTAGCAGCCCACAATGAGACTAAACTCAAATCATATTTCTTTAAGGTGCAATATATAAAACATGTTATGCTCATTTGTATGTGAAAGGTATCTTTGACAAGATACAAATGATTTGCTTATCAGACAAAGAAAAAAAAACGAGAAAGCACAATTCAGGTGTTTTTCTGATTAACTGATAATAGACAGCTGTTATAATATTATAAAATGTAAACTTGCAGCCAATCCTATACCAACCGTTATGATGCAAGCTCAGACCTTTGGTGAATATGGCTGTAAAGTGCAAAAGGTAGCATAGAAATGTGTCCTCGAGTCTGAGTTAAGTGTAACTAAAAACCTTGTCGTGAGGTGCGCTGATCACACACTGGGAGAGAGCATTAAAGAAGAGATGGATCAGTGCAAAATTGTATTTTTATTGTGCCTTGGAGCATTCCTTAATGGCACAGCATTTCCCTGGCTGTGATACTGAAAACAAAGCGCCTGTGGACCTGGAGGGAGCTGAGATGCTTATGAGACAATGATTCCGTTGAGAAGCATCTACGTATGATAGCACCTCACTCGGCTCATTCCAGTCATGTCTGATTGTCCCTGGACTCTAAGAGAAGCAGAACCAGGTCACCAACATGTTTAACTGTTTGTCTGGATTCACAAACAATCCCTGCGTTCCAAATTGCATAGTCTTTCTTTTTTCTATTCTACATACTACATCTAACCATACGGATAATCTAGTTTGCATGCAGTAGGCGAACAATTGGGACATGCTGCACTTTTACTTATTTATTTCATCATAACATTGCGCAATAATCTTGCCCCTACTTTTTAAATCCGTCGCCTCCCCTGTTGTTTTCATACGGAGGCTTAATCGATGTGACGTCACTTCCGGTGCGCACTGGATTGTGGGTCACAATCGCGCAAATAGCATTATTTTTTCAACCCTTAAAATCACGGCCGGATGTAGCAGACATCTGCATACTTTTAAGCATACTAAATCTGACCACAATTCATGGGACATCCTAAATCTTTTTTCTACCATACTAAATAGCATAAAGTATAGGTGTTGGAACGTAGCCAATGATTCTGTCCAGTCACCAGCTCAGACACTCCACCCTCTCCTCAAGCAAGCCGGCAACTTAACCACACCCCTACTGCCACACTTTTCTATTGCTGCTCAAAATACACCTCTTTCACTCCTCCAGCCCTGGAATGGAAAATGACAAGCACACACAAGCACACACACACACACACACACACACTGCATCCAATGCTCACCCAGCCCACCTTTAAAATGTATCAAATGTCTGATTATGCCACGTCTGTTTCTGATTCCACCTCAAAATACGTTAACACCTCTATACACCCTTTCCTCTTTACCATTTTTCTTCCTTACTTCAACCTACACACACACATGCACACACACACCCTGGTTCCCTTTCTTATCCGAAACGGGAGATGGCGGCTGGTCCTGTTAGCCAAACAAACATTGTTGGAGTGTGCAGTGTGTCCCCCCTCCATTGACTCTGACCCTCCACTTGTGTCGCTGTTTTTTTCCCCCAGACAAAGAGGGTCGCCTTAACATTTTCCCGTGTTTGTTTATGGTTGACAAAGAGAGGAAGAGAGGACTTAGCACCACTTCCATATGGGCCCAGCAGGTCCCATATGTAAAATAAAAAGTTATAAACTATAATGTTGTGATGATTTTGCTGCAAAGAAAAAACGTTTCATGCTATTGCTATATGGATGGTTCACTTTAATTAAGCGGAATGTGCAGATGCATGTCAATGTGCCCCTGTGTGGAATGATGCAATTGTAAAACCAGTGGAATACCTGAGCGCGCGCGCGCACACACACACACACACACACACACGCACACACACACGTGAAATAACCTGTATCTGTAATATATATGCACATTTCCCCATACAGTGACTCATGCTTTCATACACAAATATATTCTAGTCTTCCTTTCACACATCACATTTTCTGTGCTCGCGATCTCACACTCACACACGTACACACACGTACATTTACACACACACACACAGAAGTTAAGTCCTCTGATTACTGATTTACACAGCTAACAACACAACAGCACAGGTGGCCCGCCCCGGGCTCTTTTCCCCTTCTCCTCCTAGTCAACCAGAGAGCAAAACATTGAAATGGAAGAAAAAGCAGGATAAAGGTGCTAACGTGTGAAAACATAATGGAATGTGAGCCTGAAGGTAAAGAGCAGGGATTACAAAGTGAATACAGGCTCAGCAACCAGCTGGAACGCTCTTATTTTGCATACAGGCACTTGGTATACGTTCCATATTGTGGTTTATATTTCCACCCTGGAAAGCTTAGAGCATGGTTGGAAACATTAGGGACACTGGAAGAGGGACAAGTGTGCATGCTGAGGAATAGGATAGTAGTGATGGTGACAATGATGAAATAGTGTTTTACTGTTATACATTTGAATATTGTTATTTATTTTGAGGCTATATACAGTTACTTGTACTATACTGATGACTAAGATAGCTCCGTAACGAAAATAAAACAACCTGTTACCCAAAGTTATAATAGCATACACTATAAACGCATTGTCTTTTCTCTTTTTTTTGTCAAAGTAATTGAAAATTACACTTCACATTTTACACAGCAATGCATCTTTTCATAATCATTGTCCTGATTACTCTGCAAAGTTGATTATACTGACCAACCAGTCAAGGGAATAGCTGCCCTGGGATCCTCAACGGCCATAGTGCAGCAATTAGGTTTAATTAATTGATCAATTCCAAATGTATTTGGTAATAGGACCTTTACATATCTAATTTGTATGTCCTGCCTTGTTGAGGTGCAATATTTAAAATCTTAGTTTTAAAACATTGCTATCGCGGTTGAATATGTTGCATTACATTCTGATCAATATGCTCTGGCGATAAATCAAAGCCACAACTGTCTGAATTACAATATACCATCAATGGGAAAGTGCAATCATTTACAAAGTACTAGGTAAATGTACATGCTGTAGTTAATTTCCACTTCTGTTCATTTCTTTTTTTAATTTTGCCAAAATACAAAGGCATCAATGTTCCTTGTCACTTACGGGCCACCATAGTTGATAACAAAGGTTACGTTGAAAAATAATACCTGCCCGCAAACACACAGATTCACCAGCTAATTTCTAATGTGATCTTGGGTTAACGTTGGGGGTTTGACACATTGCTCCATCTCACATCATGTGCCCGTGCCATGGGTGAGTGATGACCCCTGGTAGCTGACATCTTTCACAACCATAACAACAAATAATCCAGTTTGCAGTCCCCTCTGCCCCCCCCCCCCCCTCCTCCCTCAGTCTCCCATGAAGGAGCCATGATATCCATTTCTAAACAGGAAACAGACACAATGTAAGCATATGCCTTTTGTGCACGCTTGAATGTGCATGAGCAAGTCCCTTTGTGTATACGTCCCTTTGCGTGTGTGTGTGTGTGTGTGTGTGTGTGTGTGAGTGTGTGTGTGTGTGTGTGTGTGTGTGTGTGTGTGTGCAGAATATATAATACAGTATTGCTACAATTCTGCCAGCATGGGGGATCTGCAAGTCGCTGTGTTGTCTAAGACATATTCCGTTTATTGATTTGAAAATGGAGCATGAGTGAGTGCACTTAGCCTTTCAGAAGAAAAAAAAAACAATAAACTAAAAAAAAAGGGAAAGCTGAGGGAACTGGTTAAACCTAGAGTTCCCTCCATGGTTTATTTATCCCTCAACTTGCCTCTGGGATCTACTATGCGATTCGTTGCCAAAAGCCCATGTGGTAAAGATAAAGTCCCACAAGACATGGAAACGCAGACAAATAAACGGCACGGACCACAAGCAAACAGAAAGCATGCTTGACCGTGGATGCACAAACAATGGCGCAGAGATGAGGGGGGGTGATAAGGCACTCAGCTTCTGCACGCTAATGGTATATCATACAAGCACAAATGATTTTAGCGCAAACACCTTTCTATTTTTCATTCACACAGACTCAACAAATCAATGCAACGCCACCTGGAGCACAATGACTGCGTGACCCTGGGCATTGATTGTGTGATTCCCCTCAGATTGTGGTTGTGTTTTGTCATATTGAAGCCACTGAAAGGGAACCTATTCCCTGGTATTGATGCATTCATCAGCCATTTATAAATGCCACTTGATAAAGCTGCAATTTCCCTCTTTAATCACACCGGTAATTACAACCCAAAGACTCTTCCAGCCAGCAAAATGATGAAATTAGAAGAGGGGAGGTATAAAGAAAAAAAAAACGAGGGACTGATGCAGATTTTAATACATCTCTCCACCTTTTGAGTTGGTAATTTGGTATTAAAGCAGCTAGTCTATAGCAACATGTGTGAGCTAGACAGAAGGCCACAAAGTAAGAAATAACGAAAGGAACCGAGAAACCAAAAAAAGGATGATGGATGAGGTGTGCAGTCCGGCTCATTGGTGACCGGCTGTTCACACCTCTGGTCTAGGAGGTGTCCTGCTGTGAGTGTGGTGTAAGGTTCTGATTGCACTGATGTTATTGAAGTGACGCTCTCTAACTCACAACACCTGGCCCCCATTGCTCCGGCAGGCTTCACAGCCCCACAGAGGGCAGAGTACAGGGCTGGAAGAAGAGGACAAGGTGGAGGGGACATAGCCTTGGCACAGTGAGACTGATGACTCTCTGGCAATGTCGTGGACCTTCTGGTGGCCTGATATGCTCTGCTGTGGACACTTAAACACACACACACGCGCACACACACGTATATATGTATACCTTTATTACCTTATTTATAGGTACACCTATTCACTTGCTCATTATGAAATATCTAAGCTAATCACAAACCAGCAACTCCTTGCATTAAGGCATTGAAACCAAGCTTTACAGGGAGGAATGTTGACATAAAGGTCACCTGTTGTGCAAATTGCATCTTTCTTCAATATTAATATGGGTCCCCCAGTGTGACTAGAGACTCCCAAAGTATGAGGAAAAAACAACCCTCTTTCTTTATCTCCACCTGCAGGTCCTGCACTTTGCTGAAGTCAAATGTATCCTCAAAGATGACATCATGAGGGGAGAAGCAACAACCCCGCTTAGCACTACCTCCACTTGATAAGCCTAACCCCCAGATCCCCCTCAATCTAACTGGCAGATAGATATAAACCGGCAGTTAGATTCAGGGCCAATCACAGTAGACTGGGCTTTTTTGAAGGTGGGGCTTAAAGAGAAAGACTGAAAAGAGAAGATTCTGCAATGGCACTGTGAGAAAAATTAAGTGTTTTTTGGACAATACACCATAAAAAGTATTTCTGCAGAACCCCAAATTAAAACTTTGAACCTGAAAATGTGCATAATATGTGACCTTTAATTGACTTTGAACATGGCATGGTTATGCTGCCCAGACGTCCTGGTTTGAGTATTTCAGGAACTGGCCTTTATGAATTTCCATCTCCAGGGTTTACAGAGAATGCTCCGAAAAAAATATCCAGTGAGCGCTAGTCATTGTAGTGCTATTCTATTTTGGAGATGAAAAGAAAAATTACCTCACATTGATCTTTGCATTGTAAGAGTGAGAGTCTCAAGAGCTTAGAAGAAAATATAAAAATGTTTTCAAATTTACCAAACTCCATGACTGATGGTGGCAGGCGGCCGGTTAAAGAGACACTCCATCCTTCCAAAGAAATGTTTTTTCAACGTGTTTGAAAAGAGAAAGGACTGTTTATTTGGCTCGTGAGGCACTCCGGAAGCTGTTGTTTTGTTGATGAAAGATGAGCCCAGTGTTTGCTAGTTTTTAGCTCTTTCTACTGGGAATCTACGAGAACAGAGGCCTGAAACAGACAGGCATAAATAAAACTAAATTTAATTGTGAAATAAGGCTGTCCTCTCTTAACTTGTGTGTGTATGTGTATGTCTTTAATATTCAGTGTGTATGTTTAGCCCACAAACATTAGGACCCTCTGGGTAATGGTGTTCCCCAAAGGCTGCTAAAAACATATACATTAGATCCCTTTTTGAAAAAACAACCATTCTTATCTAAACATAGCCATATGAAATACTTTTGAGGAGGCCCTGTTTCAGAGCTATTAGCGTAGTTAATGTCAGTTGGATATTGATTGCATTTCTTACATCTGGAACAAAACCAGCTGTGTATAGCACCTCCCCTGCACATTGACTTGACCCCTGTCACACCCCTACTGGGCTATGCGTGTTATATGGAACAAAGGCCATACCTTTCATTCGTTAATAAAGTTTTAACAAGCCTCTCTCACACATACACACACACACACACACACACACACACAGATGGTCAGTGGACTGGAGAGGCAGAGGAGGAGAGCAAAAGACATTCCTACCCGATGAATACATCCACAGTTAAAATGTTGGACATCTTGCTTTATGTCACAGGGTCAAACATGGACCTAATTCTGGGATGATCTACACTAGCTGTCTACACTGCCAGTGCACTTACAGCTTCACACCAATGCAGCCATGTTTTATCAGTTGGCTAACACTATAAATTCTCAAATAGTGGACTTTTATTTACCTCGACCGAAGTGAGTGAGGCTGGCTGGTTCTTACTGGAAGAATTTGTATTATTTCCAATGCTGTATATCAGTGGGAAGCCTCTGTGTGTTCTGAATGTGTTCCCATTTTCTGATAACTTGCTGTTGCTTTGGTGTGTCTGTGTGAGTATTTCCACCCGCTGTTTAAGCCATTAGCACCATGTAAAACTTGAAAGCACTGAAAATTCCTGCACCTGCGCTTTCACCGCTTGACAATTGTATGCCTCGCGGAGTCATATAACCGCCAGGCAGTAGTTCTAGTCTGTTTGTTTTCAACAAGTGATGTCTGTTTTCTTACCTTTGCACAGGCTAGCTTTTGTCCCCTCAGTGAAGAGATTGGTATCAATCCTTCTTAACTAACTATAAGACAGCAGATAATCATATTTAGCAAAATGCCAAATCAGTTAAAATCTTCTTAGGTAATAACAACATATGCTAACAATGTGTGAAATAGATGCACAGATCAAGCTGATCATGCTTCATTATACTGACTCTGTACTTGTCTTTTCAGCTTCACTGCCAGTTCATATTGGCGTCAGCTGTGGCCAGCAAGGAAATACACAATAATGAAAATGGACATGACGTCTTGCAGTGTGAAAATAACCCAAAACAGACGTACAGAAGTTCTTACTCTGTAATGCTAGTGATAACAGAAGATGTGATGCTCCATGGTGTTTGTTAGCCAAGACATTCACTGAAAACATTTCCTGAATAAGTTTGTTTTAAGTGTTACCATCCATTTTCAGCCCTGCTTGGCCAACTGCGTAGACACGCGCACGCACGCACGCACGCAGGCACGCACGCACACACACGCACACACACTTTCTCTCTCTCTCTCTCTCTCTCTCTCTCTCTCTGAGTGGTCTGTTTCTTGTTGCTGCAGTTTTTTTTACTGGTAAAGCTTCCTAGCCAATACTGATGAGCCTTGATGCCATTAGTGTTGATTTCATGTGACAGTGATGAAACCAGATAATGGAAATCAATAAGGCGAGCTTCTATAAGCCTGCAATTGTCAACTTTTATAAATCTTTTTCTTGGCCGGGGTAGACCTTTCCCAGCTGCAAACACACACACATACATAATACAGAACAGCACGTGAACATGAGTAAACATGCACACAACGAAAATACCCTCAAATGCCAATGCATGCAAATGAAATATGTCGGCCCCACTGCTTGTGTTCCTCGCCGCACAGAGAGGGCAAAATAAATAGCTTATCCAATCAATGGAAACTGTATTAACCCTGCACAATTTAAATGAATTACTATTGAAGAGCTATAATTTTAAAAGTTGTTCATTTGTTTTGTAAAAGGTCAGTCTTTTTTTGTTATCTCTTTCTGTGCCTTTTTTGTATTTCTAAAATATATGTTACGGCCTCTTTTCCAGGCTAGAGCACTAATCAAATATAATTTCAGGGCTTTTCAATACACAACACATTTCCTCGGTTCGGCTGCCCGCCCATCGCCAAGGCTCTTTTGTTCCCCTCTGTATTCAACTCTTTTTGTATAACAATCAAGAGACACAGATCGATTCTCTGTGCTCCCGAGTCAGACAAAGTACATTTACCTGCTTCACAAATAGAGAGAAAATTAGAAAACTGCAAAAACAGGATGGCCGTGTTAAAAAACTAGAACAACGACAAGCTTGGCTACCATTCCTTCACACCGGCACAGAGTGTACTGTGTATATTGTTTAACTCTCTAATAGGCCTTTCACACCGCCGCAAAATCGGAGCTAGTTCTGGGCTTGTTCGGAGTTAGAGCCAGTGTTTTGGTTTCACACCGCCAGAGAGCCTGCTCCGGGCCGTAAAAACCGGGGGAACTCATACCCCAGGATTGAGCAGGGTTTGATAAGAACTGCTTGCGCGAACGGTTGGGGGAGGGATTATCCTGATCAACCAGAGCAACTCAAACCTCATGCCCGCCATATTTAAAAACACCGCTACTACGAGACGTAAACATAACATAATTACCGAACGTAGCGATCAAATTGACCGGCGAGAATACGCTGTATGGGTCCTGTTTGCTTAAGAAAGCAAAGCGAGAGCCAACAAGTGTAAAAATAAGACGTATTCGCCGCTGTTGTTGTGCTTAAAGCTAGCGGTAGCCACAAGAGCAGCGGCGTCGGGTGACGTACACACACGTTTACAGTGACGTCATGACGTTGCTCTCTTGCCGGCTCCATGGCTGTCTCCGGTCGATGTGAAACCAACCGGTTCATAACTGGGATAAGGCTGTAACCAGTTTTGAACTGACCCCAACACCAGCCTGGAACTGACTCTTGGTTCATTTTGGTGTGAAAGGCCTATAACACAATAGGCTTTGAATCAATGTCAGACACAGACACACACACACACACACACACATACACACACAAAAGAAAATGACCCAACGTTAACCAATAAAGACTCAATGTGCACCTTTTGATCATAAAATCACACTTGACCTTCTTTCTTGGAAGGGCCAGTGGGTACTTTTTTTCTTCCTTTCAGCTCTCTAGCTCTCCATCTTTCTTTCGTGCTCACACGAAATGATCACACACACACACACACACACACACACACACACACACACTTTTGGCAGATGCTGCATCTCTGGGGAGCAAAAGGACAAGAAGAGGGCCGTTGTTGGTTCAATCAAATAGAGAGAAAAACCTGTGTGTGATCACAGGGAGCGAGTGATGATAGCCCCTGCGTCTTTGGATGGCCCCCAGTGACACATGAATATCTGGCCCCCGACAGTGATTGGCTATTGTTGCAAGCCAAGTAGCCCTCTGTCTGTGCCCATTGCCCGCGCATTCGACAACATAAAACAGTAGCCTCTCATCCTGCCTCTGTCAGCAAGACAAGATGATTCTAAAAACCACATGGAACAATAAGCAGTATGGCTGTAATTGTGTGCAGCAGGATTGTATTAATTTAATTGGGAACAATAGCTTGGCTTTGTATTTTATCCTTGGAGAATGGAATCAATTTTCCAATTGGTTCAAAAAAAGAAATACTGTATATATAGACACAAATGGAAATGCAAGGCACATTGGGAAAGTATGTAGCGACTGATGAAAAGGTAGGCTGCAGTATTGGGGCCACCGTGGCTCAGGTGGTAGAGCGGGCAGCCAATGATCAGAGCAGCCAATGATCAGAGGGTTGCCGGTTCGATTCCCACCCTGCCACCTGTGTCATGGTGTTGTGTCCTTAGGCAAGACACTTCACCCACCTGCCTCGTCTGAATGTGTATGACTGCTGTATGTTTGAGGTGGTGGTTGGAGGGGCCTTAGGCGCTTAATGGCAGCCACGCTTCCATCAGTCTGCCCCAGGGTAGCTGTGGCTACTATCGTATCTTACCACCACAGGTATGACTCTGTGTGAAGGAATGATAGCTGGATACCTGTAAAAGTGCTTTGAGTGTGAGAAAAGCACTATATAAACCCAAACCACTATCATTATCATCAGCTGGTTAGTCTGTACCCTTTTGCACTCATTGGTTTTCCTGCAAGAACACTATAAAACATTCACTCCAAAGCTTGTGCATTCAGAGATGCTTGAGTCAGGAAATAATTTACCATTTTAACTATTTAATAGTTAGATGTTGAACACTATTGTTTGTTTGATGGAGCTGGTTAAGAATCCCAACGAAGACAGCGCAATTTGGTTTCTTACTAAACTGCTGTTATACTGCATATTTGTTGGTTTTGAAAGTTCAATCTGCCTCTATACTAATTAAGAAAACTAACAATGTGTTAGCCCATCTTTCAATATGTCTGACTTCTCTATTCCATCAAGCAGTCAGCCCTCAGCCCATTGTTTCCCACTGAGGAAGTAAATATTTAAAATCAGGTCACGAATATGATATGTGTTATTAAAAGGCCTGGTTATTTCCTGAATTGGGTGGGAACTGAAGTTTTTTTCAGTTCACACCCATTTTAGGAGGAATAAAGTACATTTGTAAAAGACTGTTTTCAGCAGCTCATTTATACACATTGATAGTGATAGTGAGTATAGCATTGTATACATGCATTTTGTTCGTTTCATGGGATTGGTAGATTTAAAAAATATATATTCAAAAATAACCCACTCTACCCTCAGAATTTATCGGCATAATGTTATGCTGACAGCACAAGTACAGCTACTTCACTGCCACTGATAAGTTGAAGGTCTGACTTGAAAATATTAGATCATGAGGTATTTGTAATAAATAGGCATGACTTTAGAGTTACAGTTGGCTTAGCATTGATTCACTCTGCGGGTTTAACGGTTGTAGTTCTTGCTCATATGGGACGTATCTCAGCCATGACGTTACCATTGAAACTCACAAGAAAAACATGAGTTACAGCTTTGAGTGTCCCCGATGCAAGTCTGTGTTTGACTTGAAAATGTACAGATACCAGTTAAGAGAAGAACACAATGCCAACCTTCATAAAGTAACATTCACAAATGCCAGACCTTACCATGCCCAGTCCATGTTCTACATAACCTTAGCTAGCTCTGCTTTCTGTCCTGATCACTGTACTAAACAAACCCTAACAACTCATACTTTATGCAGCGCTATACCATCGTCAATCAATCCATATCACCTCACAGCTCAAAATCTGGAGGGACTGAATGAGAACAGATACTAACAACTGAGTGAGGATCAGAAGCAGAGCAATGCTGAAGCCAACATATAACCTCACCGCGCTTTCCGCTTCCAAATTGAGGATTTACCGTTGAGATGTCACTGGAGATATTTCTCTCCTTCAATCTTTCCTCTTGACTTTTTGGCAGTCGACCCATTTTGTCATGACTGCCAGGGTTTAGGCAGCTGTAGGCATGTTCTCCATTTGCATGCACATGAAAATATTAGTCATGTAAGCTCATCTTGCTGAGAGCACTTTGACTAGCGTGTGTAAAAAAATAAAAAATAAAAAGTGAGTTTATTCCGTGTGCCAAGCCCATTAGACATGGCTGCACACAGTAAAACTTTGGGTGGGATTGCTTAAAAGCTACAATGCAAAAAAAGGGATATTACTTTTCCCTTGTCAAATAGCAAATACAGTCCAGTTAATCTAAGTGAAGCCTGTTCTGGCCAAAGGCAAACAAGGATAAATAAATATATGACAAATTGACTAGATCTTTCTACGAAATGAAACTTTACCCCACAAATGTTTGCAATGCCATTTGACATTGTTTCCTCTCTCCCATTCCTCCATCATCTATCTGAAACCAAGCTAGACAGAGATGCTATAGCACAAACACTGCCTCTGATGTTGAGAAGAATCTGTATATCTATCCGCACCAATGGTATTTCAGAATTCCAAATATTTAAACACATATCCAAGAACTGTCTGAAGCCAGTATAGTGCCAGCCAGCAAAGGAAAAAATATTTTTTTAGACTTCACTGGCTCTATGAGATTTATGGTTAGGGCATGATGGATACAGCCACGCAAGCTGATCTGGGAAGCTTTGAGCTAAATGCCAACTGTAATACTATTTTCATCATATTTTTAACCCCGCTGGCTGCATGGTTCTGAGGATTGCAATGAATGTTTATCTACTACTTTGTTCCAGAAATATCTGGACAACTTTACGATACATGTCATTTTGAACTAACATTTGTGTTCCCCAGAGGACAAATCCTGCTAACTTTAGTGATCACCCCACACTTCCTTTGGCACCACCGGATGGTTAGAATTTGTGGCTCAGAGTGAAATATCTCAACTATTGAGATCCAAGTTTCCTAGAGGATACGTTCTCAGGCTATGAATCTAAATGACTTTGGTGATTTGTTAATATTTACTCTAGCACCAGCAGCAGGTGCATTTCTTAACTTGTGCTGTTGGCATCACAACATCTGGATTGGAATACACTGTGGTAGCAGTACCTCAAACAATGTATCCAGTTGACTCCTGATGGAAAAATTATATCAACTATTGGATAGATTGCTGTGATATGTGGTGCACACATTCATGATCCCAAAATAATGAATTGTAAATAAGAAAATTTATCTTCTGAATTGTCATCTACTAATATCATCATCAACATGTCAACCCAATAATGGCACTTGGGTATCAGCCCACTGATTAACAAATAGGGACCAAGAGTATTAATGGTAATTCAATAGTATTCGTCTAGATATTTCTGGTCTGGATTGAAATGTTTAGACTGGCCAACCCACCCCCCATTGTCTTCCTTGGAGCCCTGCCTGTGAAACGTGTAAAAGCTTTGGTTATCAAATAGTCAACACTCTGTACTCTGAATTGGCAACACAAACAAATGATGTGTAACTGGTATAGCTTTTTTTTCAAAGCTGTTTAGACCAATAATTGAAGGAAGCAGCATTTACATGAAAACAACCGTATCAGTGTTTGCTTTGAATCAATAATAGCATTCATCTGGTGACTGGCAACCTGCTAATGTAGTAAATAGCTTCCCGAGACAGTAATGGACTGACTGGCGTTTCACTGATTGTACCCACATTGCATAATTGTCCCCCCCACCTCCCCCCTGAATCACCTACAATACAGAATAGTTGGGTGTGGCTTAATACGCCTGCATATATGTATGTGTCTATCTGGATGTATTGTGCCTTTGTGGCGTTCAATGGAAAAACACAAATTTATAATTCAAGTATATGATAAATAAAACAAAAACTGGTCTCGGGTCCATAAAATAATTTAGCTGAACAGTCCCCATAACCTCTTCTAACCAAATATTACATCTGAACAGTAAAACTAACCTCATTGTTCTCATTCATGTCCACACAATGTTGTAACATTTTGCAACATGACTAGCAGGAGATCCTGCTTTTATTTTCCAACCCCAAAAGCATGGATGCCAGTATCACATGTTTTTGAACACAATTATCCAGAGGGATGGAAATGTTCTCTTGACAGTGTATTACTTTACGTCTATTTTAGACATCTCTGCTTCAAACCTAAACACAAATAAATGCAATCAATCAGGGGGTTTTGTGCTGTGGTAAATACTGAAGGGCCACAGGCTGTCTTTGGCCAGAGGTTACTGGCTGCAGGCTAGCTGGTCATCATCTCCTTAGCGCTTTTATAAGCCTCAGGTTAAGATGAGGGCAGATCGGCTGAGCACGGGTCTAAAAGGAGCTTTGAAAGGGTTTTTCTCATTCTGAAACACAACAGGTTTTATTATTGATTCATTGAATCTTCATTCAATCGTGACACCCCTAATCACTAGTAATTAAGTTACTAGCAAACCCTGCTAGAAGCTCATGCAGAAGCACTGTTGGTTCAGATGGACAAAAATTAAAGTGTTGGAATAATGGAAAGATTATTATGAAGACATTACCTTGGATGGCAGCTTTCCCAAATTCTACAATTATAAGAGGTGTTTTTACCATTTGCTCCCATCTTGAAGCACATTGCCTTGTGCAACCTCACGCAAAAAAAATAATGAGCTGAAGTTCCTCAAAAGTCCAGGCAAAACGGCAATGGAAGTTTTTCACACATTCTACATTCTAATTTATTTTGTCTTCAACACTTTTTTGTTAAATAATATTTTCATCTTTCATTATCACAACATCCAGTTAATTGTGGTGGTGCAAAGAACTTGTGTGGTTGAAATTACTTTATTTACGTCTTTATTTTTTACAATAGCCAATTCAGAAGAGCAGCACATTCATGAAGGCCTCTTCCTTTAGCATGCAGTTTCCAGTACTTATATCATTTTGACATTTTCAATGTTGCCATATTCTAATGGACTTGATGTTATGCATTTTGTTAGTATTTATGTTTATAGCAGCTAAACACATTCCAACGGGAGGAGTTTAAAAAAAGCTCTTGAGAAATGTGCTATTGCAATTTGCTTTATAGATCTTTGGTGCACAACGAGTTGTGCAATGACTTTCTGTAATGCATAATGCGACGTACATTATGCATTTTGCTGATCTCTCTGTCACATGCTTTATCTATCTATTACCTGTTATTAAGCACTAAGTTATCAACAGCTTAGTATAAAATATGACAACCTTAATTTGTTGTGTGATAATAATCCAACTGCTGTGATAACATTGAGCTACATGATGGAGGCTTTGTTGTCACGTCCCGAACAAATGAATCTCATTGAAGACATAACATCAAAAACAAACCTCTGCTTCTAAATTGGACTTCAAGTAGCATGAATTATAAATTAGCTGTGCCATTTGCATGGAAATGTGTAAAAGACATGGAAAACATGTCTTCTGAATTATTGTTTTAAAGACAAAATAAAAAGGATATGCTATAAATTATAAAGTTAAACTCTTATAGTAACAAATTGAATTTTCCTCTCAAATCGATCGGTAGCATGTTGCTTATGTATTACGCTTACCATTTATTTAATCTAAATGTATTACCTTCCATGCCACGATGAGTCTAAAGAAAAATTATCAGCCTTCGCTTGCTTTGGAGGGACAACACCACAAGTGGATTAGTTAACTTATTTGCTGGCTTCTCGCGTACTGCGACAGAGCAAGTGTAGTGAGAGATCACTTCCCATCGATTCTGACAGAAAAAAAGCTCTCATCCTCACCCACTGCATTCCCGCAAGTAAAAGAGCCGCAGTAAGGGGCTCAATTTAGGAAGGTTCACAGCCGTATCCACCATGCAGTGCTGGGCCCAAACATCACCAAAGAGACAGACCTTGGGCTAGCCAGCTTTACACAGAGCTATACACATACTAAAGCTGTCTTTACTCTGACACACCCTGCTTTGAACTTTAAATTGATCATTTCCGACTCTGTGACAGTAGACATTCAATTTGTCATGCCTCCGTTCCAGTGATAGTCGAAAGGTCGTAGGCATTATGTTTTTTTTAGGATCGATAAGTCCGTCCGGGCCATTCTGGTGAGCGCGATATCTCATGAACGCTTTGAGGGATTTTCTTCCGACTTTGCACAAATGTCGACTATGCCTCAGAGATGAAATGATTAGATTGTTTGGAGGTCAAAGGTCAAAGGTCAAGGTCACTGTAACCTCATGCCTAATGACAGCAATATCTCTAGAACGCTTTTTGAGGGATTTTCTTCGAGGTTTCACACAAATGTCGACTATGATCCAAATCATGAACTTAATAGAATTACCGCGACCTCACATACGGTCAGGTCAGTGACAGGTGACAAGCCGCAGATAGTCAGGAGGACTCTAGATGTTTGTTTGTGCTTCAGCAAAGGCGTTGAGTAGAGGGAGAACATGAGTCTCCAGTGAGGAAGTCCCTATTCTCTTTGGTTTCATTGCACAACTTTCTTTCTGTTTCTCTCTCTCTCTCAAATGCAAATTCAAATTCAAAATTCAAAATTGGCTTTATTGGCATGGAAGTAAAAAAAATAAAAAAATAAAAAGCAATATTGCCAAAGCATCAAATAAATCCAAACATTCAAACAATATTCAAACAATACACAATATGTGTCAAAATAAAACAATATACAATATGAACCATGTAGGCTATACATCTGTATGATGATCTCTCTCTCTCTCTCTCTCTTTCTCACTCTCTTCAGCCCACTTCTGTTTTACGATGCCGTCTCCTGGGTGCGCTCGTTTTAACCCCCGTGCTCCCTCTGTGTGCCTCTGTCCTTGGTTCTCTTTCACAGTGTCTATCTCTCGGTCTCCTTGGAGGGCCACTCTTACCCTACTTACTTTTTATTGCATTCTCTCCAGCCCTCACAACCTTTCAATTGCACTCTCCATTATTTCCCTTTTTTTGCTCTCTCCTCTCATTCGGTCTGCCCTCTCCATGTCCTTTAGTTGCATTTATTTGTCCTGTGATGCCCTACCTCATTCCACTTAGCCTGGCTTTCTTTTTTTTTTTTCTCAAGGTTTATTTATTGGTATTTTTGACGTTTTACAGAATGCAATGCAGATACACTTAGATTCATACAATTATAACCCTCCCCCCCCCACCCCCACCCCAACTTGCTCCAACAGAGCCCCACCCCTTTAACAGTAACACTGTACCATTCTATAACAATAGCATTCAGGGATCACATTTGAAATGCACATAAGTAAAAAGACAAAATCAAAACAAAACCAGAAATATGCAAACGGTTAAATAACAGTCTAAGGGGAAAATACAAAAAATAAATACAGATTGAAATTAAAATTACACCTCAGTAAATCAGCTACAATAGAGAAGGAAATGAGGTCAGCAGCACTAAACTCCCATATTAGCATAATCTATCCTCTCCACATAGGTCAAAAAAGGTTTCCATATAGCATAAAATTTCTGAGCACACCCTCTAGTGGAGTAACGAATCTTCTCTAACACTAAGTGATGCATCATATCTTTAATCCACATTTTAAAGGTTGGGGAGAACTTCTCTTTCCACTTGAGGAGTATAAGTCGTCTGGCCAAGAGAGATGCAAAAGCTATAACTTTTCTTGCTTGGAACGTAAGATGTATATCCTGTGGAGTAACTCCAAATACTGCGATGATAGCAGAGGGTTCTATATGTACTTCTAAAACATCTGAGAGGGTTTTCAATATCAATTGCCAAAAATTATTAAGTTTCGGACAGGACCAGAACATGTGTGAAAGCGTAGCCGGCACTTGCTTGCATCGGTCACATATGGGATCGATAGGTGTGAACTTTGCCAGCTTTACTTTTGACCAGTGAAGGCGATGTAAGACCTTGAACTGGATGACTGTGTGACGTAAACAAATAGAAGAAGAATGTATCCTATCTATGGCCTTCTTCCAAACTTCATCAGAAAGCACTGTCCCCAAATCTCCCTCCCACCGATTCCTTACTGATGTCAAGGGTTCCAGATTTTGTGAGTTTAATAAAGAGTAAACTGTCCCAATGGTCCCTTTGGAACATGGGTCAAGTTTCAGAATGGATTCTAAAAGAGAGTTGGGTGGTTGTGATGGAAAAAGAGAGTATGATGCCGATATGAAGCTACGGAGCTGCAAAAATCTAAAAAAATGTGAGCGGGGAATATTATATTTTAGCATTAACTGACCAAAGGATATGAAAGTATTATCTACAAAAAGATCCTCTATTGTATTCACTCCTCTTCTCTCCCATTCATGGAAAGCTCCGTCTATAACTGATGGCACAAAAAGGTGATTTCTCGCAATAGGGGCACAAATCGAGAAGTGTTTGAGAGAAAAGAATCTCCTAAACTGTTTCCAGATCTTTAAAGAGTGTTTCACAATTGGGTTTGAGGAAAATCTGGATATAGGATCTGGTAGGGGGAGTCTTGAACAGAGCAGGGAGTACAAGGAAGTTGAACAGGATAAGTTCTCCAATTGTAACCACGCAGGGGCATTATCATTAGATGGGGATTGCTTCCAATATAACAATGTCCTAATGTTGGCAGCCCAATAATAAAACTGAAAATTAGGAAGAGATAATCCCCCTTGCTGACGATGCCGTTGTAACATGCTTTTCCTTATTCGAGGGTTTTTCTTGTTCCAAATAAATGCAGATATCAATTTGTCAATTGACAAAAAATATGATTTAGATATAAATATAGGAATACACTGAAATGCATACAAAAATTTGGGTAGCACATTCATTTTGATTGTATTAATCCTGCCTCCCAATGACAAAGGTAGTAGACTCCAGCGTTCCAGATCTAATTTAAGATTAGAAAGTAATGGTGAGAAATTAGCTTTAAAGATGTCTTTAACTGTGTGTGTTATCCAGATTCCTAAATATTTAAATTTTTGCACACTTATTTTTAGTGGAAATGAGTCTAAATTAATTTGCTTAGCTGCAGTATTCACTGGCATTATCTCACTTTTTTGTAAGTTTATTTTGTAACCTGATATTTTGCCGAATTCTTTGAGGAGATCAAGTGTTATTGGAAGGCTAGTTAAAGGGTGGGTCAGATATAAAAGCATATCATCAGCATAAAGAGACACCTTGCTCTCCGAGCCGTTTCTCTGTATTCCCTTTATATCAGCCTCATTGCGAAGGGCGATTGCTAATGGCTCGACTGCAAGAGCGAACAAAAGGGGTGACAAGGGGCAACCCTGTCGGGTGCCACGGTGGAGAGGAAAATAGGAGGAGAGATTATTGTTTGTTCGGACAGCAGCTAATGGAGAGGAGTAAAGCAACCTTATCCAAGAGACAAATTTCTCACCAAACCCAAATCGTTTGAGGGTGTAAAAAAGGTAATCCCACTCCACCCGATCGAAAGCCTTCTCGGCGTCGAGTGATATCAGTATTTCTGGAATGTCAGGTGAAGCGGGATCATAAAGTATATTGAACAGGCGTCTAATATTAAAGAAAGAATTCCGTCCTTTAATAAAGCCTGTTTGATCATCAGACACAATTGAGGGCAAGATTGTTTCTAAACGACGGGCCAGCATTTTGGAAAGAATTTTACTATCCACATTTAAGAGTGAGATAGGGCGAAATGAGCCACATTCTAGTGGATTTTTATCTTTTTTAGGAATGAGGGAAATTACTGCTTGGCGCATAGAATGAGGAAGGGAGCCTGTGGCAAGTGACTCTTCAAATACAGATAGCAAGACCGGGGCAAGTTTGTTGGTAAACTTCTTAAAAAATTCACTTGGGAATCCATCAGGTCCTGGGGATTTTCCATCTTGCATGGACTTGATTGCACTAGTAAGTTCCTCTATGGAAAATGGTTCATCTAGATCGAATGCAGTCTCATCATTAATTGTAGGGACATTTATTTTCCCAAAAAATGAGTCAAACAGAGTGTGGTTCCCAAGGGTTTCTGTAGCATATAACTTTGAGTAAAATTTACGAAAACATGAGTTAATTTCTGAATGATCTGTATGCCTAGTGCTCAATTCATCATTTATCTCAGGTATAGTTCGATCTGCAGTTTTTTGACGGAGTTGATGGGCGAGGATTTTTCCAGCCTTTTCGCCAAATTCGTATGTTCTACTTTGTGTTTTATTAATAAGGTTTTCAATGTGTCTGGTTGACAATAAATTGAACTCTGTTTGAAGCGCCAATCGTAATTTAAGTAAATCATTAGTTGGGGTAAGAGCTATTGTTGCGTCCAGATCAAGAATTTCATTCGTTAGTTGTTCAAGTCTTGCATTGCGACATTTTCTTTGCCGTGCACTGTATGATATTATCTGTCCCCTGATGTATGCCTTCATTGTTTCCCACAATAATGAAGCAGATATTCCTGGAGTCTGATTATGCTCGAGGAATATAGTTATTTCAGAGGAGATAAATTTAATAAAATCTTCGTCTGAAAGTAATAACGAATTGAGACGCCAGGGACGATAGTTGGCATGAGAGACCGGTATGTGTAGAGTCATCAACAGGGGGGCGTGGTCAGAGATAACTATTGCTTCATATTCACATTTAGTCATTAATGGAAGAAGCTTCTTATCCAAGAAGAAGTAATCTATGCGTGAGTACGTCCCGTGCACTGGTGAGAAGAAAGAGTAACCTCTAGATGTGGGATTTTGAAAGCGCCAGGCATCAGATATACCGTTTGTGTCAAGAAATAATTGTATTTGTAGAGCTGTATTGGATGTGGTTGTAATTCTGGATGAACTGCGGTCTAGGGCAGGTGATAGCGCGCAATTCATATCCCCTCCAAGTATAAGATTGTGCGTATCCATGTTAGGGAGTAGAGCAAAAAAGGTTTTGAAAAAAGAGCTGTCTTCCCAATGTGGGGCATAAACATTAGCCAGGATAACTGGTGTATTATATAGTCTGCCTACTACAATTATATAACGCCCTGAGGAATCTGTTTCAACCTTTGACATAACAAATGGAATGTTCTTATTAATAAGGATGGCCGCTCCTCTGGACTTTGAGTGAAAATTAGAATGGTATGATTGACCGACCCATCCCCCCCTAAGTCGAAAATGATCAAAAGTTTTAAGATGTGTCTCCTGTAGGTATGCTATCCCCACGTTTAATTTATTCAAATGAGACATTACTTTCTTTCGTTTGACTGGATGATTTAAAGACTTTACATTCCAACTTATAAAGGTAACATCACAACTAGCTGATCCTCTAGAAGTGTCTGTGTTAGCCATGATCAAATTTGAGAGAAGAGAAGATTGGTGTAATGAAAGTTTTGCATTTCCCAAAGTGCTGAAAATATCCCTGAGGAATAACAGTAAGATAAAGAAAAAACATACAGTTGACTGAGTCAGGTACAGTGAATCCCCACCCCTCACCTATCCGAACAAGGTGACTCCCAACCCCCTCGCAGAAGCATCTACACATTTAAGTGCTTGTAGAAGGATGCGCTAGTTTACTTGAAAGGCAGAACTCTGCTAAAACTTATATAGAACTTAGATTAGCATAAGGCACATTGAACATTACATATATCAAAATGTTCTCAACCCAAAGGCGTAGAGTAAAAAAACAGTAAAATAATCATTGAAATAAATAAAATAAAAAAGGGAGAAAAAATAAAATAAAAATAGAATATCTATTTAAAAAAAATAGAATAATAAAATAGAGATAAAATAAATTAAAAAAGTTCACTGTCTACCATCTCAGTATCAGGATCTCAGGTTCATAAATGTATAATAAAATGTTGAAATAAAAATAAATAAGGGAAGACAGCGTTGCATGGCAGATTAAATACCATGAGAGAAAAAGTAAATAAGAAAGCAAAATATGGCTGTAAAGGAGTATCAGCAATCACCTTGTGTCTCCTTTTTTACATGACAAACAGCTGAGTGATTTTAGAAGGTCCTAACATAGAATCAGATGAAATAAAAAAACAAATAAATGTAGGAATAGGTCTACTAGAACACAATATCTGCAATATCCTGTTCAGCATACTGATATCTCTCGTCAATTGTAAACACAAGACATGACTAAATGGGACCTTTTTTAAACAGATGTTGGTTGTTCTGTGCTCTCCACACGTATTCATTCATATGGCCTAAGTAATTATTATTCGGAGCTATACAGTCTTTCAATCAAAACGATGTGTTCAGATAATAACACAGCACCAACCTTTTACTGTGATGGAGGATAAAGTCACGTCAATAAAGCCATGGTTTACCAGCCTTATGTAGATCCATGAAGGATTTTGGTTTTCACGTAGGTCATGGCATCTTCTGGGCTTTGAAACTGTCTCTCAGTTCCATTATGTGTGATCCGGAGTCGTGCTGGATAGGAAAGGCCATACCTGATACCATCTTGCCCACGGAGCAGCCTCTTCACTTCGTTGAAAGCGGATCTGGCCTGTGCGACACTCGGGGGGTAGTCCGGGAAAATGGAGATGGCGGTCCCTTTAAACTTGAGTGGTCCGGATTCCCTGGCACGGCGCAGAATGTCAAAACAGTCTTGGTGGTAGTGTAATTTTGCCACGATGACTCGGGGTTTGCCGTCAGGTTTCCTTGCCTGCAGTCCTCTGTGCGATCTGTCTATCAAGACGTCTTTATCCAATTTCAAAGCTTCTTTTAGCAGTTTAGAGACCGCCGCAGGTGTGCTGGAGAGTGGGGTCTCTGGGACGTTTAGTATCCGAATGTTGTCCCGTCTCATTCGCCCCTCCATGTCGAGGCATTTCTCCCGTGTGTTGGTAACCTCTGTCTCGAGTCTTCCCACCCTAGTTAGAAGTGAAGTCACGTCATCGGAGCATGAAGACAGCCCGCGTTCCATGTCGGATATAGTTGTTTTCATCGTGTCCACCTCGGAGCGAATTGCAGAAGTGTTGTTAGCCACCTCCGCCTTCACTGCATGTAGCTCGGATTTGACGGATTCAAATTCCTCAGACAGGACGGACTTTAACTCCGTCCTAAGCAGGATAGCGATGTCCTTCTTAAGTGCTGTGAGGATTTCAGCTTTCATGTCCGCGGACTCCATTTGGCTAGCTGGCCGAGGCGAGTTAGCGCTGATGCTAGCGGATGTTGAAACACTCGTACTCGGGGCTTCAGGCCCAGCTGCTGGGGATTCTCCGGGGAATTTGTATTTGTCGAATTTCAAACGCAAACTGTTGGCCATTGGCGTAACGCTTTCAAGTTTTAACTTAACTAAAATGAGAACAATACACTTATAATAGTATTTCGTCGCCTTTTGAGGGTATAAAGTGCCAAATAAAACTTTTAAATTCAAGTTTCAGCAGAGCATGTCGTTTTGCTGCCTACTCCATGCTCGCTCACTAGCCAACCTCCTCAGCCTGGCTTTCTAAGAAGAATCCCCCCCCCCCTAGTTGCCATGGCCACCTACAGTGCCAGAGATATATTAATCAGAGATGTATTCAAGTTTTCTGATAACACTGATAACAACACATGTTTTGCGCAGCTGCTGCTGACAACAAATGTTGTCATCCGAGAGGAAAAACTCAAGCAGCCATTCTGAAATGAAGTAAGGCATTAAAGAGATGACACAGATGTTATTGTCTGGTTTATGATTTTTACCTCAACAGATTGCAGTTTCTTAAGATTTTTCTTTTCTTTTCTGACTTTTAAGTAAAATATGATGAAGACTTGGGTATGTGTTTGTGTGTGTGACGATCCCACCCTCTCTGTATGGCCTACATGTCAGTAGAATCAAATGCCTGCCCACTCAGACAACATTATGTATTTGAGATTGTCTTGTGTTGAATTGAAACTGAGGAAAAACATCACTGTGTTCCAATGACCATACTTCAACACTATTTATCCCAATCCCAATTTGTTCCAATACATGCATGTCAAATGCAGTATGCCAAAAAATACCCAGATGCACAAATAAATCCAGTTGCATTTTGCAGTATGGAAACCAGCATGCTTTAGTATGTAAGAGAAAGTATGTGAACGTTTGGAACGCAGGGATAAGCTGTCATTGCTGCTTCCTTGACATAATAGACAAGATGGAATAGAAATGGGACGCTGGAGTGCAGAGGTATTTGAGAAATAACTGCAAACAGAGGTCAGTGCAGCTTGAGGCTGTTCAGAACTGCGTCTGGAATCCAAACAATGCTTTGCAAAGGGTATTTTCGATATACCTCACACCAACTGTGTTCAAAAATAAATGTCCTTTATATTGTTATTTCGAGCACAGCAGTGGTGAAGATGCCAAGCCATGACTCTTAAATTGGAATCCAATTTGAGATCCACACACACACACACACACACACACACACACACACACACATACAGTATTTAAAGCATTTTCTTTAAAAAAAATGAAAAGAAGAAAAAGTAAAGGGGGTTCTTTTTGATCTTGATAATATCAATTGATATATTATTTTGTGGTAAATCTGTTCTATCTGTGAATTTGGGTCACTGGAAATGAAAGAAAATAATAAAACGCACTGTGCAAAATGACTGTATCAAAATAGTCATGTATATCCTTGCATCTTCATGCCCTTAACTTTCCATCTAGTCAGATGTGCTTTGCAAAATATTAAAAAGATTGTGTGACGCAGTGCTTTTGTGATTAAGTGGCCAGTGGACATCACTTTTGTTAGAGCAGGGATCTCTGCTTGAAACAAACTTGTTAGTAAGAAGTGTTTTCCAACCGGGTATAATGGGGAGTGTTCATAGCTGATAGTTGACCCTAACAGCCACATGTGTGGTGGGGCAAAGAGAGTCGTATAATGGGGAGGATTCAAAACTAAAAATATTGAATAAATTCATAATTCAAAAGTCGGAAGTGTGGGTTGATTGGGTCTCATTAACTGTTCAATATAAAGCCATTTCTTTTTTAATTATATAGGAAATGGCCTTTCTAGGAGTTAAAAATTGTGTTGTTGTGCCATGGAAGGCCATCCCAAAAAGCCATACCTAACTTTTGTAATACAAACATACCATAACACAAAACTAATGACATCGCCATCATTCTCAACTCTATTCTTGGTTCACTACAAATTATGTCAACATATGTTAGAAACTCAAATACAAAGAACATGGTAAATATAACCTGCTAAACATCAGCATATTCACATGACAACAATTACCACACCAAGCACTAGCATTTATTTTTAACATTTTCTTCAACATTATTATTTTTTTCGCCACAAACAGCTGCTGGCATTACTGTGGACTTGAAGAGTTATACTATTATCTTACTCCTCTGTATTCCCCTCTCTTATCCCTACTCTCTTTCACAGATCCCACATCCTGCTGTGTTCAACCTACTGTCTGTCAAACACTCTTGCCTGATAAATGACCACAGCCGTACATGTCAATAAACAAAGTAAGGAAGGATGAGGCCAAAGGAGAGCGAAGGAGGAAAAGCGTATGAGAAGGAGAAATGTGGATGAGAGGCTCAACTTTTTGACAGTTTGAACAATGGCCTGGAGGGACCGCTGGAAAAAAATACTTTGCACTAACACACAACCCAGTTTTAGCTTCTCATTTTCAAAAAACTGGATGTGTGCTGCTGCTCTGACCCCCCCTAGCAAACACAGTGGGAGACCTCTGGTATGCTTTCAAGACCAAAAAGCTGTCAAAGCTAACGTTTCAGAATTGGACAGAACGGGCCACAACTCCCTCGCATTGGAGGAAACGAATCCACCGCTTCTGGTCGTGCGGTGCCACGCTCTTTGCTGTGCCTAGCCTGACCACTCAACCCCCCCGTTCACAGGGAAAGTGAGGAGATATATTTTCTTCTATTGTTTGGCCAGAGCTGTGGCCCTTAAATGCAGCCTGTCACACAGGAAGCAGCTGCTGGTGAAAACACACATGCCAAGTCACAGTATAAATGTATATAATTTTCCTCTGCCTTTGAGCCTCCTCCCTTCCATTTAATGTCGAGCATTAGCAACAAAAAAGAAACAGCTCTTGGCCGTGCACTCTGTGTTTTTTAAGGGGGTTGACAAATTGATAGTAGTTGATTTGCACCTCGGGGCAATGCTTGGCAAGACAAACAATGAGATAAAGGGGGTGCTTTTTATGAGAGGAAGTGGACAGTGGTTGAAAGGGCATAACTCATCGGGTATTCCTTGGAGAAAGCCGGCGGGCAAAACATGGCAACAAAAGGCGCATGGCCGTGGAGATTCATATCCAGATCCTACCAGTGGAGCCAATCCCAAGGGACAAAGGACACAACAAACTTTTGTAATCTCTTTGTGTGTGTGAGCCTGTTTTTTTTATGTGAGTATGTGTGTGTGTGTACACTCACTGTTCGCAATAACACAATCACATTTCTATCGAGTTACTGAAGTCAGAGGGGACCTGACGGCGTCTGCTCCTTTGCCCTGAGAGTAACTGGAAGTGAGGATGATTGAATTATCTCCGGGGTAGAGAGGAACATATTGGAACGTGTATCTTCAGATAGTGAAGGGGGCCCGAGACACTGGAAACATTAACTCCATTCTCCAGCTGAATTGATCTCATGTTGCTCTGGTAATTGCATTGGGAAAGTTGGAAGGAAAACGAGAAGGGGAAATGACTATAGGTTTCATCAGGGAATAAGGGAGGTTCTGTTTGGTATGGACACAGGATGAGTCTGGTGTTGGATTTAAAGTACCGATTTATTAAGTAAATGTGATTTTTAATCTGTCTATTCTGTGACAACCAGGCTCAGTATTGTACATCTATGTAACTTTTATTTTCTTAATTGTAGAGCCTAGACTGTCCGAAGAAGTTATGTTAGCCCAGTTGTGCATTTTCAAGGGGGGGCAATCAACAATAATGTGAGAACGCAGTTCAGTTGGAGACACTTACATATGTCCAAAAACTGACCATTCATACTAAATAGTTATATGTGTCAGTTATATTGGACGAAAAATGTGTGTGCTCTGTGCGGGAGCTCTGACAGAATCCAAGCAAGCAAGATGGATTCTGCTGAGAGAGCGAATCCCCTACACAGCACGTACACAAACATCAATCTTTGTTAAAGCAGCAATATGAAATATCACATGAGGAGGAGGAGGAGGTTGGGCTGGTGGTGGTGAAAGACCAACTTGGATCCGGTCTCTTTCAGTCTGGGTTTGTTGGTTTTTGACAGTCGGCAGATATAATCATATATTGTGTGATTTATAGAAGGTTCTATTTTTGTTATGTCTTTGGATCCAGTTTCTTCTATTTTTTTTCGAATAAATATATTGTTTGAAAACATGTTTTGTATTTGTAACTGATGTAAGGAATGTATGGCATAACTTGCATGCAGCCATAAGGGAGACATAGGCTACTGGATAACACATTTTAGACAAATATCGGAAAAAAAACTAAGTTTGTGCTAACCGAAATGGAAGATTTTGGCCAAACTGCACTTTTGTCCTCCGTCATGACCTTTTGAGCGTAAATTGCAATGCCTATTTACACTGCAAACTGCTGGCTACATAAATATATACTTATCAATAAATAGCCTACCTCACAAAAAAATCTGAACATGTATCTGAAAATGCAAGTAGGTATATGCGTGTGTGGTATGTCCGTTATTTGTACATACAGCCCTTTACAAAGTGTAATTCAAATGAAATGGGAAGTGACAACAGATATTTTTGTATAAGAACTTTACGTAAAACAAATGTTCAGTTACTCTAAACAAATGCCAGTTTAATAAATGTTGATGAAGATCATATACATCTAAAATAAGAAGCTTTTTTACCTGGACCCCGATCTTGATTGTATGGGTGTCAACTAAGAGCAAATAGACAGTGATGTTCCTTTTAATGGTGTCATTGTGTCTGTAGCTGTTAATCGACTTTTATATGGTCAGACTGCAGTACTTTTCATCATAATGTGTAGAATCTAAACATCCCATATTGTTGGATGTAATTACCGTATGTCTGCATTTTATCTAAGACTGGATGAAAGTACATCTCCTGCGGGCTCTCACATAAAAATATCTGCATTGCATTTACTGCCTCTTTATCTTCCTCTGTGTCCCTTTTGCATCATTCACACACTGGCTGCATTACGTACAGACAGTGTAGAGTTCTAATCCCCAGTACAAGCCTAATCACTTCCATATCTGTTTTTGAGATCCTAAGATAGAGCTCATAATTACATAATACTTCATGGCGTAATTGCACGACAAAACCATGGGTTGAAACTGTAATTGCAGCCTTTTTGTGGAGCAGAATTCTCTTTCACCATAAATATTCAAGGGTTTGGACTGGTAACTATCTTCTTCCTGTTCAACATTGGCAGTCGTTTGATAATACCATTTGAATGCATAACATTCCTATATGAATTTTATATGAAGTCCACAGGTTTTTATCTTGGCTTCTTTTAGCATGCCATAGTTTTTCAAATGTGTCTGAGCAGACAGATGAAAGAGCGGAAACCGTAGATGCTTGATCATTTACTTGATTGTGGAAGTGTAACACAATGCCATCGCAAAAGATGACGAAACACATTGGAATAACTGAAATTGAAATCAGTGTTTTAAAAAATGTATTTCACTCTGAAAAAGAAATACATCAATTCTAGTGTAGAGATCAGCCATAACCAGATTGAGCACCTCAAAAGAAAATACACATCCTTCTAAACTACCGTGAAAACCCTCGATTTGCATGTTCTCGCCGACGTCACACATCAAATAAACCACACTGGACATTCAAATCCACAGTATGCTATTATCTCTTCTTCTCAGGCATAACCGAAAATAACACATCTGATGACCCAGAGGCGCTGCTCAAAATGACCATGATCTCATGTCAACATTTCCTTTGAACAAAAAAATAAATCTTCTTTTGGGCTCACAGACTCTGTAACCGCACCAATAAAGGCCCCCGTCCACTTACTGCTGAACTGGAACGCAACACACATAAAGAACTCATTAAATGTGGCATTTCCCTTGAAAATAAACAAACCCATAAAGATCCTATCTCATTATGAAATATTTAAAAAAGCCTCCATGTTGGAAAAACTCTACACAGATGATGAACTTTACTGTGGTTATTCTAAGGTCTCCAGTATGTTTCAAAATATAACATACTTTCCTCTCTCATTTCTCTTTTGTATGTCCAGTTACACAAATCTATTTGTGTGGTACTCGCAATCACAGAGACAAACACTACATTCCAGCCCAACATACCTCAAGGAGTAACTAGTGGAATGTACGTGGCTTTACTCACAGTTGAAATGAATAGGACATGGATTACCTAATCAAATGGTCAATCTTGTTTACAGTCAGACCGTGATCTCCCTTCTTTCTGTCAGTTAGTGGAAGACAGTCCCTGTTTGGTTCTTGTAGTTGTTTACATTAACACGGATTGACGAATAAGCTTGTGAGATATGGCTGGTCTAATGAAGCGGCCCTTACTACATCAGAACAGGTACGCTATGTCTTACTCAACAGTAGCTCTACATTTGTTAACCATCCAGGTGTTGGTGGATTTACCCTAAACACTAATGTTAGTTTATAGACTATTTTCATTGTGACATTTATGTGGAGTTCAGATTGGTTTGCTATGTAACCATAGCAGCTGAGCTTGGTGTTAGCTACGTAGCTAGCTTGCTAATATTAACTACTGTTCAGAATGTTTACCCCTACTATATTATTATTCACCGTTGAGATCACAGTTTCCCACAAAGAAGACCACTCACTTAACAGTTACATTTAGGTTCATGCAGGGTTAGTGGCCACAGG
Organism: Ammodytes marinus; assembly: GCF_949987685.1. Classification (NCBI taxonomy): domain Eukaryota; kingdom Metazoa; phylum Chordata; class Actinopteri; order Uranoscopiformes; family Ammodytidae; genus Ammodytes; species Ammodytes marinus. Next base: position 9,545,476 of record NC_137216.1, on the reverse strand, counting down.
AGACATGGAAAGTCCAAACTGCAGATATTTAACTCACCAGGAAACATTGTCCTATCGATGCTCTCAAGGCCACTGCAGAATCCCTCCTGAGCTAGTCTACTTGCTCTCTGTCCTTGAGGGATGCACTGTACCACCACCCACACCTCTTCACAGGTGTTAGAGACTGCTGGTAACATTTCATAAAGATGTAAAAGCACTCTTCTGACAGCTACCTCTTGGCAATGGAAATGCTTCTGGTTTTGCTCAGCTGGATCTTCAATAGAGCCAGCCTTTTGAAGCTTTCCAAGCTGACATAGAAAGACCAAGCCTTGGTCACCGTGAGGGTTGTGAGGTCACCCATGTATTCCTCAGACCTGGTCCAACCACCCCACCATTATGTGCTAACAAATCGACTCCAGGGAAGTATTGAAGGCTAGCAAACAGATGGTAATCTCTGTCAGGATTTGAGTTGTCACACTATAGTGTAGCCCATGTCGGTACATCAAGCTATACACTTCCATGCTTTGACAGGGTTTCTAAGGACCCTTGGGATCCCGAAGAAGTCAAAACCAGTCTAGAAGAGGGGGTGAAGGACATAGCCAAACATTTTGGAAATGTCCTGTAATACTGCATGGAAGTTATTCTCTCATTTAAGCCTGATACAAGCATGGTCCAGACATCAGGAGAGGCTTGGGATCACTGCTGATTGAGGTGTCAATCAAATAGTTGACAGCCTGTCAGCCATCAGACCAAAAGGGATTTTGCCCATGACTTTTAGGAGGATGATCTGGTCTAATTGGCCTGTTTAATGATTAGTTAATTTCCTTTACAAAAATAATGTTTCCTGCCCTCCACCATGTTGTTGTTCTTGGTATATTCTATTTACAAGACAAAGAAAATGTGCCTCAAGTTAATCAACACCTTTGAATTATTCCAGTAAAACCTCTGACAGTATGGTTCCACTGAACTCTATCACATCACACGTTCACTGGAAAAAATAGAAGTGGAATTTCGCACTTATTTCAAGACATCTCATTACTTCCAAGACCTGATCCAGAGGTATGGGGTCAAAGAGGAACACTTTCTCCAGTAGCTATAATTAAAATCAGTTAATAAAAAAATTAAGTCAATATAATTAATAACCCTCCCAATCCAACCCCCAGCGGTATATGAAATATCATGAACTTTTCTGCCAGCCTTAAAGCAACCAGAATTCCTTCTCATTCATATAAATTAATTTTTGACGCAGATGACAATATACGCCTGCCAACTGCTAAATTGGAAAGAGACTTATCTTTCCCCTCTGACACCAACCCCTGGACACAGGTCCGCAGAAATACATCAGGCGCGGGGTAATCTTGGGTTGCAGGATTCCTCTGTCTCTCTCATTGTGCATAATTGTATAATAATTAATCCTCAGCGGAACTTCTACCGCACAAAACCCACATACACATAATGGTTCCTTTAGCTATCGCCAAGAAGACCATCCTTTCAAAGTGGAAATCGAAACAAACAATAAATGCACTGCTCAAAAGTTCTCATTGAACACAATGGGAAAAATTACTGACTCTATGAAAGCAAACATAACAAAAAAACTGCGGAATCCTATTAATCTTAGTTAAAATTTGGTCTGTTGGTGAATGTCACCACCCCAGCATCACCTACATGCTCAAATCTGCAAATACATACTGTACATGCCAATGTGCATACATTCGATTATGGGCATACTGTATTCATTTTTGGTTTGTTTCTCTGCCTTGTCATCTCAAATATGTGCCTTCTTGTAGATCATTTCTGGGTTGATCCACATTAGCATCAATCAGTGTGTTTAACCACCTACAAAACCAGTGAGGCGTTATCGTTGGGGTCAATAGATCAACTGTGTTTAAGATACGGAAAAGTCCATTGAAAGAAAATAAAGACATTAAAATTAATAAATAGCTTTACACTGAAACACACTGAACTGTTTGCCCTGAGCATGAATTGACAATGTATGTGTTGGTCAACACTGGTCTGACAGTCAGGACACTTATGACCCACTGACATCAACAAGATACCTGAATCCCTTCAGTAATCACTTTTTAAACTCCTACCTTCTGGCAGTAAAGAAACATAGTGTTTAACACATCCAGATAAGATAAGTTATCAGGGACATCAAAGAGTTTGAGCAATGCCCATGAAATGTAACCTTCCAAATCCTTCCTATTATATCCCACTGCTCTGACGTATTCGGTATACATTAATGAACAAACACAGTTACCCGGGGTTACTATATAACATAACTATGCACATGCAAGCTGATATGAAGCAAACAAAAATGTGTTCACACATCTTATCACACAATTACATATAAGCCATTTTAATATGCACTATAGTATGTGTTAACAGATGCAAATGTGCTTGGAGAAATTGAAATGGGAACATCCACGACAGTAACGCACACTCATCTGCCGGTGGAGATCATGCGATGTGATTAAAAGCTCATGAATGGAACTTGTGTGATTGTTTTCTCAGCAAATGACACATTGTATTAACAAAAAGATCAATATAGTCTAACTCTATTATAGTTATTGTCATAACGTTGATGTAACCTAGTCTAATTGAGATACCAATATTCTTTGAAGAGAGACTTGGCCAAGAGGGAAAGCAGTAGACAGTTACCGACAAAAAAATAACACTTACGTCGAGGCAAATACAACCTTCTGAAGATGTTTTGGCTGACATAAACCTAAGGAATGCATGCACAATATTCACTCTCTTTTTAGTTTTGTTTTGGTCCTCACCATCTACTGAGTGAAACATGTACCTCTGTAGCTGTTGCACTATGACAACCAGTTAGTTGCTAAATTCATGTGTGTTGTTTGCTGCTCTGAAACTCAAGTCACAAACACTGCCATATCCACCAACGTGAGCAGTTCAGGGTCATGCAAGTCAAAATCAAAGACCGACTAGTGTATACATAAGCAACACTGCAGTGCAACTAGTGCCAAGATTAATTTGAAATGCTTTTTTTTTTTCCTTTTTCCAAATGTTTTCGACATTTAAAAAATTAAAGAGGAAGGGAGGAATGAGTAATGTCTGTCATACCATTAACAATGCACCGTAACTTCCCAGCCTCCGTTTAACTGCCCATCACGCTGCCCTGTAAGAGCTTGGCACGGTCACATGGCATTAGCGTCTCAAGCCATAACTCCCTGTGCTGTACTTATTATCACTGTGGTGAACACACACACACACACACACACACACATGCAAATAGACACGCTTAGCTGCATTTCCAAGGGGAAGCAAATACTTTTAGCCATTTAGGTCATTTTTTGGTTGGGTGAGCATAGCCGAACCGTGGGTGCAATATTGTGAGAAACGAGTGGGTTAGGAAACACGCCACTGGTTTGTGAAAAGAGGCTTTAATGTTGATCATAAAAAAAAATCAAATCTGCAGACCCAATTCCAATAACCCCTGCAGTCCTAATGGATTAAAGTGATAGCTCACTATTAACTGCAGCACAGGCTTTTTTTTCTTTACAGCCTCCCTAAAAACAAAACCAACCCTTCTAGTTTACGAAAACCAGAGCAGCCAAGGTTATTCAGCTTTGAAGAATAACAGGGCAGGGTGTCGATTAAGCTAAGCCCAGTGCTGAAATTGTCACACAAAGAAATCTAATACAAAATGCATGTTGTTTTCATATCACACTTTAGAAGGAATTGGTATCCTGGCTGAGCTGTAATAACATTTTCTAGAATTCCATTATTTATTTATCCCAAGATCTTTCATGTAGCTGTCACCTAGAAGTGAATCTGTCTTTATAACCAGACTAAAGGAAAAGATCACCCCCTTTTGCAAATGGACACATACTGTACAGTTTAAGGTGAGACACTGCAGGTGAATAGGGTAGACATTTTAATGTATATATTTCATAATTTTGTTGAGTTTGTCAAGTTATTTACTTACATCACTATATTTTTTGTGTATTACAATTGTTTTTAGAAATGTTTGAATATATATGCAAATGTGATAATATGTGTACATTTGCATCGCTTTTTACAACATATACTTTATTTGTCCACATTTTTTACAGAAATTATTTTGGACGGAGCCTTTTTTTCCTTTTATTAATCAGAAAAACCATGTCCAGGTCTTGAAAATGCATTTTCGTCATGTCTTTAAGAACAAAATGTATCATAAATCATACAACTAACAACATATGAACAAATCCCTCTGGACAAACCTTTGGAATAGTTCCCAGCATGATTATGGAAAGTTCACTGGATGTAAGTGCGCTAGAAGTCGATAATTCAGGTTAAAAATACAGGAACAATAAACTAATGTTGAGATAATGACCATTAAAGATGTATAGGATAAATATAAAGACAAAAACAGATATGATTTAGTCAAATGAACACCTAAATGTACATTGTGGAACTTTTATTAATACTAGTATGAAAAAAGACATGCTACATGCTGTGGAAGCAAAATGGACAAATATCTTACATTTGAACCATGCTTAAAACAACATTGGTAAAAGACTTGAGGCAGGGACAACTGTGCTGTACAGATGAGCATAGTGGGAATGCATTTGTCTTCAGGGATATGCACTATTTCAGTACATGCTTCTCTGTGTTCAGGCAGCTGATATAACTGAATGATATTTTGCCGGCGGCCCCAGGCTTCATGTCACCACACAATCTCTGTTGTCCAGCCTCTTTGGAAGCTTTCAACTGGACAGTGTCATTCTGAGCTGTCATGATGTCATCATCGTGTCTAAGCTGTGTAGGTCTAGCTGTATTTCCTGAGTACAGTATATATGGTCTGCCCAGTCGTTACCAATAGTACATAGTTTCTAAGTTAATTTTTTGTAAAGTAAGTTTGTACATCTATCGTTTTGTTATGCTTTTATACACATAAAAACCAATGGTATGTTTCAAATGTTTGCAGACAGGAATCCTATACGGGCACCCCAGGTCATTTCTACACAGAACGATCAGATTACTATAGTACAGTATTACTAAGCCTGTGAAAACACTTGTACAATGTCTACTGTGGCTGTGTGGGCGATTTGTCAAGTCCGAGAAAATAACCATGAAGAAGTCGTAGTGATGTCATTTAGCTTGGAGACTACAAATAAATAACAGAGTGTGTTTGCGTTGTACAGGCTGGAGATGTCAAATTTAACATTGACCATGAATGGGAGAGCTAACGGGACAATTTGATTTGTATTGTGGTGGGGAAAAAGGGTAGAGTTTGGGAGTGCCGGGTCTAGTGAAATGGAAATGCAAGAGATACATTTATTGAGTGCCTCAACAAGCTTTTTACTCTTCGTTTGAAGTGTGCGGGTCAGTTGGGGCTCTTTGCTCATGTTGCCATGTTACTGTCAATCAATCCTTATCCAACCACAGCCACACAGTCCAGCTGAGTTTATGAAGTCTTAAAGGAATACTTCACCCAGAAGGAACCGGCGTTTTATCATTCTAAAATCGCTATTATAATATAATGATTGAGGTTTTTCTTCCCTATGTCTTCCATTGGCACAGCTGTCATGTTAATCATAACCCTACATTTTCCTATTGTGTGATGTCACACATATGAAAATGTAGGGTTAGAATAGAATTGTATTCAAACATGCACCTTATTACATAAATGTTAAGGTAATTTCACCATAAGCTATTTACCTCTGATGGCTTGATATATGGCCTATAAATTGGAAACTAATCCTTAAAGGTTTTATTTTTTTAAATACTGTTTCCACTACGTTTCCTCTGCTCTAAACCGGCCTCTCTGTTTCCTTCCTGACTTTCTCTAGGTCAATACAGGTAGCTCTCTTTTACTGCCGTCCTAAATAAATCCTCTGTATTTTCTCTTTAGCTTCTAGGTCTTTATTATGAACTCATATTCCATCATCAAAGAGGCCCTTTTTCATATTTGTACTTGATGTATTTGGTTTGAATGAAGCTCCATTGGAATTTAGTGTGTTCGTTACTGTATTTCTTTCTGCAGATACAAGCATTTCCCCACATACACAACAATAGATGTACACACAGGGAACTGCACAATCAAAGACACATGCGCGCACACACACACACACACACACACACACACACACACACACACACACACACACACACACACACACACACACACACACACACTACCTTGGTTGAGTCTCAGCTCATGAGGTGGTTAGTGAGGTGTCTCATGTGTCGGACATATGGATCATTACCCATCCGCTGGATCAGCCTAAATCTCTGTGCACATTCCTCTGTCGACATGATTGTTTTAATGGACGGCAATAATATACAGACTTGCAGTGTGAGAGCTGCCATGTGTGCGTGCTGTGGTGGATGCATGTATTTGTCTTTGGGTGAGGAGGAAAAGTCTGCTTGTTTCTGTCTCTCTGCTTATGTTTTCACCCTGCTCTGTATGTGTGAATGCATCTCCAACTCATCACCAACGCATTAGTGGCCGGTCATGTTTATGAATCCACACTTGTAATAGCATGTGTTAGCATATGGATGATATGACTTTTCGCTCCAGAAACATGTTTTTTATGTTATGATGTGTATATGTGTGTATTTTTGGTTGCCGCGAGGCATGTGGCCTGTATATGCGTAACACATGCGTAACATTATCTTTTACAGATTAAGGAGGAGAGGAACAGACTGCTGGAAAATACTCACTTAGGGATAGTGAAACATGTCCAGATCAAAAAGTCATTCATGGACGAAGCCCAGAAATGTTCTTGTACTCTCCTAATCACTGGAATACATTCACTTGTTTTGAATAGCATGCTTCACCAAGGTGTTACAGGGTGTTCTGAAGTCTTTTTTGAAAATACTTGTTAACAAGTTATTGAACTACAAAATTATTCTGGCATCCAAGTGCTGGTATGTCAATTGTATTCATATACCCTAATCTGGCAAATGGCTATTATGTTTCCCTTGGGCACATTTACACTGGTTACCAGAATTTGTGTGCCTGACACATCAGATGTTTTCCTAGTACTTCCTTGTATTACTGGATAGACTCACTGTCACTGTACATTATTGAGAACAAGGTAAACACATTTCAAATGGTGATAGAAGCAAATAAAATCAGCCCATTGGCTCAAATTGAACCACACATTTAAAAAAGAATTGTTGTGCTAAACACAAGAATAAAGTCCCAATATGTAAAATAATATGATTATCACCAAGCAACAAACTCTTAATTTATTAAATTAAGCTGTACTCAAACACCTGTCCACCAATTTACCTAAAAATGTGCCTAAATTATAGCTAGATTTGTAAAGTTATATTTCAGTGTGTATTGCCAGTGCCTGCAGTCCACACACAACAGATTCATCACACAATCAGCTCACAGGCAGTCAAAGCACCGTGCACAACCACATGCACTGACACACAAACACACACACACACACACACACACACACACACATTTAAACACACGTTCAAGTGCACACACACCACAGATGCAAGCAGAGCCAAGGCTGTGACTTTAATTATCACCTTGTCTCAGCCGAAATGAGGGTGCAAGGCTTAGCTCATCTCCACATGCACTGTGTGTGTGTGTGAGTGAACGAGAGAGAGAGAGAGATATATAGAGAGAGATAATCCCTCATAATCACTTCAGCATTCTGATTGTCTCAGTTCTGCCGTTTTTTTTTTTTTTTTTTTTTTTTTCTTGAGTGCGACATCAGAATTTCTTTGCCATTACAACTTCCACGGTGGTCAGCCGCTGCCATCGTTTAAGCATCTTACCGCCAAAAAACAAACCTCGGACCAAAACAGTATCACTCATTCTGTTCATTTGACTTTCTTCCCCCCCCTTTTAAAGCTAGCACTTACCGTGACAAATCCCCTCAGTTCTTTCATCACGGACAAATTTACGGCATGCTCAGTCAAATATAGACCCCGGCATTATGTAGTGTATAGAGCGAACACATTCTTCCGTTTGGGTGGAGGGATGTGAAAAGAGAAGGTTATTGCACAGATGTATTACATTTCCTCCATCATCAAATGTTTTGGGAGTGAAAGATAGCTGCGCGGGGCACAGTACATCTGTCATATCCCCCTAAAGTGACATTTGGGGCACCCTGTGATGTATGATTTGATTACCATCGCACATCTATGACATTTCACTAAGCTGGAAATCAATGGGGGCTCAATGGAGAGGTTGTATCAGACATAAATCATCTCGGCCTCCCCCTTATCTTTCCCCCTCTACGTGGCATTAAGAGAGAGGTGGGGGGAAAAAGATGGCACTGATACTGGGGAATATATAGGAGAGAAAAATACTAAAGGGGATACGACTAGATTTTGATAAGGATAACGTAATACAGAAAGGCAAAGCTGTTCAACCGATATAGGGATGGAGATGAGGAAAAAGATAAGTATACACAAGGATTTGCACAACAGAGAAGAGAAAAGGGATACTTATGATATGATACAATGGGAAATGATACAAAAAAAAAAACAAGATTAAGTTTTGAGGATGAGGAGAGAGAGGAGGTTGGTATAAACTGATTAAATAAAGACAGAGGGATAGATCTAGCCGCAATACAATGACAGATCGGTAACAGATGTGTCGGGCTCGCTGCTTTCTCTGGGGTTGAGAGGGCACCTTTAAGACCTTCCCTGGTGCGTGCAGCATGGCTCACACAGGTACACGCTCAGAAAAAAACCACACATATGCTGCAGAGGCAAGCAGTAGGACTCAGTTGTGTGGAACCTTGATTTAAACCTAGAACTCCACAGCCATGCAGTGTGTGTGGGGGTTGGGGGGGGGCATAGAGCTAGCTAACAACAGCTGGCTACGTGGCTCTGCTGGGAAGCATTGGTGACTGCTTCAGCTCCTGTAGTTTGTGAAGGAGAACCAGGCCCAGCCAATGTGCAAGGGACACTGGGAGGTAAAACATCTGTGGTGAGCCATAATCCTGCATTTAGGCGAGACACTAGCAAGTGACTAGGGTAATTTTTTTTCAATTTGTAGATATCATCATGCAACGTTGCCAGTTGATAGCTTATATTATGTCAATCATTTTTTGTATTACAATTTTTTTCAGAGATGATTGCATTAATATCCAAAATGTGGCAGTATCTAACTAATTATGTGTACATTTGCATCTCTTTCAAAACCAAGAATCTAGATGTTGGAGAAAGAGCCCAGAGTCTTTTATGGGAAAAAGATTTATATGTTATGAGTAATACAAATGCAATGTACAGGTCTTTAAAAAGCATTATCTGCATGTTCTAATAACAATATGTATATCAGACAATTAACAACAAATTGTGCTAATGAATAGAAAACTGGGCCTAGTTTGAGTGCGCCCTAACATTCAGTAAATGATCGGCATCAGTCAAGAATGTATTTATTGCAGTGCTTCTATCTATCATGTTCTATTATTATAAGGAGCTGTTAGCTATCACATTGTAGCACTAGTCTTTTATACTATACTACATGAACTAGTTAACAGAAACCCATGTGAATATCAGAGCAATTGGATCGAGGAAAATCAGAAGAAAAGCACAGCAAAAAACCTTGGAATGAACAAATACTGAATAGATGAAATCAGCAAATAATATAAACACAGACCTCAATTTACCTGTTCAGATAAGTGGAACATATGCTGAATTGAAGGCATTAGGGCCATACCAGCATTTCTAACAGTGACATTTTTTGGATATTATTATCCATATCAATTCATTTTACTGGAATTGCTTGCAAATGTGCTTGCAGAGGCAAAGTAAATGCTACATTTGTCTTTTTTTTTTGGCTAGGAATCAAAAATACAAAACCTTTATGCATGTTAAAAGCAGATTGCTGACATTTAAGGAACATAAAGCCATGCAGTCCAACTGCGACACATAAAGTAACTTTGTTTAACCACATAGTTAGATATAACCTTCCTCTTATGACTATAATACTTTCCAAAAGTAAAATTCAGAAAGTCATTTAAGAGTGTTCTTCTTGAGATATTTTCTTTAAAAAAAACAACCATTAACAAATGCCTGAAGAGTCCCTGAAGTCAGTTATTTTAAAATGTTTGCGTTTTTTTTTTAAAGTATTCCTAGTCTGTTATGACGCAGGCCATAGCCTTGCTCTGTCTGAAAAACAACATCTACCTCAGATGACAAGCAATCACAGCTGAAAAGAAAAGTTGTTCTTCTTCACTTTCAAACTGCTGCGACGACAACAATAATAAAACTTGAGAATCATTCACCCCACTTCTGGTTCCTTGTCCTTGATCGATTCATTTTGAGAAGAACAAGATCAAACTTTTTCTGTTCATCCCAGAGTGACTTTTGCTAGTTTCCAAAGACAGCACAATATTTGACTTACTTTATCTCTTTCTTCAGTACTACTAAAGTCATACACACACACACACACACACACACACACACACACACACACACACACACACACACACACACACACACACACACACACACACACACACACACACACACACACACACACACACACACACACACACACACACACACACACACACACACACACACACACACACACACACACACACACACACACACACAGTGAAATAAGCCCCCCCAAAACAAGTGTGTGCCAAGGGCTTGGTGTGTATGTGAACACAAAGGTCAGGTGTAATTTGCACAGCTGTGATATCTCCTCAATTAGCTGCTGAGGATAATAATGAGTTCCCCCACACCACCATCACCAGCAGGCATGCACATAACATACATATAAACACAGTAAATAGCGGGGTTTACAATGGACACACACGCACACACTAAATCCAAGTTCAAAGTTAAATTATCTGTCACATCCATAGCAATTACTGAAGCAGTCTTTCCGGCAATGGAATTGTTAGATCTCAGGCTCTTTCCAGTGAAGCTTTACAAACCATATAAATAAAAATCACATACGCGGAAAATAAATGAGATATGACAGAACACAGTTAAGAATAGAAAGATACATTAAAGATAATAGAGCACTGTAGATTGGAATACTGTGGAAGACAAATATTTATGATATGGTGATGTGTGCCGAAGGAAGGTGATTTAAGTGACTATGAATTGAGTTGAAATGAGTTGTTGATGACAGAAAGGCTGGTTTAAGTATTTCAGGAACTGTTGATCTGCTGGGATTTTCACACACGACCGTCTGTAGGTTTTACAGAGAATGGTCTGAAAAGATAGAAGTGCAACAGTTACTGAACTAGTTACAAGTTTGCAGACAAGCAACTCTCAATGCACAAAAGGCAGAATATTGCAACCTAGAAGGCAGTGATGGATAACATGAAAATCAAAAGCCACACTTCGCTGAAGTCAGTGTGAACTAGGTGTGTAAAAACATTTTACAACAACATATTATGATATGTATTCATGTGATATCTGTATTCTATTGTCAGCTCCAAAAATAGATATTTTGATGAAGATAAATCAAGTTTTAAACAGGTAGTGAACTACAGCTTACGCCCCTGTAGATGTCACAGGGGCCAAATCATATCGGCACCCATGCATTGTGATGCGTATCTTATCGCCAAGTCCTTGCCAATACCCAGCCTTCGTGTAAACCATGCATTTGTTTTCTAACAGCCATTAAAGGACGAGGTGGTGATCTTGTCTGATCAGCGCTCCCACAGGATAACTTCAACTGTGAACGGAACAACCTACTACTAGCAGCAGTAGCATTGCAGCTAAAGAGGCACCATGAGGAGTATTGGAGTGGAAAATACTGCACAACCAAAGACTTGCATGCCACATTCCAAACCGCCAAGCATGCAAGACTCTTGTTTTCTCCTCTGTAATGTGAATACACCTTTTGCCTGGCCTCTTCCTTTTGCTCTCCTAGTTGCTAGCATTCCTCCACATTCCTGGTATGCTCCCTACCTCTCATGCACCTGCCTTACACCTCTCAATTAGGACGGGGAAGAAGACAAAAAGGCGCACCACAAGATCCCTGCTGACCAATTAGACTGTTGCAAATGAGCATGCTCCCTGGTTTTGGCCTGTACCTGGCAAATAGCACCACAAGCAAATGTTGCATACTGTACGTAGCTAAACAGAGATGCACCATCCATCATCATTTCACATAAGTGCTCATAACAGTGCCATTCAGTGCATTGTAAAGGAGTGGTAATGATTTTAAGAAGTGGTGTGAATGTTGAAGAGCAGCTATGCAATACTTCCATATTCAATTATTCATGCACTTTCAAGAAAAATCACAAGTAGTCCTCAGGGTCTACAGCATGCTTAATTACTCTACGTTTTTGTTTAATAAACAGATTTTAAGTGAATCCAACAGTTGATATATTTATTTTTTTAATCTCTCGTGTGCCAGACTCACAGTTTTTCACCACCAGAGTCAAAAGTGAGGAAAAAACATGTGTTGTTTGTTTCACCCAGCTACTATACAACAAATGCTCCTAGTCAGTCATCTTCATCTTTTCTGCTATAGCCTACTGCCACCAAACATCTAACTACATAATGCCTTGTACAGGACTGCATACAGTATGCAAGACTGTGCCAGCAGGTCACCACTCTCTTGTATTGTATTATGGTAATCATGTCACTTGTGATCCATTACTCTGTATTCCAAATCAGATGAGATTATGGTAATAAGAGGCGTTCAGATAAGAATAGTGATGCATATGCTATGTATCCTACTTTACTGTGATCTACATAACCTCTGATAAGACTGCATACAAACCTATAGACACTTACCATTTCCATTCTCTTTATAATTATACTTATCATAGTATTCATATTTGCTTTATTTGTCATCTTGTTTAAGCAGTTATCCTTTGTTTTTCACAATATACAGTATATGGACAGCAGGTGATGGGTTAAGTGGCTAAGTGAGTCTCTCACAATGGCCTTTATCTGACTGAATAAACCATAGGTACAGGCCATTACTGGACGCCATATCAGATACAGGCTTATGTTCTCCCAATGCACATAGATGGGTATCACAGAAACCTAAGAGGCAAGCAGTACCCCCTGGTATTTGTATGGTATGCATTTACTCAGACAAACACACATGCACGCGCGCACACACACACACACACACAGGCACTCAGCTTGTATGTAATAAAGGCAATCATTCAAGAAGTATTATATTGCACATTGTTTAGTTGGATGTAATGTTTCCATACTTGTATCAGGGCATGCTTTTCATATGTTATTGTTAATGATGCCTGTTGATCCCCAATGCGAGTCACTGTGTGATGTGAGTTGTGCATGTGAAGGATGGTCGGCCATCTTTGACAGCCAGCTACCGCTACACCACCTGGACAAACCACATGTTTTTCATTGTAGCGGGACGACAAACAAATATTGATTCAACATGGTATGGTAACGAAGGAACACCGCTTAGGTCCAGATTGAAATATATATGAGAAAGATGGTCGTAAAATGGTCAACCTGCTGTAATTGTCCCTGGAAGATGACTCCTACTCACTGTTTTGATCCTCAGACCTTTATAGTTGAGAGCGCGAGAGCTTTTGACACATGCTTTTAGAAGGCGGTTCATGCAGCGGCCGCTTCGCAGATAATCAGGGGTAACCTAATTAAAGGGTAGTACATCTCCCATCTCTTCTCCTCCGCCTGTCCCTAATGAGTTGTGAATGAATGTCCGTATGTTGTTGGTCTTTTGCTTTAAAAAGCGACTTTGAGTTCAGCAAAAGCAAGTATATCATCGATTATTACTATATAAGTGATATAAACTGACAAGCACACATGCATCACATGTATTAATTCTCAAAAGGCCCTAACACTTTTTTATTTAATTTCTAACTTTAATAGAATTTGTGAGTAACAGGCCGGGGAATAAAAGCCAAATAAATGGTAGGGTAAAAGTGGAAAAATACTGAGAGAGAGGGACTTACCGATATTTCTTTTTTTCCAGGGATTTGGTTAAGTATTAAACAGAATAGAGAAAGCCTGTCTCATGCTTGAATGCAGGGTGACCTTGCAGGAGCAAAATATATATTTTACAAAGAGCAGAAACAAGCAATTAAATCAAGAAACCACTCAGCAGTTTTAAGAGTAGCAAGCGTAATGCACTGTTGCAACATCCATTTTGGATATTGGTATTACTCAACTCAATACACCATGTTGAATGCCACTACTACTCAGCTAGACTATGTTATAATACATTACTGCTTGCTAATTATCAAAGCTTGTACGACTGAATGTTTTATATGATTTTTGGCTCGTGGCTTTATGCAGCAGAGACAGTATCATTATATTTAATAGAAAATACACACTCAAGGTTGTTGGCAGTGTTACTTGCTGACTGTAGTCTTATACCATAGATCTTATGATTAGTCACGTCTTCCATTAGCTTTCTCCACCAAGCTCTTTCCTCTTCAGCTCTCTCTTTCTTTCTCCCTTGGCAGGATGTTATGGGCAAGCCTGACTTTGATAAGGGCGACATGTCCCCAAGCCTAAAAAAAAAAGAAAGAAAAAAGTCCTGTCATGTCATTTGCCATCTGTCCTGCTCTGGGGGCCACTGCCACCTACCCCATCCTACATCCACCCCTCTTGCCTTCCCAGGGCCCAACGATCAGGCCCCTCTCGCTGGGCTTGATAAATCACACTGCTGCCCCCTTCCAACCTCCTGGTCCCTGGAGGTCCTCCACACCCCCCGTCACCTCATTCCCATTCCTCCCAGACATCTCCCCTCTTTTCTGGACGCTTGCTGTCCCCATCGCCCTCCTCTCATCTAGCCCATATTCCCCTGACTCTACTCCCCCCTCCTGCCCACCCTCTCCCGGGGCCTGGCATCCATCCAGAGTCCCTCCATTTCCTCCACATCTGATATAATCAGGACAAAAAAGAAAAAGAGCTGAGAACATTCTTTTCCCATGATTCTTAAGTGGCACCAGGGGCACTCTAGGCCGGCTGGCTGGCTGGCTGGCTGGCTGGCTGGCTGGCCGGCCAACTGGCTGGTTGGATGACTGGATGAAATACTGAGACCTGGAGCACATAACTTTGCCGGATTAGCCAGTGGCTTCCCCTCTATGCCTGCACCAAAAACACTCATCTGTGATCACAGCACTTGAATATTTCAAAACCTCCTGTGGAATTCCTCTCAGAAATTCCTCTTTGCAAGGAGGATCAATGCCTGCTTTTAATTTATTTATTTATTTTCTGGTCTTGTTTAAGTAGATGCATGTCGTAGACATTTGACCATCTCTCATGCCGCGCATTGCAGTCATCTTTAAACTATACATGGAAATTATTATAATACTTTCATAGCATTGTCCTTGTCATCAGCACTTCATATATTAGCCTTTTAATTTTGTTATATTATTATAATGTTATTTTTGACATCTGTAGGTTGTACTTATTTTCTTTTTTTTTCAGCCATGGTTCTCATGCTAACAAGGTTATTAATCTAATCGCAATCTGCTGTTGCAGAGAAATGGAAACAGATGTACCCACCACCAACCATCAGATTAAGAAAAGTCCTCAAGCTTCAGGCAGTCAACTCAAATCCGCCACTACACATGTTTGTTACAAGCCTGAAGCCCCACAGCTAAACAGAAACAGCCCCCCCCCCCCAGCACCTGTATGCTCAGACTGACATTAAATATATTATTGTCAGTCAATCAATGGAATAACAGAGTCGAATATACTACACATGCTTGGCCGTTAAGGCTGCCAAGACTAACATTTTGATTGTAATATCCCACATATGTTGTGCTGTTATGTACCCTGTTGTGTGTTGTGCTGTCCTGGTGGTACGTTCCCTTGAGCAACACTGTGCAGTAAAGTGTGCAGTTTGCTGCTGTGCTTATGGGCCTCCCTTCCTCGTACCGGTCTGTATGACAGTTTTGTTGTTACTCAGGGAGATTGGTGCAATAGATGGGTTTACCAGCTACTGTAGCTGTATATCCATGACAACAACACTGTAAAAGTGAGGGAAACTCACATTTTTAGGCAACTTCATTCACTGGAGTTTTGTGTATTGAGGCCTACAACAAATCTTAAGTTTTAAGGAAAACTGTCAACATTTGAGACAACTAGTTATATTTTGTTGAGATCATTTATTATTCATTTGCAATGAAACTGTATCTTTTATATGTATGAAAACTACAAATACTGAGGTCTACATGATAGGAATTGTAATTTCAATTCAGTTCTGCGAAATAAATATCCGACATGCAGACAACAAACAAATCCAAGTTGGTCAAAATGTTGGTTCAAACATAAAGCATCCTGTTAAAACTGTCTGAAAAAAATTTTGAACAAAGAATTATTAGTTGACACAACTTTTGGGAATTTTTAGTATGCCGAACTCTAGTAGTCAGTTGCCTCAAAATCAAAAATCTAGTGCAGACAGTTGCCTTGAATTATCATATTTTCTTTCATTTTTTTACAGTAAAGATACTGTAAGCGTCTGACAAAAACAGGTCTCAAATTGGGATCTAAAAAGGACCTCCTCCATTGGACCTTCCTCGCCGTTCCTATTTACCCCACTAAGTAGCTTTGCACCCCCTCTGTCCATCAGGCTTTCTCACCTCCCTGCTGCTGACAGAACCTCTTCACATTACGCAGCATTTTGGATTTTTTCCTTTCAGTCTGCAGAACACAGACCCACAGAGTCACATAAATATGAACCCTCTCTGTGCAGGATGGATAGGGGGACAGTCAAAGGAAGGGCAACACAGGGAAGGAGGAGAGGGGTGGGAAAGAGAAACGATAGAGGAGGAAGAGAGGAGAGGTACGGTTTACAGTGGCACTGACCCAAGACATCAGCCTCCATGACAGCAGGGACAGAAGAGGTGCCAGGCTGTGCTCGCCATAGTGACTCACAATAAATCCAGGTCCCATTCAGAGCTGCCCTGCATGAGGTATGGATAGGATGTGTGCTCATATTGGGGGTACAGAGGGAGCACGAGTGAACAGTTAGTGCATGTGCAGTGTGTGTGTGTGTGTGTGTGTGTGGTGTCTCATTGTAGGATGGAAATGAGCCACTGACTTCCTGGGCTCCTGGCCAGGATGAGACCATTCAACTATGATGTGCACAGACACAACAGAGGGGATTAGCACACCCAGTGCCTGTGATAGAAATATAATGGACAATATTTCTGCTTTTTTTCCTTCTCTTTTCTACTATTGCAAAGGTATGAGGAGGATTATGCCATTGTCTGAAATGCTTTTGGCAGAAGCAATATTTGTAGAATATTACTTTGCATTGTCTTAGAAACAAATGTACCAAGAACAGAAGAAAAATTACACTTAACAATAATTCCCTTTATCGGAAATTGGCAAAGCCCAGATGCAACTTTTTAAATCCCCCTTTCTCGTGACAGCCAGCGGGGAACTGAAGGAGAGTTGTGATTGTGGAGTGAATTATGGCTAGGCCCAGATCTGGCAGACAGACGACTCGAAAAAACAACAACAATAGTCACACTTTCAACTACTGCAGTCACTTTGTCTTTTGTTGCTTGATTCCACATCATGTGCTCGTTGGTGGTCTGGTACATTTACATATCTCCTTTTTAATTATATCCATCAACGCTAGGTCCCAAAGTGGGGCTGTGATTACTCATTTAGTATGTTTTGAACTCGCAGACAAAAAGCTTGCTGTGAATACATTAGTGAGCCTGTATGTCCCTATTAGGTGGGAAAACAGCAAAACATACTGTACACGTTCGTTAAAAATGCCAAGGTGTTGAAAGCTCCCCTGCAGGCCCACAGCCTCTTGTTCTCTTACTCCTTTACTGGCTATTCTTAGTTTTGTGAATTATATTTCAGGTCTAGTCTATGGAGATATTTATTTATGTATTTATTTATTTATTTATTTATTTATTTATTTATTTATTTATTTATTTATTTATTTATTTATTTATTTATTTATTTATTTATTTATTTATTTATTTATTTATTTATTTATTTATTTATTATTCTTTCGGACAATTCCACCAATACACAATTTTCTCTTTCATATCGTCATACATCTTACTTTGTGTTGTCCGAAGGGTGACGGAAGAAGCCAAAGGCTTATCAGGTCCCGCCCCCATTTTCATCAGATTCGGATTTAGATACAGTTATTGTTTCAGAAAATTATAAAAATAAAAAATAAAACAATAAAAAATGAAGGACATTTATTTAAGTTGTGTAGCTATGCATGGGCAGGTCTTTTCTTGACATGCATCCCGGACAAGCCCCCAATTTGTCATGACACGACTCAGGAGGCATGGCAAACAAACGGGAGGTAGTCAATGTGTATGTGTACATTTATACACATGTATTACGTAAAACATACAACATTCCAATAACAAATTAAAACCAAAAGTATTAAGTGTGTTGTCAGCATTGTCGGCTGATGGACGAGTGAGTAAATGCTGAGTGGATGGTGTTGTAAGGTGTAAACCAAAGCTAACAACATGACTGAAGCTAAGCAAACAATGTCGGTCCGAACGGAGAGACCGGGAAGAGAGAACACAAGCGTGGCAGCCGGGTTCTTGAATGCCCTAGGGACACTGGCCATATGATCTGAGGTGCCATAATTGAATGCCTACAAGGATACGTAAAACAGGGAAAAGATCCTCATATGCTAACACACACACACACACACACACACACACACACACACACACACACACACACACACACACACACACACACACACAGGCCTTGCTGCAGAAGTGGCCATTAGATATTGCCTGTTGCTAACACTTCATAAAAATTAGCATTTTAGACTAGGTCGCTGCTTACTTTAATTTCTGTTATTCCAATATAAATTATGTAATGAGATTGTTATTTATCCGAAACATGTGATGAAGAGTGTTTTTCTTATCTAATGTTTCGGTTCTCTCTCTTAACCATATACCTCTTTAGGTCATGGATAATTCAGTGTCAGTGTAAAAGATTCAAGCAGCTGGATACCCATGAAAGAGTTGCAGACAGGGGAACGTCAGACTGGCAGGTCAAAGCTCTTGCTAAGTTGGTTGGCCGTGTTTGTTGCAGTGTAGAGTTTTAAGTGGACCTCACAGGAGTTGAAGTGCCGCAAGAGTGATAGCAGGTGTAAATATTTTATATGGGGGGTAGTAGCAAAGACACAATGGAACGTGCCAGTGTGGAACCCTGTGCAGTGCAGCACTTTGTTCTTTGGGTAAGGACTTTTAATAGGGTACAAAGCTTAATTGGTGGGCAGCCATGAGAGTCTCGTAAAAACGGTGATTAAAGTAATAATGGCTTTGGAGAGGAGAAATGTACAAAGAGACTGAATCAGAAATGAGGGGACGGAATATTATCTTTCTGTTGTGGAGTGGTAAAGCATGTTACTGCAAAATGTCGCAGTTTTAAAAGGAAAATCATTCCTCTGCTTGAAAAAAACATAGTGTAGATCTCACACCCAAGCTCAAACCTCAAAATGAACTGCTAGCAACAAACTCCCGATAAAAGATGTGTGGTTGTTGTGCTTGACATGAATGTGTGTGAGACAAAATGTTCTTCTTTATTTTTATTTTTTTCTACAACTACATATTTACTGATACACATCTGTGACTACAAATTAGTTATGCACCAAATTTATAATATATGTTTTGTGAACCTCAAATAAGCAACACATGAACTGAAACAAAGGGATGGATATGTTGTTTGATCAAATAGTGTCAACCCAAATGAACTACACTGCAAGCACACTTTTCAAAACAAACATCAGCCACCTTTTGTGTCTGCCACTTTGATGTAGGCAACGCAATACAATGAATGCATTGTTAGAACAGCTCGCTGACATTTCTGACATCCATCTCAAATGCGCTGAACATGTGGTGTTAGAAACCATCAAACGCCCAATTATAAAAACTCACACAGACAAGCCAGGGAAACGTGGGGGTAGGTGTGGCTGTCAGTTCATTTTCGGGATTACCATGTTTGCTCATTAGCACATACTAACATTTCTGACGAAAAGGAAAAACTTGGTGAGTGAGAACTGTGGAGAGGAACTTGTTTCACGGCACAACTCTCAAACTTGACTGTGCTAGAACTTAATTGGTGTTATATTCAAATGTGGCTTTGTCAAAATGATCACGGTGAACCATTATATCCTATCATATTGTCAGAGTTTGAAATGCCATCACATTTTATTACATTGACATCGATACAGCTTTTGGAATAATTGTCTTTGCCATTGCTTTTTACCCCCCAAAGGAATTTTGAGGAACATTGAGTTCTTGATCAGGTGTGAGTTGTTGAGGCTTCATTTTCTAGTATAAGTTTGCCCTTTACTATCGGGCCAGATAAAGTTGACCTGTGGGCGCAGTATATCAGTGTGCTGTTCTTTTCTTTGTTAAATGTCAATAGAAAAAAGGGAAAGAAAAACAAACCTGTGCCATTTTGAACCTAACGTCTTAATAATGAAAGGAAATCAAATTAAAATATGGCCACCATAATGTAATTTATTGAATAGCAGCCTATAAACCAATACAGTGTGTCCTTTCGACAGCAGCAGCACACAATCATTGCCTTCAAACGCTTTGCACATGAATCAAAATCAAACCCTTTCACGTCTGAGGTCATCGGCTGCGACGGTGAATTGACTTAAACAATGTAGTGAATTAATATTAATGATCTCAGGTCAGCACCCTTGTAACAATTACAATTTGCGCATTGGACCACGCATTGGACCACGCTTTGCACCGCGTTGCCCCTTTAAACCTATTTGCATGCGTAATGAGGGATTTGAATGAGAGGTCATCACTTATTAATGCTGTCATTTATATTTATGACCAGTGTGCTTTCATAGTGCGCGCATGCTGTCGAAGAGCTTGGGGTGAGCGTATAGCCATTTGGTCCGTAGTGTGACAGGCCCGAGTGTGTGTGTGTGTGTGTGTGGGGTGGGGAGGTCTCCCAACAGTAAGAAAAGAACATTATAACAATGCAAACTCTAGAGTGCAGAATTCCTGCAGCATGATAAAGCTGCTTAGCCAGGTGCATGCCTTAAATGACTAAATAACAGTAAGCTGATTCATGCCTTATGCAGCATGTTGTTTTACTTTAGAGAAAATGTGACATGTTTAGCCTTACTTAAATGTGGACTCAGCTATTCTGGAGAATGCTTGTTGTCTAAACCACTTTTTGTAAAAATCAGTGAATATTTCCTCACAATCCACTACCTGCCCGTACTGTGTGTGCACGTGATGAAAAAAAATCCAGTGTTAATACACAGCCTAGGTTCTGTAAACTGGTATTCAGACAAAGGTTATGTTAAAAAGGAGGGCCCACCGTAGGCATTTTTTTGGCACTGTCACATGAAGTAATTCAATTCAACATTGATGTAGCTCTGGAATAGATGGAATATAACGACGTCTCATACTCGCAGTCTTTACAATGTCTTAGGGATTCACTTCAGGGATGAAATATTGGGCAAAAGCATTGAGACATAAAGCCATCTGCTTTGACTGCACTTCTGTCAGGCTCCGTCCTATACTCCATTCACCAAAGCACTAGAACTCAAGACACCCCAGAGGAAACGAGAGAATAAGAAAGAGAGTGAAGAGAGCAGGATATATCACAGTGAATAAAAGTTTGTTTATCTATCAGGGTTTGGCAGTGTCAAAGAAGCCTATATAAATATTCCTGTTTCAACTGAGAAGGCTGTGTGCTCCCAGACTGCTTTCCAAACGTTTGCCTGTCATCCGCTCCCCCCGTTATTTCCCCCGTCTCTCTGACTCACACAGGTAGCACTTGTGGAAGCTATTATACCTTCACATTCTGCTTGCCAAACTGTGTCCCGAATCCCGATCAAGTTAAAGGCATGTTTGTTGAAGCTCTTTTGTGTACAGACTGATGGGGGACAACTGTAGGCTATTGTATCACAATACAACTGACTTACAGATTTGTATTCCAAACAGGAGTGACACCTCCATAAATGGGTAAGAGATAATCTTAAGCATTGCTCAGGCTTTGGTCTTATGCTAGTGAATCCCTGGTTGGAACAATGGTCTTTAGGAAGGAAGTGATTCATTGGACCAATCTGGAACTCAATCCATATGGTTCAGGAAGCAAGAGTTGCTCCCAGGAGAAATATAACAGCCATTACAGGTTATTTTTTAAAGTCTCTCTCTCACACACTCTCGTCATTTTCCCAGACTTCTGCTCTCTCATACAACATACAGTATAAACAACTTTTGCCCATTTCTTCAAAAAAATTCACTCACAGTTAAAGGAATGGTTAATGTCGCTTTGTCTTGAACCCGAGAGTGAATAAAATGGAACTATTCCTTTTAAGGCCCCCAGTCCAGTCTGCTCTTATTGGCCAGGTCCAAGTGCCTCGGTTTTAGCAAACTGGTCAAGTGGTTATTGTTAGTATGGTGTTGCTGTCTGCATGCATGACTCGCAGAGCTGGTGGCTCAGACTGACCCTGTGTCTAAAGAGGACACATTAAGGAGAGTGATAGATAGATAGATAGATAGATAGATAGATAGATAGATAGATAGATAGATAGATAGATAGATAGATAGATAGATAGATAGATAGATAGATAGATAGATAGATAGATAGATAGATAGATAGATAGATAGATAGATAGATAGATAGATAGATAGATAGATAGATAGATAGATAGATAGATAGATAGATAGATAGATAGAGAGAGAGAGATAGAGAGAGAGAGAGAGAGAGAGAGAGAGAGAGAGAGAGAGAGAGAGAGAGAGAGAGACATTACTTGGTGTGAGAGACAGTGTCTGAATGTTCCTGTGACTACAGCAGGAAGGGTACACTTGTGCTTGAGAGAATGAGAGAGAGAAAGCCTGGAGAGTTGGAGTCTGTTCAACTGCAGATCAGAGTGTGAGTGGGAGACGTGTGACATGCCTGTGGCCAATGTCGATACAGTCTCATTTCTGAAATGTTGACAGAGCCTCATCCATAGCAAATTAAACATATGATAAATAGGCTGCATTTGTTAAGCTCCTTTTCTCCAAAGAATCAGTGTTAAAGTGCTTAACAATGTTTGCCACATTCACCCATACAGAGACAGACATACAGACAGACAGACTCTCTCTCACACACATACACACATACACACACACACCGCTGGCAGCAGTACGCTGGCTATACCAACAGGAGCAAATCTGGGTTCAGTGTCTTGCCTAGAGGGACACTTTGACAGTGAACTATCAAGCCTGCAGTGGAAGACCCACTCTACCTCCTGAACCACAGCTGCCCCCATCAGCACTGTGCTCTATGCTTTCAATATTTCATGAGTTTACTTGAGTTCCAAACGCATTGAAAGAGACATAGGCTGTGTCTTGATTCAGGGGTTGCGGTCTTGGAACCGGCCTCGTAGGCTGCATTTGAAGACCGATTGCGTCATAGCGGCGCGCAAAGGCTGTCCCATTTGCAAGGCTCCTTGCAAGGCTCCTCATATGCGGTCGTGAAATGCAGCCTTCGTTTCACGGTTTTGAAGCAGTTTTGAAGGCTGCATCAGATGTATCCTTCGTGGCCCAACATATCCCATGATTCATTGCGTTTTTTTCAGAGATGGCATACAATAAAATAAAAATTAACAAAACAGCAACGTGTTGCTCCATCTTCTTAACTTTTATATTCCTTTCTTTTTTTCTTGTACTTTTTTTTCTTTTCGTCTGGTAGGCAACTTCTTTTTCTTTTTTCCTCCATTGACAGGGCTGTCTCCGTTGGCAGCAATCAGGGTTGCTAGGCAGCACAGGAGCGGCGAGTCGTCACGCAAGGTAACGGCTTGTTACGTAAACCGGAAATGCTCGTAAACGGAGACCTGCGGAGACCGTCCCGTTTAACAAGGCTCGTTGGCCTCAAAACCGGCCTTAAAATCGGCCTTCATAGGCTATAGCCTTCATAGACCGCGAGACTGCGTCCTACCAAGTGCGTGGTCTCTGAATCAAGACACAGCCATAGTCACCCGTGAGATCACTGCAACAGATGGGCAAGTCATCCCACTTGCTGCAAACGGGGTTATTTATAATGTGTTTGAGAGCACACATTCACACTAAAACAACCACCCCTGAGAGAGTGAGGAAATATGGTGTGAAGCAGCACAAAAAATTCTTGCACCCTCACAAAGATGTGTCATGAGAGGTATGCTTTTAGTGCAGCGGGAGGATTATATGATGTATTGTCTCCTAAATAAACTCAGAGATAAAAATGTTTTTTTATTAAAGCAGCTTCCACATGACCTAGGTGAGAGCCAAGCAGATTCACCGCCATCTGCTTGTATAGCTTCTGACAATGATAGGAGAGGAGTTTTTAATATAGCAAAAAAGGGAGGGCCAGGCAGTGCAGTGACATCCAAATGAGAAGCAGTGTGAACACGTCTGTCCATATTACAGTGAGATGGGGAACAGTTTGTGTTTGTGAGTGCATTTGTGTGACTTTGAATGTGTGCATAAAAGGAGGGAGAGTGGCAGAAGATATGCGCGGAAATGCAATGTGTGTGTGTGTGTGTGTGTGTTTGTGAGGAGACATTCTTGTTCATCGGAGAAAGTATGGGAAGGTTGAGAGATGAAAGGGAGAAGGGAAGCCATCTCCCAGAGTGGAAACGACAAACACCTTCCCACCGAGGCGTCCCCGTCGTACCCCAGACTTCACATCTCATAAGAGCTATAACGTCGTCACAATAAACAAGCACTTTCCATGACAATGTGGTACTCCATAGAGTTAAAGTACAAATCAAATGCTATCCTCCATTCTGCCCTCGTGCATTATTTAAGAGTGACAGATTAACTTTTTTAAAGATCAACTTTTAACCAGGCCTCTTAAGAGGCTTGGCTACTAACGTACAGTAGACGGCAAGGTCCATTCTAAGCTAATTCATGTTGAGCGCACATTTTAGGTTTCACACTCGACACACGGTGAATAGTAGACTTATGGTTAAACAAATTACATGCTAAGCATGAGCATATAGGTAATGTGATTGTAAGTATGTTAGCATTATGACATAAGCATTTCAGCTCAAAGTGTGTCTGAGTACAATGGCTATAATCGCTAACTGTCTGTTAACAATGATTGGAGCATAGAAGTTCATATATGACCTCTCTGAACAGTAGGCTATCTGTAAGAAAATAATGTCCACTCAAATTTAGTATGTAATGACTCAAGCAATGAGTGAATGAATCTGTTTGATCGAAATAAACTAAACTAAACTAAACTAAACTAATGAATTGAAGACTATTAGTTTTATTGGGAACGACTATTCAGCATCCATAAGTATAGTTCATTTTGACTGACATGACATAAGCAAATGACAATGTTATAAAACAGCAGAGAATTGTATGAAAGCAACTGATACATGTCCAAAAGCATTTGCAATTTGTTCAGAGGAAAGAGAAATTGCTACTATGATGTGCTCAAATGACTAAATGTTGCGGAGGTTGAACTAATAGTTATGAGAACTTTCATTCTGATCTGAGAAAAGCACCAAAGCAACTCCACAGTCTTTAATGTGGAATTATCTTAGACATTTGTTATGCACAAATGTGTTGACTTTCCACCCTATTCGTTGCTTACAAAACTACTGTAGAATATATTTGCTCATATTTTGTACCTGATTTGTTTACACCCATATTTGTATAGAGCTATGGTGGATGAGTTAAACAATTGCCCTAATTATACATCCAGCAAGAACATTATTGTTTATGACCGTATAACAAACATAGGAACAGTATTCCCTATCATTTTAGCTGTTTGGGTTTCCAACTCCTGATAACAAATATGCATCTCCCTAGCTGCTGAATGCTCCACTGTGTTAACCAGCTATAGCAGCTAACTGTGTGTGCCTGCTGTTAGCTGATGGGCAGGCTATGTACAGAGGAATTAGCAGAGATTTTTTTGCAATAAACAGCTGCCTGCTGCTGCTGGGAATGAGGAAATGAGGTAAATGAGTGTGAAGCTTGTGGGCCAAAAAACAATAACACCAACAAAATAAAGTCCTTTAGAGCTGAAGAAAAATGCAGAACTTTACATGTAGCAAAACGTAGCAATTTCCTCCATAAAAAATACATTAGTGCAGCTTTAATTTCTACGTGAGAAATACTGTACAACCAGAATCAAGATTTATTCAGCTAATTAAGGAACCAACTTGCACAGTGAGATCGGATAGTAATCATATGATGTAGGACTAATACACAGCATAAACAGCGGCCCGATAACCGTAGCAAAGCATCTATATTAAGCTAGGCAGCGGAAGATTAATAGGGCTATGTGTTTCGACTGCAATTGACCCAGCAAATGAGAGCCTTGTTTTCGTGGTTTCCCTCCCCCACAACCAACTGTTAGGGTGCTCCAAACAAGTGCCAAAAACTCCTATCTCTGCCAAATGAAATTGGCTTATTAATTCCAATTATACTGATCATTGAACATTCAAATGAAAAATGAAGACGTTTCAACTTGACTAATTGGCCCCAGGAGCGAGCGTATGTCTGTTTGTGTGTGTGTGTGTGTGTGTGTGTGTGTGTGTGTGTGTGTGTGTCTGTGTGTATGTGTGTTTGTGTGTGTATGAATAAGAGGGAGAAGAAGAACACAATTTACTCTAGGACAGAGAGGAAAGTTCTCACTTGTTAGTTATTAGAGAGTGTGTGTGATAATCCTAGTCACTGTAAATTACAAACACACACACACACACGCGCGCGCACACACACACACACACACACACACACACACACACACACACACACACACACACACACACACACACACACACACACACACACACACACACACACACACACACACACACACACAGAGTACAAAAAGAATATGAACCACACAATGCATTTCAGTGTATAACAATACTGTATTTCTGTATTTTTGCCAGTTGCCTGTTTAGTTTCCTTTTGTTTAGGCTGGTGTGAAAGCTGTCAATCCATTCCTGGCACAGACTAAACAGAGTCAGAGTCTGCTGGAAAGAGGAGGGTCTTGGTCCCCTTCCAATCACAATGTGGTGTGGTGCTTATGTGGTCTGAAAGCAAACAGACAGACCACAGGATCAAGTGATTGTTTTGGCATCTGAACTGCAATGATCTGCTTAATGTGAATTGATTGTTCAAGATACAATGCAGATCGATTAATTAACATATTTCAGCACATGCTTGGAGAGTTGTCTTGATCAATGAGAAAGCCAACAGCAGTTCAAAGTTGAGCTCTTGTATTTCACTCTAGGTCATATACCTTGATGCAGTAGAAATATAGAGAATATGCCATACATGCTTCTACATCTAGAAATTTGCATTGGCAGCAATATTTCCAACAAAAAAAAAAGAAATAAATTCACATGACAAAATAATTTATATGAGAAAACTAAACTTTACCAAAAAGAGATTCAGAATGTTTGGTTACACTGTACAATGCGGGTACATTAATGAACTGTTAGTAATTGTTTAGTTAATGGTTTATAAGCATTAACTAAGCATTCATAAATGCTTAGTCAATGGTATACAAACATTAACTAAACATTTACTAACCGTTATGCTTAGTTAATGCTTAACTAAACATTAGCTAACCGTTAATAGTATTAACTAAGCATTAACTAACAGTTAATAAATGTAGTTTTTTATTTTTACAGATTTTTTTTTTCCATCAATGTTATGTATTACAGTTAAACTTGTAGACAAATGATTTAGATAAAAGTTTAAAATGTATTCTTAAAACAATAACTTAAAAATATATTTATGAATCCAAATAAATATGCATAATATGGCAAAGTTTCATGTGTTATTGTCAAGTACTACTTCTAAAAGTAAATAAGCAGTGGGTTGTATTATCGAGTATGAGCCATGTGCTTACACACAGTCTCTGTGGCGCAATTGGTTAGCGCGTTCGGCTGTTAACCGAAAGGTTGGTGGTTCAAGCCCACCCAGGGACGGCTCGTTTTCTGCTCAAAGTCACACCACGAATAAATAATTAACCAAAGGTATATGTGTTATGGCAGAATATACCTTGAAGCGGTAGAAAATATATCTAGATTTGATGTGGAGGTGAGCTGAAATCTACTCTCATAAATGTACTACGTACTAAGGGATCCATAGTGCTTATCTGTACTTAGATAGTACAACCTCATGTTACCTCACCTGGAGTAAGGCATGTTCCATAGCTCACTATCAGCATCTGGTAGGAATATAAAACCTGGTATAGGTTTCATTTCTAAAATAGCATTCCTCATACTTTAACACTGTGAACTGTACAAAATGGTTGCAGTGTTAATTGGTTGAATGTACTATTGTAGAGTTACATATTCTCACCCAGCAGTCTGACTTGCCTTCTAGTATAGAGTATTTGCAAAATGTTTGATTTGAATATACTTTACTTTTTTGGCGCCAAACTTATCTACATTTTTCAGTCACACTTTATCTTGAATCTTGGTCAATGGGCGGAATGGCAGTGAAACTTACTGCTCAGCACAGACGACAGACCCCACAGCATGACATGCTACAGAGAAGCTATTCACAGAGACACAGAGGCAGGCATGCAAAGTGTTGGCCTGTTTATTTAGCTTTGGGGTTGGGACACTGCAAGAGAGCTGCTCGGAAATGACACACATCCACCCGTGCACCTAGGTAAATATACACACAGCGTACGCACACATACACCACGCTATTAACTCTCAACTGCACTATGCAGTGTTTTAAAAAAAAACTGGTGGCCACATAAAGAAGTATCTGTTTTAGTTTAGAGCGTTTCTAATATGTCGTTAGAGAGGTGTACAATGTCAGTAAACTGTGCACACTGCACAGTATGTTTATATTTAACTACCTGTGATCATTTCTTACTAAAAGGGACCAAAATGATTTAGTATTTTCCAAATAGTGGCGTGGTGATGAGTCAGATATTTGTTTTGTTTTATAGACATAGTGTAATAAATATACTGTGTTGTACTACATTTCCAAAAATACATTATAGACATCTTTCCTCACCAGTTGCTATCTAAACCAATTGTAGCTGGTGTCTTAAAACATGGAAAAGTGTCCACACAACAATTAATTAGGATAAGTTTGCTTCTGTTCATGTTGTATTGTCAAAACTTTTGTGTTGTGTTTTTAAGCTAATTAAATCATATGCAAATGTTTTGTTGCAATGATGCATCATTTTCCTACAAAGTTCATTGTTTGTTGTTGATCTCTATATGTTGAGCCTTCATTATACTTAACAGTAATTTATCTCCACTGTATTCTTGTTTACTGCAGCTCCACACACTTAGGCATCTGTTGCTTCTCATTCATCCCACTCCCATATCAGTCAATCTAATTGGCAAGTTTGAAAGACAGAGAGGATTATGAGCATTACTGCCACAACCATGAGGATCTCCTGCCACCAGCATTAATATGAGGATTCTGTTGTTCTTAGTCCCTGAGACGTATAATCTCAAAGCCTCAGACAGTATGTGGGTGTGTAGAATATGATTATAGGCTTTTATTATGCACCCAAATAGAAGAGAGGGGAGGAGGAGGACTGCCTATGAAGAATGCTAAATGACAGAGGGAACACCAAACAGTCTCAATGCCTACAACAACTAAAAGTGTTAGGAAAATAAACACACACACACACACACACACACACACACACACACACATCAATATAAATATACAGTATATGTATACAGCATATAACGAATAGAGGTGTAGAGGCGTTGAATCCACTTCTCAAATGCAGAGATGTCAACCAAGGTGACTTCTAGCTAGGGATAAATCCTTTTATTCTGGTACTAGCTGCTCTTATCAACCAATGACTCAGTGTAAAAGCACAATGTAATTTTCCCCTAATGCCAAAAACAACTAATCATACGCTCCGGAGCAGCGGTGAACTTAGCACCCTCCAGTCTTCTCTGTTGGAACTGGTGTTAAACTGAGCTAAAATGTTTAAACAATAATAATAGAAACGTAATTTCACTAAAACTTCATCAAATAAGGTGACAGAATTCGAAGGTATTGTCTCATGTGTATTTTTGTCGACAGTAAATACTCTTTTTAAGTATTTATTTTGAATATTTATTGGTTTAATACAAACCTGTTGGATTTCCAATATTGAATGATTGCAATTCTATGTGGCAGCTAAATGTACATACATTCAACTCTAGCTCGTGCATACACCACCAGGAACACAAATTGCTCAGCCATTTCAGCCCTATTTAAAGTAACACAATCCAGTGCGGATGTGTGTTTCATTATGGTGCATGATCTGAGTTGAGAAAATCTATACCAGTTGATTTTGATCGTACACTAAAATGAACTGAAATCAATGGGACAGTTTAAGTGTGAACAAAGAACAAAGCATGGAAAAGAGGAGCGCTTGAATCTCCTAGGGGAAAAAAGATGCAGAAGCGACAGCCAGGGGAGAGAGAGAGAGAGAGAGAGAGAGAGAGAGAGAGGGGACTGACTGCTGTTAATTCAGACCGGCCCATTATTCAGACAGCTCAATAGTCCCAACATATTTCCCACTGGACCCAAAGTCCATTGGTCTTGCGGTCAGTTATCCAGATAATACACCATGGATTATTTTCCCCCTTAATATTTAATGTATTTTGACCTGCACACCATGTGGCTTTGTTTCAGCAAAAGACAAGGTTTGGCAAATGTAGAAAAAAAAGCCATACAACTCTCATCTCTCATAACACAATTTTGTCTTTTCTTTTGATATTATTCTGAAATGTTTTGAAATTGAGTGTCAAATATTCCATCATGCTGGGCGGATCCAGCGGGTATGAACCGCCAATAAGAGTATTCGGTAGGTTGTGGATGCCGGAAAGGGATGTGTTGAGATTTTCCTGCCCCACCAACCACACAAGGCCAATCAGACTCTTAACTATATGCACGGGCCAATCATCTTCTGCGGTCAAAACTCCAACCGCATATTGATTGGTGCACCGCATATTTCCAGGGCTCTAGTCCAGATGTTCTTGCAGCGGCCATTTCGCTATGAAGGGAGGCCATCTGTGTAATCAGATTAATTTAAGGACTTACTCCCAATGGATGTCAAATCATCTCAATTATGACAGTTGTGTTCAATGTAGTATGTACACAAACTATCTGCTTTATGGTGAATGTCAGTACATTGTTTGGATGTCCAGACCACAGCTTTACTGTTTTTGGTTCACTCTTATAGTGTTGTTTCCAATCGCAGCATGCAGCTGTTTGAAGAGAAAAGCTGTAAATAAAAAAACACTGTACACTACCTGCTCAGCACCACACAGCAGACAGACACAGTGGGAGAACATAGTGGAGCATTTACCAGCTAAAGAAAGACTATTTGTGGTTGGTAGTGACTTTAAACAGAAAAGAGAATGAATATTGGATGTTCATACTCACACATAAACATGACAAGGGCAAATGGCAAAGCATGGGGGTTGGCAGAACACTTTGTGGTTCATCGTGTGAACAATACAAATGTGTTTGAGTATTTGAGTCGAGGAAAAAAATTCCTTTCAATCTCTTTTTCTTTTTTATCAGATCATGCATCACTAGCACACAATTCCTGGGCACAGTGATGCCATTCAAGGAGGTGGAAAGATGAGAGGGTGTGCTCTATTGACCATACTAGGGGGAGAAGTGTGATACCTTAGCTCTCCCTTTCTGAGATTTTTCCCTCTGACAATGAGGTTCCCACACACGACGCATTGGGTTTTTTAGTCTCGAGACGCGCCTCCTCGCCTTTCACCATTCATCCTCCACTCCGATAAGGAGAGAGAGAGAGAGACTGAGAGAGAGATATATAGAAAGAGAAGGAGGCTAAGAGTGAGAGGCATTAGGCTGAAATAAAAGCGAGATGAGTGAGCGGCAAAGGACAGACACTTGAAGAAGGCGGGGAATAGAAAATGAGAGATTACAGTGAAGCGTAGAGGGAGGAATGTGAGGAGTCAGTGTGAAGGCCAAGAAAAGAGGGATTGTGAGAGAAGAAAGGATGAATGAGAATGGCTGTTCGGTTGGTACGCAGGAGATCTGGGGATATCAAAAAGAAAGAGGAAGTCCAGACCTCAAACTATGCTCTGGTGACACTACTATAGATACAAAGGAACACACATTTAACCCTTATGCGGTGTTCAGGTCAAATGGACCCGCTTTATCTTTTTACTCAAAGAAAAAGTATACAATCATACATTTTTCCAACCTGAATCTTCACGGCCTTAGCTTATTTTCTGTGAAGAATGTGTTAAAGAAAAAACATAATTGAGTTTACATGCTACACCACCACACATGTACAGTATGTCCCTTATAAAGTGTTTGGGTCAATTTGACTCAAATA
Organism: Ammodytes marinus; assembly: GCF_949987685.1. Classification (NCBI taxonomy): domain Eukaryota; kingdom Metazoa; phylum Chordata; class Actinopteri; order Uranoscopiformes; family Ammodytidae; genus Ammodytes; species Ammodytes marinus. The sequence goes on along the minus strand of NC_137216.1, from coordinate 9,513,298 downwards.
CAGGTCAAATACACAGACAGACACACAGAAACATGCCTGCAAAGATAAAAACACACATATATACAAAACACATTCACTCACAGAACCCCAACAATGAACACCAGCACCACAATTGTTCCTAAATGTATGCCACCAATTTCTCAATTGTTGTGTATTTTGTTACACATATCTGTATCAGAAAAACAAGAGACGCCAAAAATGCCAAAAAATATCTTAAAAAAAGGGACACGTTAATCAAAAACGTCATCTATATTGTTTGCAGTTGAGATAAAGGTCATATGTGTAAATCATGTTTAAATGTACTGTATGCAGTGCTTAAAGGTGAAGTGAGCAATATATTTAAGTTAATATACGTATTAAATTGCTCTATATTCATACAGTGATCACTTATATAGTGTGCGCGTTTCATACCTCCGATCTCTCCGTCACCCGCTCTGCATGTAATCGGCAAATTAAATTGTTCAGGGATCCCGAAAGTAGTATCCAATCAGAAGAAAGAACGCTACAAACCGGCACCTGTCTCACTGCCGGTGCACCCGCAGAGCAACAGATGGGTGAATGTTTAATGGCGGAGCAGGTAAAAATCCTTCCCAATGTCTGTTTTGATGGTTTTTATCATGTTGTATCACACTTATGGATCTGGGATGGTGCTAGATAACTCGCGGCTTGAAGACCACAGTGCATTAATATGGTGACGTCGGGACGAGGAAGGGGACTGCTAACTGCAGTAACTGACAGGAAGTTAGCTAAAAGAACCATTCCGCTTACAGCACCCTTAAAGCCACTACGAGTAACATGGCACGTTGGCGTCCCCTTTGGATAAAAGCGGTAGTATTTTTACGACGCCCGCTGTCGCAAAGCTGTTTTCTAGCTCGTGCCAGGCGTGCGAGTGTGAACTGAGAAGGGCGCAATATAGTGCATGTCCGTGTGTTGAAAGTGTGAGGACTCTTTTCGGCTCCGTGAGAGTGGTTTTGACACTGCATCAACTAATGCCAGTCAGTGCTACACACACCTGATTACAATGAGTTGATGCAGCAGCGTCACCTAACTACTCTCTCTCACGGAGCTGAAAGATTACGTGTCCTCACAGAAAGCGAATGAACGAGAGACAGCAGTTAGTATGGATCACGATGAGGTAATGTGTTTGTGTTGTTGATGTAAATAATAACTATTTCAGATAATGGTTATATGATGATGGTGAAGCAAAGCAAACTTTGTGTTAGTACCAACCGCTCATTCATTTAGGAGTAAACACTGCAGTCTAGTTTCGCTCTCGTGAAATTGTATACACGTTGCTTGGCAACGCCCTCGTCCCGCCCGTAGCCTATATCACTCTCCCTTTTAGCTTTTCTTCATTGCATTCTCTTTTTTTTCTTTGATGGTTCAGCCCCGTTATCAGTCATTATGACGACAAACAACTGTCTCAAACAAAGCTCCCGCTCCCCTTCCCTCACCTGGAGGGATAGGCTTCTAAAATCGCGTTGCTGCTCCACACTGAAATATGCGACCAATACGGATATGTGACCATTAGGGGTGTAACGGTACACTAAAGTCACGGTTCGGTACGTACCTCGGTTTTGAAGTCACGGTACGGTACAGTACGGTACGGTTCATAGTTAACGGAGAATGAACATCTTTAGCTGTCAGTAACTAGCTGACAGTAACATATATTTATTTTGAATTGTTTTAGTTTTACAGTCTCTAGTGTTTTCTCTCTGATGATGGCGTTTCCTCAGCGCAGTTTCCTTCCTGTTTTTAATGAATTTCTTATTTTGGGGTATGGATGGGTGGGAGGGGGAATGTTTTTGCATGTATGCATATCTCTGGGTGGGGGATGTGGGGGGGGGGGAGTTGTATTAAGCACTTTGTGTTACATTTGATTCTATGAAAAGTGCTATATAAATAAAGTTTGATTGATTGATATAAATAAAATGCATAACAAATATAAAAATACTGCTGCAATTCTCCAATAAATAAAATACTTATTAAATACCAGTGTAGGTGCAGCATAAACTAAAATTGCAATGAAAAAATATAGTGTTAATGCTCAGCAGGCTCTGTAAGCTGGTGTAAACAAAGGGTATGTCTTCTTTAAGGGTCTTTTTGAAAAAAATCAAATATTGCTGCAGCTCTCTTAAACTCTAAAGTGCTCTTATAAATATAAAAATTATCAAATAAAAGTGCTACTGCAGCATTAATTAAATGACAGCTTGTTTGTATTCAGTATAAAAAAGAAAATAATGTCTGGGTTTTGCCCAGCTCGTCTTTCTTCACAGTAATGGTGAGAGTAGCCAAACACCTGATGGTGCCTTTTCAAAATCCGTATGCATGTTCGACGTGTTGCCTCCTACATAAGCGATCGCGGTGAAACAATAACCTGTGTGCCGACATTGTTCCACACGTCTATCACTGTTTTCATAATTCACCTGGAATCCGAAATTATCCCTCAAACGGGATTTGAATGACAGGGGGGCGCCTGCGCGCTCCGGTTTCCTGTTGTCTTTAGCCATGCAGTTCGCTCTCTGTTCGAAAGCACTGTATCATTTTGACTTGCACTACTCATAGACAGTAAAAGAGGGGGGGGGGGGGGGGACGCTGCTACTGCTAATAGTGATGCAAACGGAACACTAGAGCGGAGAGGTGTGTATCTCCTGCTCTGACCGCAGCTGGGAGGGACTGCTGCGTGAGGACTCGGCCGCCTGTCAGTGCTGTGGGACCGGGGGGAGTGGCCGTTGAGCACCCGCTGGCCGCTGCTCGTTTAGAAGTGTTAAGAGCGATACATGCTTTAGCGACAGCACAGGGTCTCCAAAAGACACCAATAACACCAGAAAAAGTAGCTAGATTGGTCGCTGGTGGCTTTCTTAAAAAAAGAGTCGCCAGAGCGGTCTGAAAAGTCGCTGAATATAGCGGCTAAGTTGCTAACACTGCCTGACCCTCATGCTCACCATGGAGATAAGAGACTCTCATTATCGCTGGCTGCTACTGCGCACGTGCGAGCTGAGCCGCAGGCTAAATGGTCCGGGGGGAACTCCGACCACAAGTTTTAAGTTCCACACCGCAAAACAAGCCTGTACATTCGCCATAACGCTATGTACGCCACGAACGGACCGCGGTCCACCTCTGTAACACCAAATACGTGCCTGTACCGTCACGGTACGGTACAAATACGTGTACCGTTACACCCCTAGTGACCATAGAGCCTGCACGAGCGAACCGAAAATCGGACTGGGTGTGCGACCAGACCAAAAGCAGTAATAAAAACTATATAAAAACGTCTTTCTTTGCACTGATGGTCTCGTTTGCTGTTAAAGGTAATTTATGATTATGAGAGGAAACATGAGGCTGTTTAAAAGATATTTAAATGTTACTCGTAGCCACTTTAATGTCCAGGGTTAAATTGATCCTAACAGCACCATCTAAAAAGTAAACATAATACCAGGGTTAAACAACGGATAGGGAAACAAGCAATAGCCCAGAGGTATACTGTTTGTTGAACACTAAGTTTTTTTAATTGGAAAAAGGTTTTAATGACATTTTGATTTACAAGCACATGCAAATGGGCTCACAATGTCAATTGGGTTACAATAGCCACAACTACCTTATAAGTTAAGGTAAAAAAAAAAGCTAATTTTCTTCAGAAAACTCAAGGTCATTCAAGAGAATGAGCTGTTGAGTATTGTTCACCACATCATGGTGGTCAGTGCCATGTCATGTTCAAAAACAGTTTGAAGGTTGTTCCTGATACCTATGCGGAACAGCTTAAAAGGAGTTTTGAACAACAATGATGCTAACATGCAATATGAAAAGATTTAAAAGGGCTTCTGTACTAGATGTATCTCGCCTTCATCAGCAAATACAGCTTGAATAACAAATTTGGAAAGTGGTCAGTAAAGTGGTTTAATTCTTAGTAGATTGGGGTAGACCCAGAACACAATGGAGGGAGTAAACATCTACATCCCCGAGGAGGTCCTAACAGATTTCAGTGGAGACCATGGTCTGGCAAAAGGTCTGCTGCAACTAACTAAACTGCATCTGCTGACGGAGACAGTGTAACATTGTATGCTTTCATCAAATCATATGCTCTGTGTGCCAAACATTTTAGCTGCATATCACAATACATCCATGGGCTTACCAACATGACTGCAAAGGGCTCCAGCAACATACCCATTATCCAGGCTACATGACAACCTGTGCATATTGTTAAGTATGTAACCACACATTTAACTGGTTTAGCATTGTGTTCCATGAACTGGCAAAATAACACTTAAGCCCTAGCATATGAAGCGTGTGCATATGCAGTAAATGAAAACTCTGAATTGCTCACTTGTGTGGATTAGACAAGCCAAAGTACTACTTCATGCAAACACTTCAGGGTCAGTAGGCCTCAGTAAATTATCCTCAAACTGAATCAGAGACAGTTGTTTTAAGCAGTAGATTAACAGACATTGGAAGAGCTAATGAGTATCAATGTTTGGAGAACATCATTTGTTTATGTACAGATATAATATGTATTTTAGACATAGCATCAATGGGTGGTGGTGATGCAAAACAACAGCAGTGTGCCGTTAGCAGACATCCGGGAAGAAGAAAGAAGTCTGCAAGCTGATGTAACAATGCCGGTTTTTAACAGTCGTATTAATGTTTTATGAGGAAAGGAAATGTCTTTAGTTCTCAAGATGACACACTATTTATTTTGGTAAGAAATACTGAAGCTAGACTGAATTGTGTTATAAGAAAATTCCATAGGGTAAAGTATGTTCAAAGTCATGTGAACGCAAACAGTAGAGGACCACACTTCACTTGACCTTTACTGGCATAATGTACACATTGAAGACACACACACACACACACACACACACACACACACACACACACACACACACACACACACACACACACACACACACACACACACACACACACACACACACACAGGCATGTGCACCCAGCCAAAGTAACATAAATGTAGGTGCACCCGCAAAATACACTCACACACACACACATGCACACAGAAGATCACACACTAGATAGCCTCTCCCCCCCACACACAAACTCACCACAGAATAGCAGTCCTTTTATTGAAGTGAATTAGTCTCCACAATGCTGTCCTTTATTCCCGGGTGGAATGTGACTATTTTCAGGAGCGAGTATAGCCCCCTTTTTACTATTTTCACTCTTTAAAAACAATATCATCAATCAAGGCAGGTGGGCGGCTGTCAGGGAGCAGGGAATGCCCCCCTGTAGCCGTCACATGGTGGCCATTATTGGGCTCATCATGGGGTTGGACATCGCAGGGTTATGACAGAGGACCAGGAATAGTGTGTCTATTGTCTCTGCAGGCAAGAGCCAACGTTGCTATCGATTAAGCCATCCACAAAACAAGGATTCCCAGACAGGCCGTGTTCGCCCTTTTATTGGCATTCTAATGAAAGCTATAATAACGGTGAATAATGTTTGGACGTAAATATGAGCGGTGTAGAAACAGAAGTCGACACAGCTGAAATGAAGAGGCACTATTGATCAACAGAGCTAATTTGGGGAGTAAAATGATGATTAAGTGTGTTTTACAGAGCAGTACCTGTGGGGTGCGGGATGAAGCAGGGAATAGCGTTTCTAATGAGCTGGCCGCAGCAGTGCAGCCAAATTGCTTCTGTCATAAAAACTACATATTTCATGTTTTTTTTCGACTAATGGCTGGGCTCAATGGACTATAGGGAAAAGGAAGTGCTTTCCCATTTGCTTGTCAGACGGTCAGTCACAAATCACCTTCAGACATCAATATGCTTTTTTACCATCTGCATGTGGCAAAGGCTGGCACAGCAGCTTCACTCGCTAATGAAGCCATTTACAACTTTGCAAAATGCTCTTGGAGGCATCACGGTTCAGTGCAAGACACACATGACGCGCTGTAATAATAATAGGATTGAAGTCATGTCAGCAGCATGTTGAAGGAGTGGATATTGTTAAAGTATGTCAAGTGTCTGCATGCTACTGTGAGCAGACTCTGGCCCATAATCCATCACTTCCACTTGCTTTGCTATTAACTCATATTAGGAAAATAGTGTAAAAGAAAGCACCAAGTTCAACAACCAAGTCAAGGACCATTTAGGCTGCATAATATTGTGCATGTTGGTGAGTTAGCAACCTTGATCATACAATAAAATGTGTAAATATTAAGGGAGAACAGTAGGTGAGAATCTAATGTGACTGCTGCACACAAAACGAAAGCTGGAATTTAAGGAACTAATACAAAGATTACAATGCATGTAATGGGCAATGCAACTACCATCTGAATCTGTTTAAGTCAGCAATGAAGTAAAGGCATTGGCATTGGATGGTGTCTCCACCTGAAGGTGTTATTTACTGTGTTAAAATATATTCTACTGCTTATTATACTCTCATCAAATCATAAAGAATGAACCTTGGAAGGTAAACAAAGCCAGCAAAGCTAAATCAAAGCAGTGTGACTGCTTCTGGTGTCCGTGGAAAAAAGGCTGTGCAAACAGATGGGGTTTCAACGGTGGAAGCCAGAATAGCTCGTTAGGACATATTGCATGATTAGGTTGTTTATATAATCAGGAGTAAGCCCAGATGAAAATAAAGTTAGTTTGAAGTGTCTATAAGGAGTAGAAAATGAAAGGAAATCAGCTAAAGAAAATACGCGGATAGTTCCATTGATCACTAAGCATGCTCTTTTTACATGTTTCCATGGTAACATGATGATAGCATATTGGGACATATATCAGGATGCATTAATTTAATACAGCATAGCGAACCATAAGTAGCCATTGAACAATAATCTCTAAAGGTCTCCTTGCTATTGTACATATAGTTTTAAGACGCTCCATAACGTTAACTCATCATTTGCCCATCTGTTGTGAGGTTGAATAACATTTTCAAAGGGCTAGGTTGCGTCAAAATCAAATCATGAGGACATTTAAAAAATGTATGCAATATCTGTGAAGCAGTAGGTGTGCTTGTTTACCATCTGATTCATTGAGCATAACCTTTGTAACAATACTAATACATTTATTTTATATAGAGCTTTTCAAGGAACTCAAATAAACTTTATAATAAAATGAGTACACAAGCAAATTTAAAACAGATGCAGCAATAAAGCCAACACATAATAAACAAAAGCAAAGTCAAGTATAATGAAAGCAAGGAAAACATTAAACAGCATACAAGCAGGTGCAATGTTAATATGTAATGTTAATATGAAATGTAAATATTTAGGCTTGGAATTCCATTCATTGCTTTTTTCATTAGTGGACACTGGAGATCCTGCCACCCCTATACAGCGTATGAGAACATGTGTGACTGGGTGAAGCTCATAATGGGTGCTGCCTTCTTCTTGGGGTGTGTGTGTGTGTGTGTGTGTGTGTGTGTGTGTGTGTGTGTGTGTGTGTGTGTGTGTGTGTGTGTGTGTGTGTGTGTGTGTGTGTCTCTATCTCTGCCACCACCAGCATCCAGCAGCGGGGTGTCAGGGGGAAACCAGATGTGTGTGATTTATGGAGTGGCAGAAGCTGAACCCTAGCAACATGTTAGACATTATTAACCACAGATGGGAGCCCGCGTTCGCACCCCAACAGCGTTTCGCACACATCAGGACTTCCAACGGTTCCCCCCTCTTTCATCTCTTTACTCGCTGCGCACACATATGTGTGCAAGCCGTGGACGTTCAACTATAGTGTCTCACCCTGCCCTGACCTTGGCTGTTGACTTCTTCCAAACGAGATCTTTCCAGCAGTTGGGACGGCAGACAGGTAAGTTAAGGTAAGGCTGGTGGATTTTTTGCAGGGTAGGACCCATGTTTCACATACGCTAAGCACACTGAACAATGATTAACTAAAATAGATATAATGGTGAGTTGAAGGGCAGATGATATTCATGGCCTCTTTGGACCACCCTTACCCCCTTAGGGACGACCCCCGAACCCCCCAATGTTTGCGCCTCATTCATTGTAATGGAGCTTTTCCCCCAAGAACCAGAAGTTATTTGGAGGGAAGAGGGCAGGAAATAGTCACTCAGAAAACTGTCAACAGACCTGATTAATGTGTTTGCTCCCCCAGGGCAACCTTCCCAGCTTCTATGCATCAATCCATCCATCCATCCATCCATTCTTCCGGTAGCTACCCATCCTGAGGCCTCCTATCCATTAATCTGTATGTCAATCCTTCTTTACGTAACTGCTAGCAGGAAAGGTATACATTCATAAAGTCTGATACCCAATACCCCATTGATTTCCCTTCCCTCCAGGCCCATCCCTGGCTCTTCTTTAAGTGGTTTGCCGTACTGTATATTTAAGATCACTAGACTTTAACAGCTAGCCGTTAAAAATAGATTGTACATTTCTGCTTAACAGGTATAAATGACAGTGGGGTATTCACTTTTAGCTTACACTTATGTATTTTTAATTGCGGACTAGAGTTGTTTTCGGTCGACGTGGGCAGCTACAATGAATCAGTTCAGGAAAATAGCTAATGCACTAAGAATACAGCGTGAAAGGTTTGGCGCTCTGGGGAGAAATAAACTCCATGTCCAATGAAAAAGCAGGGCCCGCATTTAGCTGCTAGCTGGCAGCACTAGCAGTGAGAACCCTTTGGCCTCATTTTCTCCAATTAGTCTTGCCAGGTGTACAACAACCCTCAAAGTCAATACAAGAACAACGAGTCAGCCCTTTGTGAGTGGTATGGTTAGTACAGTAGTGCTTTTAATAACCTGAAATAGTGTGTCATAATTCTGAATTTTCAAATCAAAGTTTCAGGGTTGTTTTCTTCCATGATGGCAAACTGGTGTGGAGGTGATTGATTCATTATTGATTGTGATATAAATATTCCAACATGTGTTTACTCTTTCACTAATGCATTAGAGCAAACAGACTCTAGATCTGCTGAAAGCTTGTGAGACGCACACTGCTGCTGCCCCACAGCCTACTGTAAACTCTCTGGGATTGTATTTGACAGCCTTTGTTTGTGCTCCTGTGCTGGAATACTATTCTGCCAAATTTGAAATTGCTTATTGAGTCAGATTAGGTCCAGATTGAAACACTTTCAAGCTAAAACATAAATATGTGTAGCCGGCTTTTGTTTGCCAGCTTTTGTTGACGGCTGACTGAAGGCTGAAGCAGTGCAGTTTGGTGCAGCAACCTGTAGCTACAAACTGAACATCAGAATATATAAACTGTTGATTCATAGAACATTTGAATCCATAAATTTACATGTACATCATCAATGTCATACTCTATATAATTTGCTATGCACATAATTGCTTAAAGGTGCTGTAAGCGGAATGGTTCTTTTAGCTAACTTCCTGTCAGTTACTGCAGTTAGCAGTCCCCTCGCTCGTCCCTACGTCACCACATTAATGCACTGCGGTCTTCAAGCAGCGAGTTATCTAGCATCATCTCAGATCCATAAGTGTGATAAAACATGATAAAAACCATCAAAACAGACATTGGGAAGGATTTTCACCTGCTCCGCCATTGTAGGCGCATACACATTCACCCATCTGTTGCTCTGGCGTGCACCGACAGTGAGACCATGGAGTGTATATACTATTTATGAGTGAGACGGGTGTCGGTTTGTAGCGATCTCTCTTCTGATTGGATAAAAATGTTGGGATCCTCCAATAAGTTTATTTGCCGATTACATGCAAAGCAGCTGACTGAGAGATCGGCTTTATGAAAAGCGCACATTATGTAAGTGATCACTGTATGAATAAAGAGCGATTTAACACTTATATTAACATAAATAAACCGCTTACTTCACCTTTAATGCTAATACTTACTTTAACAGTCGTACAAGTTGGGGAGAGTCATGAAATCAGTAAACTTACTCACTAATATATGTTATACAGTGATATTTTCAAGATAATGTTAAGCCATTATACGCTACAAAATCAGTCCAAGAAAGGCTGATCGAACACCACTCCTGAAGGTATTGGATTGTGTGTGAGGTTCAAAGCTCATGATTAATCTTGTAAGAGTAGGTTGTGTAACTTCAAAAGGTACACTATCTTAGTTTATATGAAATGTACGCCTGATGTGCTCAAATGTACTGAAGTCAATGTGATGTGATATGTTTCATAATGCATGTGATCTTGAGTTATCTCTTTTTTCCATTGACTGAGGGTTGGTATAGTACGGACAAGCGCCTGTAGAGAGCACATGTCCCAGATAACAGACTACATTTCATTTTCCGCCGTGATGGAATTATTTGCTATCTACAGTACTACAGCTGATAAAATCTACTTTCATATTAACTGGCACATGTGACGGTCAGCACCAGCTATAAATGTAGCTGAAGTCTAACACCTAAATAGTATATCTGTGTATGTTTGTAAAAATACATTGAATAAATGTACAATACGACTTTTGTTAGCAGCAGAGTTTAGCAAGTTTTTGGAAGTTTTACAGTCCAGGGCTTTAGATGTATATCCCAATGTACTCAGGATTATTGAACATCCTCATACAGAACTAGCATTATTGCCTTTTTTTTTGGTTTTCAGTGCATATTCCAAAACAACTTTATTTCCAGACCGAATTACATCAAATGTCACAGTTGCTGTCTTTTCCAGGTGGAAATCCCATCTGTGATAGAGTTAAAATGGAGCCTGTTTGCCTCTGGTCAGGGCTAAAGCAATCAGGATCTAAATTGAGTATCAGAACACTAATCTAGTCTTCCGTCCATCAGCCAAATATCCATGCATCTATAAATCGGACTGTCCATTCTTCTGTCAGTTAGAGCGAATGACCAGAGACACCACGACTCAATTGCTTCACTGTGCAATGGTGCCAAGATCACTTTGTTGCTTTCCTTCACCATGCCCCTGATATAGTATATACTCCTTTATTCAAACATGTAGTCCCATTGAGATAGAGATCTCTTTTTCAGGAGAGACCTGTGTACAATACAATATAAAAATAAAATAAACACATACAATCAATACAGTTTGACACGCAATACCTCACAGACAAATATTTCATAATCAACTAAACAAAGCAATTACAAGTGTGACTATAATGACATATGAGCAACCCAGTAAATTGTTCACATGAGATAAGAGAGCCTAACTTCATATGTGCTGGTAGTTCATTCCATTTGAATGCAGCAAACAAGGTACAGCTGTTAAAATATCCTCTGACCTGACATTGTAAATGCAATAGTTAAGAGTGAGCAGAAATCAGAGGTACAGAGGCAGTTTTTTTTAACCTATTAAATACACAACATGCATTAATGCTCTCGTCTTGTGGTTAAGGACATCCATCTTAATTTTTTATATGAGGTGCGATGGAGAGTGAGATGTATCACCTGTGACCATATGCAGTGCACTTGTACGAAGTCAAGAGGTTTGATATTGGAGGGAGAAGCATGTATAAATATAATGTCACTATGATCAAGTAGACAACATGTTGGATTGTGCAACGGTTTTTCGGCTAACACCGGATATGTTGGGAGTGAAATGTATGCCTCCTCACGTGTAAAGGTGGTGTATAAGGAAGAGGATTAAAGAAGCAGAAGAAGGAGCACGCAGTCTTGTCCAACAGAGTGGAGTGTGTGAGGTTTTAAAGAGGGGAGAGAGACAGACAAGAGACGGAGAGAGAGAGAGAGAGAGAGAGAGAGAGAGAAAGAGCAAGGGAAACTGAGTAGGGCTCAGACTGAGTTGACAGGTGTAATTGGAATCTAAATAGCGAGGGAGTGACATTTGACTGACAGCAGCTTAAACCTTCCCCGACGACCCCCTTCCCCTCCTAGACTGCCACACTAACCCGAGATACACAACGCTCTCTTTTGATCCCACTGCAAATAGCAACCAAAAGAACATAGGAGTGAAAATATGACATGCCACCTCAAGGATTGGACCCTTGTCCTTTTTTGTTTGCTTCAGTCTATGACCATTTCAACCTCTGTTTATGGCAGAAAAGAGTATAATGTCTGATTGACTTTGCTTTAAAAAGGTGCACTGCGTAATATCAGAGTGTTTAGCGGCATGTAGTGGTGAAAGTTCTAGATTGCAATGCTCCCCTGCAAACCCTTACCTTTGGGAGAATTGATAAGCCAGGGTGGTTTCCAGGGAAAATAAGTTAGTAACTACAGATGGCATCATCCACCACCACCTCAAGTCTTTATTTAATGTCTAGTGATGAGGTGAAGATGGGTTAAGGTATTCATTGTATTGTACTTCTTCTTCGTCTTCCAACAGTTGCATTTGCCCAGGATGCCCACTATGTATATGTAAAAATGTGTAAGGCCATTAAGTGTCCGTTCTGTGCTACTGTGTAAACATGGTGGTGCAGCATGGCAGACTCATCGCCCTGCTCCTATGTAGATATCAAAGGATCAACCTAAGGTAATGAAAAAATAATAATTTGAAGGCAATTTCACACTAATTAAAACATACTTTTGGATATAATATTCCATCTCTACCAAGTCTGTTCTTTAAAATGCCAAATTATTGTAAACACTGCACCTTTAGGAGCAACATCAACAACATTGTCAAACAAACAAGCTGACGTTGCCTCATGGCTTTTCTCTGCACATGTTCATCAGGTTTTAAATGTAAACTTGGACAGCAGTATGCCTACTTCCTCTTCAGCAAATGCAACCTGACAAAAGCAATCACCAGACGCTAAAGTAAGTAAGTAACGCATTATCCATCCTATCGTGGGTGTCTAAAGAGTACGAGTATACCTAGTGTTTCTGTGAGTGGGGTAAGAGAGGAAGACAATCGCCATGGCAACAGAATTAACACACACATGCACACGGCCCACACACAAACACCATTGGATCTAATTAGCCAGAAAGCTGACAAAGAGATGCTAACACTGGTAATGGATAGACGCGAGAGGAACAGACGGTTTGGAAATGGCAAAGCTTCAATCTAGTTTGATCCGCCTCCTGTTCCATCTCTCTCTCCGCTTCTTTCTCGCTTCAGTGTCAGCGTATACCACCAACGTGGTAAACATGGCTGTTATGAAAGCCTTTTAAAAAGACCTCACTTTTTAGGATGCGTGCTGACGTATGCCAGTCATGCAATAGTGCACAGGAAACAGGTATGGTACATTAGCAGTATTGTAAGGTCCATTAGTACCTGGGAGGCAGAAAAAAAACATAAAAAACATCATGCTCTAGAATGAATTGGTATTTTGTAACTGTGCTGCTGACCTGTTGAGAATTTTATTTTTGTAGACTAACTTAAAACCGTCTCTCTTGGTAATATCTGTACCACGATGAATACAATGGGACATGCTGTATGTTACAGTTTATGTTGCACAGCTACTAAGATCAACATATAAGGAAACATGTGAAATTAAAACATTCACTGCAAAGGCAAAAGACAACATTTTTACAGAGTTCTTTAATTTCCTTTTAAACCCACGTATGTACTGCAGCTTTTTTTCTAAATAAATGGGGGTAAGTCAGTTTTAGTCATTTGGAGTGATTATGTTATGTTGCCCAAGAGGACAGCGTTTAACTGAGATCATGTGAGGTGCAGGTTCAATTCATGCGTCTGGGTCATCCAGATGGAACAATAGTAGATATTTTAGGAGGATGAAGGAACCAGAGGCTGCATACAATAAGGGGTAGCACCAACATAAAAAAGACCTCATAGACATTATTGTCATGTACGATATAGGATTTCAGTTGTTTGTTTGTAATTATTTGCTCTTCTCTGATTTGTAGAACTGTCAGAAATAGTAATTATGGACTGAATTATATGAACAGTGTACTTAAAGATCTCTGTACCCTTTGATGTTTGATAGTGTTGCATGCTAGCTGTGTTATGAAGTCTAAAATGCCTAAGAATGTTTATTCAGAGTTTGATGTGACAGTTTTGGTTTATGTTGCCTATCATGGTGTTTCTCATTAGCGTGACTACGCTGTATAATGGAGGAAATTTCTGTGATAAGTTGCTATATTGGTATTGTGTTTCATGAAGTGTATGCATGTAAGAATATATTAAATGTATGGACTATCATAAATATAATATAATTGATAGAAAAAATATCTTTCACAGTTTACTATTCATTAGTTATCATGGAGGATCATTGATGATTCATTTGGATTAGCTAGTTCTCCAGCTTGCATTTGTTGTTAATACTGGCAGAAGACTAAAATGTCTTATTTTCCCCTTAACCTTTGAAGGAAAAAATAAATGTAATCAACCTGACAAACCCATCAAACCTCCAGCTAAACCAACTGTCTTTGTACGAGAGAGCAACTGATGTGAACTTTAAAAAACAAAAAAATACTAAGATAGAAGATCTCTCTAAAAGGAGTGGAGTGCATCCTCTGTTGTCTTAAGTCATATTTTGAGTTGAGGCAGACATTGAGGCAGAAAAATACAAATAATTCAACTGTGACATTATACCGATGATTGCTGAATGGAAAATGTTGGAAGAGATATTTTAAGTTATCCATTTTCCAGATTTGAAAAACTGGTACTTAAGGTTTTCTATATTAATATTATTGCCTATGCATGGGACCTTACCATTATTTGGATCTTGATCTGCCTATATTTGTGCTGTTAGGGGTGCTTTCTGGTCCTTTCTGGAAGCACCAAGCTCCGTTCGCACAGTTTTCTACAGAACCTTTTATTCAGATGTATCCTCTGTGGATCCTCACCTATACACCAGCCAAGGTGTGAAGCAGATTGGATAAACAGTTGCAAGTTATTTGAAGGAAAAACTTAAAGATAGTTAGTTAGTTAGTTAAATCTTTATTGTCCACGGTGTGGAGATTCGTCTTCGGTCTCATACAAAAAACAACAAGCAGGACAACACAACAACAACAACAACAAAAGCAACAACAACAACATTTACACACAGACATCTTCAGGGCAAGAAGCAGGACAGCAGTGGCAGTATACACATCAGCGGGACATGGTGTTCAGTACCCCAATCGCTTTAGGAGTGAAGGAATTTTTAAAAATGTTACGATTTGCCCTTGGCACTCTGTAACGTCTACCCGAGGGAAGAAGTTCAAACTCCCTATGGAGTGGATGGGACGGATCGTTTGCTATTTTAACAGCTTTTTTCCTCAGCACTTCGTCGTACATACAACTTAAATGTTTCTGTTTTGTCCCTATGATTTTTGAGGCAAGGTTTATTATTCTCTGTAGCTTGCTTCTTCCTTTTACGTTTAGGTTACCATACCACATTGCCATATTAAAGGTTAAAATGCCCTCAATAAGGTTCTTATAAACTGTTTCCATAATGTGCTTGCTCACTCTGAATGAGTTGAGTTTGCGCAGTAGATGGAGACGTTGGTTACAGGTTTTAAAAATATAGTCTGTGTTTTCACTAAAATTTAGATTGCAATCAATAAATGTACCCAAATATTTGAAACTGTCTACTACCGCTACAACTTGTCCCCTAATTGTAAGGGGCTGCACATGGTCCTTTTCATGAAAAACAAGTTCCTGTGTTTTTGTGACATTCATCTCTAAGGAACTTACATCACACCACTTCTGAAGAGATGCCACATATGCTCTATATGCTCCCTCTCCGACTGTGTCCCCCTTCTTTAATAAGGCAACCAGGGCCATATCGTCAGCATATTTAAACAAACGAAAGTTTTCCAGATCTAATTGGAATTCGTTTGTATATATGGAAAAAAGTAGTGGGGATAAAATGGTCCCTTGCGGGGCGCCAGTATTAAGTACAGTGATGTCGGACCGAGTATTATTAACCAGAACCTGTTGAGGACGGTCAGAGAGGAAGTCCCTAACAAGGTGGATAATACCACCGTTTACTCCTATCTCGATAAGTCTTTGCAGCAAGATGTGAATCTGCATGCTGTTAAAGGCGGAAGTAAAATCGATAAACAAGGCTCTAGCAAAGTGGGAGGGGGCTTGAAGGTGCTTTGAGAGAGTGTGGACCATACTGATGGTTGCGTCATCGGTTCCCCTATGGCTTTTGTAAGCAAACTGAAGATGATCTAAGCTGTTAGAAACCGATGCTGTGATTTGTCTGCTTATAACTCTCTCAAAACATTTTCCTAAGATAGAAGTAAGTGCAATGGGCCTGTAATCTTTTAATTCAGTAGTTCCAGGTTTTTTAGGGATAGGCACAATATGAGACATTTTCCATGATTTGGGCATTGTTAAAGAATTAAGCAAGCACTGAAATAACTCCAGCACAATACCTTTAAGTTCATAAACATTTTCTTTTAAAACTCTCCCTCTCAGGCCATCCGGCCCCGGGGCCGAGTTGGGCTTAACACTAGACAGGCTGGCTACAATCTCATGTTCATTCAGTGTAATAGGGACATATCCAGGAATGGATCTACACACACTATCACGTTCAGCACTGAAATCATTCTTGTCAAAACGACTGAAGAAGACATTTAAATCATTTGCAAAAGATGGAGAGGGGTGTGACAAGGGGGTACACTTTTTCTTAGTCTCCCTGCCCATCATCACATTTAAACCTTCCCATGCTTTCTTGGCATTTCCTGAGAAATAATGACATTCAACTTTATCCTTATATTCTATTTTTGCTTTACTCAGTTTAGATCTTAGTTCACATTTTTTTTCCTTAAGTAATTCAGTATTACCATTACTAAAAGCGTGTTTTTTCTCACGAATGCATTCCTTAAGATCACTAGACATCCATACATTGTTATTAGGAAATATTCTAACAGTTTTAGTTCGAGTGATTTTACTTTCATTAAACAACAGATAAGACGTGAAAGTGTCAATTAGTTCATGAGGGGTGTCACATGAGTTAAGAAAGAGCCAGTCGGTAGTCTCCAGCTCGCATTTCATCTCCTCCCTACAGTCCTCAGTCCAGATCTCAATTTCCTTGGTCACTGTGTTTTCCCGTCTCAACTTAGCCCTGTAACGTGGAAGTAGATGGACGACGTTATGGTCAGATTTCCCCAAGGCAGGCCTACAGATGGATTTATAGGCGTCAGGTATGTTGCCATAACACTTATCCAGGGTACGTGCCAGGCGGGTGGGACAGTCCACGTATTGATGTAAAGTGGGCAGATGATCGGACAGGTCACAAGAGTTAAAGTCCCCGAGCAACAGGACGGGTTGGTTAACTGCACGGGACAGAGCGATGTTATAACTCTCGGCTATCCTGGCTGCAGCTCCCACAAAGTCCGGCCCAGGTACGTAGGCCAATATGATTGTAATCTGGCCAAACTCCCTCGGGAGGTAAAAGGGGCGAAAAGAGACAACCAGGATTTCATAATCATGTGTGCACACACGTTCCCGGACGGTGTACTGGGTAGCCCAGCGAGTGTCCATGTAGACACACAAGCCACCGCCAATAGATTTTCGTGACGAATTAGTGTCTCTGTCAGCCCGAATTATTGTGTAACCCGGTAAATTGGGGTCTGGCATTTCCTCTTTCAACCAGCTTTCCGTAAAACAGATGAGGTTACTCTGTCGGTACTCATTGTCATATTGAACTTTAGCGATCAGTTCATTCATCTTGTTGCTCAAAGAGCGAACATTAGAAAAAGTTATTACCGGTAGAGGATGTCTGCTGCCGCGCCTCCTTAATCGTTCTCTTACGCCGCCTCTGGATCCTCTTTTCTTTATTTTTGTCCATTTTCGCGTCCCGATGTTTTTGAGTTGCGGATACTTGATCAGCAGCTCCAGACCAGAGTCCTCCGGCTTGATTGAGTGCCTGAGTGACAACAGCTGGGCCCGCGTGTAGGTGAGGATGCATTACAGCAGGGCTATTCAACTAGTTTTGAATGGGGGCCGGTTGGTGGAAATGATCCAAAATGAGGGGCCAGAAAAAAATGCCTAAAATACATATACTGTAAAACACTACAACGACATAGGAGTGCATATATTGTCTTTATTTTATCAAATAGAGTTCACCAGCTTATCAAAAAAAATCCCTATTTGATTAACATAGGCTGCCTGTTGTTTAAGTGTTTAACAATCTTATCAGTTCAGGAAAACACAATAGGTTAACTCTTCAAGCTTATCAAAATACATAGAAATAAATGTACTCCAAGTGCAACAGTTTATCAAAATACATAGAAATAAATGTACTCTAAGTGCAACAGTTTATCAAAATGCATAAAAATAAATGTACTCTAAGTGCAACAGCTTATCAAAATACAAGTAGGCCTAGGTTTACTAAGAGTGCAACAGCTTATCAAAAAACATAGAAATAAATGTAGGCTACTCTAAGTGCAACATCTTACAGTGTTTCCCCCCCAAATATGTCTGTCAAGGTGTCACTGTCCAGGGTCATGGGAGGTGCGGCGAAAATGTTGGCTGTATTTTGCTCAAAGAGGCCAATGCACAGTACATAAATAAACAACTGCTTATTTGAATACAAAAAAACTACATACACTGACTTTACAGTTGTGCAATTTTGTTTGCTATGTGAAGGTACAAATTTGGTGCAAACATGCAAAGTTCTACTGGTGCAATATTATGCAGACACACTAAATACAAATAATGGACCATACACTTACACTGCGGTACAATCGCGCCCGCCAAGCTGCATACACAGAGCAGCTGATAGAGAAACGCTTGGAGACACATGTGCACATTTATTTACTGCAGATCGCGGCCTTTCGCGCAGTTATGACCATGCAAAAGCACACATCGCACGTGCTAGTACATTAATTTGGGGTCGGTCGTCAAGGCGGGGGCCGCCTATTGAATAGCCCTGCATTACAGGATCTCTTTGGACACCTAAAGGTAGATAGTATGCTATAAAACACAACATCTGACCTTTTTTATCATCTAATGAAGTTGGTTTGGATAACATTTTCCTATTGACATATTCATCATAAAGAAAGCAATGTCAGAATACATTTGAGCCATTTTTGGTCACATTTAGCCCAGGTGCTGCGTAGCTAGTTTACAGTGGGTTAAATCAGAGATTTCCTACAGGTAAACAATTAAAAGTGCTTGCTACAGCTGGAAAATAGGTTGTTGCGGGAAGTTAAAACCCTTAAAAATTAACCAGAACAATTAGAAAGAGGATACAAAGCGTTATAGTACTTCATAGGAACGGCAGGGATCTGTGAAAATTCTCCCTGGATTTGTCTCTGAGCACCACCTATCACATTACACAATATAATTTGATGAATCACTTTTAATGCTGTTAAAAAAACACGTGTTGTGGATTTAACTTTCACGTCACATTGATTGTATTCTAGTGGCTATGGCCAAAATGACTTTCACTTAGATTGGATCACGTACGTTTTAAGGCCGTCACAATGGGGTGTAAGTGTGGCAAAAGTTTTCCACCCGCTTGATGCCAGACGTTGCTTTTAGCCCCCTCACAGCCAAGGGCAGTAAGCTTCTTTGTGGAGCCTCCATCTTGCACCAAAGCAGTTACAGGTCTTTGCAGAGAACCAACACTTCTGCAATCAACGCTCTTTTGTGATGAATTATGCTATCCAAACTGCTTCACCCCCTGACATTTTCTTTCTTTAATCCCTTCTGAGGAGAAAAGTAACATCGCTCGTTTTTCTTGGAACAGTCTTCATACAGTATAATGACCATAATTAACATGCCATTGTTGCTTATTTTGGGTTTGATTGCCATGGCAACAGGTTTGCCTAAGCTGGCTATAGAGTGGGCAGTTCTCCAGACCCCGAAGCATGCAGCCCAGTAATCTATGTGAAGAACTGAGGGCTTGTGACGGATAGGGGAAGAGAGAGAGACAGCCTGAGGAAAACTGAGAAAAATAGACATCTATAGGACATGGAAAGACCATGGTAAAGAGAAGGGACTACATAATAATAAGGGTGAACAAAGAGAAATCCTTCATGCTCCATTCACTGGGATGAAGATGTTTGCTGCATGGTGGCCCCACATCTTTCTGTAATCTACAACTCAACAATACAAATGCACATTCTTTTTCAAACGTGACCACAATGCAAATGAGTATATAGAAAAAACTGTTAATGGTTATTAAGATAGAAAAACAAATTAAGATAGCAAACAGCTTAAGAACCTGTGATTCGTAACAACTACACATTTTCATATGTATGGATCCTTCTGTGTATCATCACCAGATAATAGAAAATATGCATGCATGTTAACCAATGATGACTTCTGAGTCATTAACATTGTCTGTTATCTTGGTGAAGATGCCACCTTTTGATATTGCAAGCCACAGCATGTTTTAGATCCTGGCAACCTGGCAACTTAAGTGTTGTTTCACTCTAAGGATTGCAGCTGCAATCAGTGTCAATTATTACAAAAAGAAAAAAGACACAAGGTATGAAGCTAATTATACTTCTTAATAGAAAAACTATCTAGCTGCAGGCCCTACCATTAGATCCGTGCTGTGTGATCAGTGGGACAACAAAACTAAATATTATTATTAATGTTGCCAGGTGCATCTCAAAACCCAATTTGCTGTCAGTTGTCATTTCAGCGATCGATGCAATTTCAATGATAGATGCAAGCCTCATCCACCCCATTCACCTCCAGTCCTCATCACATCCTCATCAGTATCATCCAGACCTTCAGCACTTCACCGACACCAGTGTCTACTCTCCATCAATTTCAAGATTCTGCTCCTCACCTTCAAGGCCCTCCACAACCTCACCCCTCCATATATCTGTGAACTTCTGCACACCAACACACCCACCCGTACTCTCCGGTCCTCCTCTTCCATTCAACTAACTGTACCACCCGCCCGCCTGGTCACCATGGGGTCCAGGGCATTCAGCCGATCTGCCCCCCACCTCTGGAATACCCTCCCATCTGACATCCGTAACTCTGACACTCTCTCCACTTTTAAGTCCCGTCTAAAAACACATCTTTTTATACTGACATATTCAATCTAGTTCATTGTCTCCCACCCATTTCACCCCACTTGGGTAAATAGTTTCAATGTATCTTGTTCTTGTGTTTTTAATGATTGTTGATTTTGTTTTTTAAACACTGCCCTGTAAGGTGACCTTGAGTGCTATGAAAGGCGCCCTCAAATAAAATGAATTATGATTATGATTATGATTATTATTATTATTATTATTATTATCAAAACCCTTCAGATGACTTTGCAATTTGCTTTTTACTATATTTAAAGGAATAGTTCACCCAGGCAGAACCCACATTATATCATTATATAATCACTATTAAAATATAACGAAAGAGTTTGTTTTCTTCCCTTTTCCTCAGTCTTCTCTTGGCCCAGCTGTCCCGTTAATCCTAAATTTACCATGTGTGATGTCGCACATGAGAAAATGTAGGGTGAGACAGTGATACCATAAAACACTCCTTCTGCCTTTTCTCAGAATAGGATGAACTGATTTCTAAAAATGTTGCACATTTGTACCACATAGGATCTCAGAGTTCAGTACACTTTCATATTTCCACTGGTGAAGAAGGTATTTAACAATAAGGAATGCAACACAATGCTCATTATGCGATAACTATATTGCAGATAAGTGCAGAGCTACAAACATTACATACAGTGTCTTTACTCGCCTGTTTTTGATCTGAACAGTTTGATCCAGCAATAACAACAACAGCAACTAAACACATATCACAGTGTTTTGAACAGTAATAGCCTGATCCCTTTGGACTTCACAGCATCCTGGTAAAGACTTGATGAATCCACTCACTAAATGAGACTCATTATGTGTCTGGCTTTCACTTAGCTTAGCATTGATCTTTGCACTGACAGTTGCACGAGGACGAAAACAGGGCTGAGGAAGTGATGGTGGTAGAACAACAACCATGTAAGGCAGTGGTGTACCTTCAGATTGCAGATTTAAGAGCGGGTGTGTGTGTTTGCCGCTGTGAGTAAGTGTAGAGTGAGAGAGGCCAGGACTGACAGTGTATATTGTGGTCAAGTATGTGTGTTTTCCATTGCCTGCATATGTTTGTTTGAAGCCCTATAAATGCTTGCGGAGTCAGAATGCGCCACAGGACGTAGTGAATAAATCATGAGCTCTTCTCTGACCGCTCCAAGAAGAACATTTATCCATTTCGCTCCTTCAAGCTCATATGTGCTAAACTTCCTCCCAACAGACATGGGGAATAACAATGAAGTTGCGAGCCAGCATAGAGAGTATACAAGAACCAATTAAGTCACATAAATAAGACATGGCATTGGCTTAATCAGATACTTATGTGCAGGAGATAGCCCAATGGTTCTCCCCCCCTTTTTTATTTGGTCTGCAGGTCTTTCGTAAATTTGATCTCTGTAAAGATTTGCTTTGACCAAAGGGGAGTTCTGCTTTGATGTGTGGTCTTCACCGGGTCTGTTTAACCCATGTCGATTTTATTAGCCTCCCGGCGAGTTATATCTTGATGCCTGCCCGCATTCCTTGTTTTGACCCTGTATGTGTGTGTGTGTGTGTGTGTGTGTGTGTGTGTGTGTGTGTGTGTGTGTGTGTGTGCATCTGTAGGTGTGTGTCAAATACAGCAGATTAATAAAATGCAGTCTTTCATCCAGTGATACAGTGTTTTGTCAAAAGTTGATACGCCGAACAAATAATTTGCTGTCTTAATTTCCATGACATAAACTAAACACATATTTTTCTGTCAGACATGTTAGCTAATGGTATGAATTACTTGAAGGTAAAAGCGTGACAGATTTATGGACAGAAAATTAAGAAGGAAGAAATGTTTGAACGTTCACACTCACAGCCATACAACACAGAGATACAGGGAGCAGAGTCAGCTTCTTATAGCTACTTTTCACTCCTGCTTGCACTTTTTCCCCATAGATTCAAACTGTGCTCTAATTTAGAGACAGCTGTCCCAGGGTATTGGAAACAACATTTAGCAAACACTTTGTGTTAATGTCATCTGACATTGGGAGCCATAAACACAATGAAGTGCCTTCATTCCTGCTTCTGCTGCTAAAACCGTAGTGTTTATTAATGCAACTGTGCTGGGCCAGGGATTTCCATCAAGACGGATCTGTGAGTGCAATTGCTTTATGCGAGGAGCTATCAGTGCGCAGTATATCCTTGTAAATTACGCTAGCAATTAGCATTAGCACAAAACGCTCTTATTGATTATAGCTGCTTCCAGTGCCCTGCAGGCGAAGAAGTACCTATTACTGCTTTGAGACAGATAGACAGATATACACAGGCCTATCCCACAGAATGCACTCAAATGATTTACATCTGCCAAAAAAAGAAAAAGCTTTGTGGAGGCAGCTAACACATAATGCCAACATTTAGTGTAATTAACCAGAGGTGGTTAATCTTTTCATGTGTAAATACGTTGATTTAAACATGAAACAAACATCATGAATAGCATTTCACAAACATAAGGTTGAATAAGGGCATGTTAATTTGCCAGAGCTGAGCAATTAGATGGAACACAACGCTAATTACATCACTCCAGTCCTTTGGGATATGATAATGCACTATGCTGAAAAGCATTACATGGCTAGGCACTACGCATTTGTGCTTTCAAGTGACTGTTAATTATTCATTTTATATATTTTTTTTTTAACAGTGTCCAACTACAGTAGGAGTGTGGCCAACAGCCGGCTCCCCAACCTGCACTATCTGTAAGAGGGATCCAGACACATGAGAATGAAGCTGCTCAATTAGAAAAAGAGACCCATGGATGATAAAATAAATGAGACAATATATCAGGGTTTGTGTGTATTTTCTGAAATTGCCTGTGTGTGCAAATAGGACTAAATTAAATATAGGCAGACCATGACTGTCACTCAGAGAGGTTCCCTTTAAGGCAAGACACTGAAGGCAATTTGGGTAACATTATATGGTATACATGTCATGGCGCTTTATTATGTCCATTTGTTTTATTGCATTTTTTTCTGAAATGTTCTAAAAATATGCAAATTTGGCAAAATCAAACTAATTATACAGTAGGCCTATATACATTTGCATCTAAAATGTTCTAGTTTTAAGATAAAGCCAGAGTTTAAATCTCTTTTTCATTGTTTAAAACATATTAGTGTCCTAAGTTTATACAGAACAGATTTTGACTACTGCCTTTTTAAATTTTTTAAATAAAACAATATTGTACAGGTCTTAAAAAAAATGCATTTTTCACCTATGTGGAGATAATGCCGTTAAAGGAGGTTGTATAGGACAGATATGCAGATGCAAACAGACAAAGTTTTGTCAAATTAACACCTAAATGTACATTTTGGACATTTAATAAATAGTAGTATGAAAGAGAACATATATCCAAACATCGCATAATGGACCAATGCTTAAAAAAAAATTGTTGGCCTGCGGTGTCCTGCCTTAAAATAAACTGTTATGGAAAAAATCAAGAAAAAGGGGAAGGGTCTTCATGCATATCCCTAGTTGATGTGACATGACCTTGTCCGACAAATAGTTATGATGATGGGGCTTAGTGCCGCGCACACCAAAACACCAGGGGGGCCTTTTCTCAAATCAGGTAGTGATGAAAACCGTCCTGACTTAAAGTGCTTTTGAAAGCCAAGGCCAAAGGGGTCTAAATACTGCAGCTAATATAATTAAACCAAGTTCACACAGGTCCTGAGCCCCCCCGGGCTTGGGGTCAGCTTCCCAGCCCAGGGAATGTCTCTATTCTTTTGGCCGCAGAGGAGAGCCGAGAGCCCCCTGAACAGTCCTACGGCCCCCCACCCCTCTTTAAAGCTTACACTTTTCCATTTAACCCAGTTACCAGGGGGTTTGGGAATGGGAAAGGAGGGTCATAGCGGGCCTTGTGCTGGAGGAGGAATGAGAGGCGCTATGGGGCTAAGTGTTGTGAAATGGAAGGTGGTGGTGGTGGTGAGGGAGAGTGAAGCAATCCCAGCCGTGAAGTTCCTCAGGATCAGGACCCAGGGTCTGACCCCTGAACCTGTGAGTATGCAGATTGCTCCCCGGGGGCCTGACAGGGGTCAACATGGACGCTAAGCAGGGGGGGCCAAACTGCCATGGAACAAGCTAGGGAGACACAATAAGCTTGAGAATGGGACTGCTAAATTGACCTTGTGGTGAGATAAGTTGGTCAGTGGTATTTTTGTAGGTCAATAATTAACTTTCAGACACAGTCACATATGAATAAGTGTTTGTTTTTGTCTTGTAGTCTCTTAGATGTCTTGTTTCACTTTGTGATATCTTGTATTGTATCACATTGAAATACAATTATTTAAAACAAATTAAGAAAAAGAAGATGAAGAGAACAACATACTGTAAGCCTTAAAGAAATATTCAAACTATTCTAAGCATGTAAGCATCATATTTCATCTTGGAGGATATCCAGAAATCTTCTGCCGTGACCACCTGAGGAGCCGCAGACATATGAGAGGAGAATGCACACACCATGCCCGGGAGATTTAATGCTTCAGCATACCAGAAAAGTTCACCACAGTCCTCTCCAGACAGCAGTGAGATAAGTTTATTGCCACAAACCATTTATATATAGCCAACGTTGTTGTGGACCAGCCAACGGTCTGTGTGTGTGTGTGTGTGTGTGTGTGTGTGTGTGTGTGTGTGTGTGTGTGTGTGTTTGTGTGTGTGTGTGTGTGTGTGTGTGTGTCATGGTGGGGGGTGGTGTTGATTGTGTGCCGAGGTAGGGGTCCATGAGCAAAAAATACAGCAAGCAAAGCCTACCTCCCCCAGAGAAATTGTCAAATTGTCCCACAATATGGTTAGTTATTTAGGTGACTATAGCTGTAACAAGAACACATACCTGTAGGTACACACACCATCTAAAGGTTGAGTAGACAATGTTGGAGTGATAAGTTAACATACTGAGGACTTACATGGGTTTTGAATATTTACCTTGGTAAGTGTTGATGAATTGTGTCATTTTGCGGCCAAATGGTAAATGTTGTGGCCCAGTTGGGCTTGGGGGGTTGGGAACTACTGCTGAGACAAGTTATACAAATGGAACTAAGGAGAAGTGAGAGTAATAGACTACTTTACTTCGAACCACATCAGAAATGAAAAACATCACAAATCAAAAGTCTCCCCTTGAAGGTATGTATAGTCTTGAGTGTAATTCTAACCCTTTGCCTGTAAGGGACTGCCATATATTATTGAGAAACAAATGATACAAGGGAGACAAAGAAGGGAGTTCATGTCCAGTTTACTTTCTCACTTCCAAACAGCTTGCCAACCCATGTCACAAGATGGATGTGAATGCAGAATTGTCAGGTTTGAAAAGCTACAGAATTAGTAAGACAAAGCGCCCTACTAATACATCCATTCCCACCATTCACCTACAGTATACGCTTATTCCATTACAGGAACATCACTTCCCGATCCTATTATCCTTTGTGTATTGATGTCATGAATGTACCCACCTAGGAGGCTCACAATTAGTTTGAAAGAAAACAACATACTCAAACTATTTGCGGCCTAATAAGTGGCATGATGAAGTGATAATGCAGTTCAAAGGTCAGCTTGCATACGGCCGGATGCCAAGTCACCCAGGGCTAAAGCAGTCTATTAGTGACAGCATTATGCAGGGCTTGTTTGCACAATTCTTCCCCACAACCCCACAAGGGATTTAGCCAGAGCCTTGTTTGCTTACTAAAGGCTTCACTTTGCAACGCAAATAAAAAAGGCACCACAGTATTTTCCAGGTTTAAGCTCAAAAGTAAATGGTCATTCAAAGCACACACACATGTCAAGTACCACATATGGGTGTGTACGTACCAGTCTACACAAAGCAATACCGTGTTCAAAAAAATTCTGGAAAATCGGCCCACCACTTTGGTCCAAACTGAAATATCTCAATATTAGATGGATTGCAATTAACTGGACATTTCAAGTAAGACTGATACAGTTTATTGTACTATTGATTTTAAATAAAGTCTTATTTTCCCACCACTAATTCAATTATTAAAAATAAAATATAAAAAAAAAAACTGGAAAAAATGTAATTCACAGTTTTTTTAATCCTTATACAACAATATATGGAAACTCATGAACGTGAACAAGGAGTTAAATAAGATAGAGCAGACTCCTGTTCCAATTTCCAACACGGGTCAACACGGGTCAATCTAGGCCCTGGTCCTTTTTTTTTGGGGTTGTCTTTGGTTTTGGGGGTAAATGATTGGCCTACAGTTTAAAAAAGTTGGTTTACATCTAGTGTGGCTGGTGTGTTCACAAGAAAGGGAGGGTTTAACTATCCAGGGCTTGACTCAACCAAACTAACCAAGGCTGGTGAGAAAGCACCCTTAGTTTTGTGTGTGTGTGTGTGTGTGTGTGTGTGTGTGTGTGTGTGTGTGTGTGTGTGTGTGTGTGTGTGTGTGTGTGTGTGTGTGTGTGTGTGTGTGTGTGTGTGTGTGTGTGTGTGTGTGTGTGTGTGTGTGTGTGTGTGAGGGGAATGATTAAGAATGGGGGTATTGAGATTTGGAGCAATATCATAATGCCAATGATTGATATCTCTATTGCTGTTGACAAAGTGACATATAATAGTGATAGGTATAGATAAGCATTATGTGAATAAGGGTGTTCATGCGTGGAAGAGAGAGTGAGAGTGATGGACAGGTTGGAGGGGACAAAATACAGGGCCATTTCATAATAATACAAAATGTCAGAGAGAGAGAGAGAGAGAGAGAGAGAGAGAGAGAGAGAGAGAGAGAGAGAGAGAGAGAGAGAGAGAGAGAGAGAGAGTGTGGGGGGGGTAGGGGGGCATGGCAGCCAATAACAGCTGACAAACAGGCCTGGCTGCTACCTCTATTAGCTCATCATTAGACTGCCCACCGGTTGGACAGGATACCATTTTCAAGTGCCGCTATCCACAGAGAAAAAGGAGCCCAACATTATTACAGACATCTCATAAATAGATGTGTCACATCCGTCTTGGTGGGGAGGGGGGATTTCTGAATTACCCGTCTCTGGTCATTTGCACGCAAATCTCTGGACGGCCTCATCATTCCCCTCTTTTGTTGCTTTTTCATTTTTCATTTTATCTTGATGTGGATGTTGTGTGTGTGTGTGTGTGTGTGTGTGTGTGTGTGTGTGTGTGTGTGTGTGTGTGTGTGTGTGTGTGTGTGTGTGTGTGTGTGTGTGTGTGCAGAGGTGTTGCATGTACTGGAAAAACAGGAGGCCAGTCATGTATGCGGATGTGAACTCAACAGATAAGGTGATTTATGTTGCAGCACTTCTCCTGGATTACCACTGATCTTGTCAAGACTTTCAAAGCCCGATGTCAATAATAGATTTATCTCCGAGGCGCTTCTCTATTCTTGGGAAAGGCCTGAAGGAGAATCCCAATGTGGGGGAACTCAAGAAAGATAAAAAGAGAAAGGAAACAATATTATTAAGTCAAGACACTGCAGGTGAATAGGGTTAACATTTTAACTTATAGTCATGAATCGTTGTAAGTTCATTACTTACATTAAAATAATGTTTGTTTTGTATTAAAATTCTTTAAAAAAAATTGAATAAATGCTTTTTTTTGTGTACAACATATTAGTGTCCAAAGTGTGTACAGTACGTACTTTGCATGACCTTTTTTGTCATGTTATAAATCCAAAAGCGTACTATGAACAAGTCTGTAAGCTACATTGTCAGCATGTTTTTAAGAAACATGTGTAATAAACCAGACAAATAAGAACGTGTTAACGAACCCTTCTGTTATAACAGTGATAAGAATGATTATGGGATGTTTAGTTGATGTAAGTGCTTTATAAGTTAAGATTTTGGGTTCAGAGAATTGAAAAAAAAAAAACTAATGTTGAGATAATGGCCGTTAAAGATGGTTGTATAGGATAAATATACAGATGAAAACAGACAAGGTTTAGTCAAATAAACACCTTCTGGAACTTTATTGATACTAGTATAGAGGACATGTATATAAGCAAAACAGACAAAACTCAAATGGACCAGTGTTTGAAAGAAATATGTTTTTGCCTTCAGTGTCTCGCCTTAAATAGTGCAGCTATCAACTGTTTGACCTCAGCAATTGGTGTGTGTGTGTGTGTGTGTGTGTGTGTGTGTGTGTGTGTGTGTGTGTGTGTGTGTGTGTGTGTGTGTGAGTATGTTCAAGATGGAAATTGCCTCTAATTTTTCACTGTAACTCTTTGTTTTGCCGGAGCCGTGCTGGGGATATGACGGTGCACTCCTTTATCGGGTCTGAAAAGAGGGGGAAAGAAAAATCACCCCAGCGAGAACAATAGCTGCTGAAAAGTGACAGAAAGAGAGAGAGAGAGAGAGAGAGAGAGAGAGAGAGAGAGAGAGAGAGAGAATGGGGGAGAGTCCAAATGACAGTCCCTAAGATGGATGACATGGAATGTCTCGGCTTGCTCTTCCTTTTTTCTCTCGTTCAACTCGTCTGTTGGAAAAATATGACCGAGCTAAAAAGCCTGTACATATTGCTCCACTCCTCGGCTTGTTGTTTGTGTAATTGCTCAAAGTGCAGCTAATTGCCATATGCTCAAAGAGGAAAAATCAATCAAAAAATACATGTGAGTAACTTCTGAAAGAACAAAGACTAGATGCTAGAGGCATTTCTTCAGCAAAATAGTGTAATTAAAACTACAGCACCACAATTTCCCTGGAAAACGGGTGCATATCCTTAAAATTTTACTTTACTCAATCAGTCGTAGTGTCTTCAATTAAAGCACTGCATATTGTTGTTGAACAACTTTTTGAAAACTTTAAGTTAACATTCTTTATTAAGGTTAACAAATCTGGTTCTTATTTCTATACCAGCGTATGTTATATAATATTGGATGAGCTTTGAAGTATTTTTTTTTTGTTCATGATCACCGAAGATGCAACCGGCATTTCTAAAACTCCTACCCATAGCACTTATAATATCAATTTAATGTTGAATCTAATATTTAGTATCTGGATTAAAATAATTTTGCAGGCCTCTACATGAAAGAACATATGAATATTTTAAAAGGTGTATAGGTCCTTTGCTGAATCAGCGAGCAGGGCTTTAGAGGGAACCATTGGTTAAAGTTAGAACATGACAGATATACGTTTTTTCATCATATCCAAATCCTTCTCAAGCCTTTGTGTGCACTGTCACTGATTATTCAGCTGTGGATCAACACAATGCTGTTAGGACTTTTAGTATGTGCAAAAATAGGTGATATTGAGGATGATAAACTATTAGTACAGGCATTTTGTGAGAACATAGGGGTGGACCTTTAAAAAATTGCAACAGAAACCATTCCAACTGTTTTTGACTCATGAATATGTAATGAATAACATACTAAATGTCTTAAGGAATCCATGTGGTGGAAAGTTATTTATATGAACATGCTAAGATTATTAGATGTTATATAATGTATCAAATATATTTACAACACCAGATGAGGTCTACTCGGCTAATAGGTTTAGGAATCAGAAATAGTATTTTTTCAATACAAAGTTAAATAAATAAGCAAAAGTAGCTAGTGATTCAAAATTAGTCAGAATCGGAAAACTACCTTTGGCTTAAATTGGGGTCAGTTAAGCAAACAGCCACTGTGTGTTGCACTAAACATAACCGGCCCAACAAATTGGACCTATGCATCCTTAACAGACACATATGGGATATGATTACCTATTGCCCATGGAAGAGAAAAAAACTAAAACATACATCTCTTGCTAAAATAATATGTTTATAAAAAATGCCTTCACTCAAATTAGTAAACATGTTGTCAAAAAATGCAATACAAGTGTGCAAATCATGAAATTACTTGTGTTTGTATGTGAACTATTAATAGTAGTGTTGGCCAGTGGCGTGGCTGTCACAGTCAGGTATTTTACTACCAAAAGTGTCCAGGTCAGTGTGAAAGAAGAAAAGTGGATTAGATATGCCTTCTCAGTCACATAGAAAATGCATCTTATTTTGTCATATTAATATCAAGCCCCAACCTCAGCGATTTTTACCGGCATCCAATAAGGAAGTGACCTACAACTGTAGTAACCAGAAAGTGCCACTGGGTGTGGCGCCAAGACGAGCAGTTTCTCTTTGACTCACTTGTTAGATAGGCCGTTTTCGAAGTCTTATTAAACCTATTTACAGCCTGGGCCACAAAACTATTTTAGTCTGTATGTTTAGGTCATATCTCCATGACAACACTGAGGGGGGTGAATTTTTTTGGCCCACGCTAGTTTTTATTCTTTTGGAGGTTAAAATGTATTGCCGCAATCTCTTGAGTGACAGCTCTCCGCCCGTTGTCCCTCACTTTGCCTCGGAGGTATACGTCAGCTATCTCCCTCCCCCCGACGTGATGTCGATTCCCCTTTTCGGCAAGAGGAGTGAGGCGGAGTAAAAATCTCACAAGATGGCGACGCGCACAAACCAGGATTATTGGATGCCGTGTGAATAACTGAGGTCAGCCCGGATGATACATCCATATTATTTACTATCTATGATTAATATGTATAATTTACTAGTGTCCTTGGTACTGGACACCACACAGTTTTAGAATCAATAAAAAAATAGTGAGAAAATAAATATTATTTTCTCAATATGGACAAAGCACTGAGGCTATTGACTATTCACATCTAGAATATTAAAGTTAGCTATTTACTTCCAGAAAGCCTTGTAGACCAGGCAAAAAGAATTGGGTGTGTATAATTTTTGTTATTTTCTCTACTATTCGAAGCACAGACAAATAAAACAAACTTCTTACCAGTAATTATAATAACATTATGATAACATTATGATATTTCTATACATAAAGTAAACCTTATTTGATATATGATGATGGTGCACTCTGCTCTGTTAGGCATGGTTATAGACACTGAACCAGTAGGCCTCTATTTCCTCGGAAAACTCAGAATTGTTTTACTTTTACTGGTCGTATGGGACAATGTCATCCGTTTTACCCTCTGTTGTTTTAAACCAGGAGAGGGAGTATTGTTTCACCAGCAGAGTCAAAGCAGAAACACATCCAAGTTTCCTAACCACCAGCATTTTTCTTTCCAAGTTGAGTTTTATGTATTCAATTACCCATAAAGCCCAGCTTCCCTAACAACGCAAAAAAAAGGCCACTGGACATTCAGAACTTTGTTAGCGAATCTGCTGATCCGGATTTATGCACTTGTTCTATCCTTAAGCATTAATGAATTAAAAAGCTGGTCTACAGGCAGTGCTTTAGTCAATGGGATCTTCTATTCACTATGATCTTAAAGGCTAACAGATTTAAAAGAAGATTTTGTTTTTGTTTTTGTTTGTCCATGCTGTTTGAGCAAAGAGTGAGGAAGGGACCTTTTTGGGTCAAATTGAACCCTCAGTACTACAAATATTTGACCTATACAAGGTAGGCTAATTCTCCATGTATCCTAGTAAATGTGTCCTCAGTGCTTATTATGAACATTTGATCCATTTATTGTCATTGTTAAAGTGAACCCATAAATGCGTTTTGATGGATGTTTTAAAACTGTCCAGTAAGGGGCTGAAAAGGGGGTTTAATCAAGTAAATGCTCAGATAAACCTCAGAATGGTTTCTGACTGTGGTGGATGTAGTCAAATGAGGACATCCACTTCACAAAGACCTGTATGTTTCAAGTATTGGTCCTTTTGAAAAAAAAAAAATGTTCATCTCACTTTCCTCAAGGTTGTCCTCTCTCTGGGAAACCACTGGTATCCCCAGTTGTGTCTCCGTTGTACATGAAAAGCCACATAGAGTATACAAAGCCACATATTAAAGGAATTTAGCCTGTTGAATATGTCTGGAATATACAAAGCAGGCCTGACAGCTGTGGTTCCTCACTTCAACTGAAGTGCTCTCAAACTAAAGGATATATTTTACCCAATACAAGTCCATTGATTAGTGATGTAGAGTTGTAACTTGGGTAATACATTGGTTTTACTGTAACGTGATGATGAGGGAGAGAGAGGCAAATAAATTGATGGACATAAAATGTAACACGTTATATTAAGAATACATTAATTAGCTGTTACGTAATGCTTAGATAATGCTTAACAAGCATTAACTAAGCATATATGTTAGTAAATGCTTAGGTAATTCTCAACTAATCATTAACTAATCAAGCATTGTTATGCTTAAACAACCATTAACTTACCATTAATAACTAAACATTAACAGTTGGTTAATGCTTAATAAGCATAAACTATGCTTTAACTAACTACTAGTAGCGTAAAGTAGGCATTAGTTTATTAATGTACCCTTATTGTAAAGTGTTACCAATAAAACATTTAAAAATACCCTGAAGCTGGCGCTTGATGACAATTCAGGGGTTCACCGACATTACTTCAATTTATTTACAAGTGGGACGTGAATGTGTGAATCACATGTTTAGCCTGACAAGACAAGCCTGGTCGCAAGCTTAATATCCTTTTCTCTTCTGCAGATCAGTGTGGACTTTCTCCAACCTCGTGGGGAGGAGTCAGGTCAAAAAGTGACCAGGCCTAATGTTCGTCCCTTACAGTGGAAGGCAGCTTTTGCTTGGTTCATGTAGTCGTCAGTCTAGCTTCATGAGACCATTCATATTTCACAAGCTTATTCGTTGACGCCAATGACAACATGAACCATTCAGGGGCTGCCTTCCCCTAATGGACGGGGCCGGGCTCCTCCCCATGGAGATTGGAGAAATGCCAGACTGGTCTGTGGGAAATAAAGAAATGTTAAATCTCCCAAGATCCGGCAGGTATCGTCAGTCTACTAACTTTCATGGCGTTTAATTGGGGCGCTGCAGGAAAAGTCAAAGGATCAAAGGAGTCAGTGGGATTCATCCTATGGGAACCACAAATGTCCTGGAAATACATCCGTTGTTTCAGTCCTGATCAAAGTAGTGTACCAGCTGACCGACCAAAATACTGACATTACCATCAGAAAAGGCCAAGCATGGCTAAAAGAAAATGTCCATAGGGTCCTTTAAATACTGTCACAGACCACTAGGGGCCCATTGAGCCATGGTTGAAGAGCAGCAGCGTTCACGGCTCCTAAGAGTAATTGAAGTTTAAATCAACAGAGACAGTATGTGTGTTCTGCTTCATTTTCAAAGGTTTGCCCTCGACTGTGGTTTCTGCTGAGAAAGGCATGGATCCTCTCCGCAAGACAGTGCTTTTTTTCTATTTCTTCTGTGAGTGTGTGTGTGTGTGTGTGTGTGTGTGTGTGTGTGTGTGTGTGTGTGTGTGTGTGTGTGTGTGTGTGTGTGTGTGTGTGTGTGTGTGTGTGTGTGTGTGTGTGTGTGTGTGTGTGTGGTGTGTGCGTGCTATACTCGTCTTCCAATAGTTTATTTTATAGCCTTGGTGCCATGGTCATTATCTGCCGAGGACAGAAAAATAAACACAGAGGCCAGATTGTCATCGACCAGACAGAGAGAGGCCTCGAGAAGTGTGCGAGGGGAAAAAGGGACAGAGCCATAGATGAGAAATCCCTCCACAGAGTGCAGAACACTGTGAGGTAGATAGGAAAAGTTTGTTTAAAAAATGTTACAGATAAAAAATTCCAGCCTAGCCACAGGCCCTCTCCAATAATTCAGGTGCAGCCTTTTTTCTAAAGGCGGTGAAAAATTGTGGACCATAAAAGAGAAACATGGCTTCTTCTTTCGCGGGCTTTGTTTACCTCGATTTCCTCGGTGGCTATAAAGCACAGAGAGTGATGTTTCTGTCAATGCAGTGATGGTATGTTGTGTGTGTGTGTGGTGTTTAGGGTGGTGGTGGTGGGGGGGGGGGGGGGTGGTGAGGGGAAAACACAGCACAACAACAAATGGGAAGTGGCACGCCTGTGTACAGAGGAGCGTGTCCACACATAAACACCTGCTCACCCAGACACCTGCCCTGACCCCCAAAGACACACATTAACTTTTCTTGTTCGCATACACACACACACACACACACACACACACACACACACACACACACACACACACAGGCATCCTACATCACCAACAGTGGACTATCGCTTTACACTGACCAAGTGTGTACCCCTATTTCTGGTTACTTTAAAAATACAAAAACACAATATAAAAACCTACTTTGTCATGATATTACTTTAAACTTGCTTTTACATTTTTTTCAAAGAAGTTGCCAAGTCACAGTGCAGACACACACACTCACCACTCACACACTGTTAGACCATTGAGCAGTGCGGGTGGCATCTGTCAGTGTGGCAGGCAGGCTGGCGGGCTTAGTGTGCTCTGTGGTGTGTGACCGTGACTGCTTGAGCCACTTCACACTGTGTTTGCAGTGCTTATCTGAATCAGGGGCTGGGGTCAGCAAGGGTCACAGCTCTTATTTACCATGCTGATGGACTAGGTAATGAAAAAATCCCCCCAGCACAGAAGCCACACGCGCTAGCAGCAAACAACTTCAGCGCTTGCTACTAGGCTACTCTGGATCCCTGTTTGGATCCCACGAAGGCTGCTTGCTTAAATTCTTATCAGATGTAAAGCCCAATCTCATGTTCCTATCAAATGCAACAAAACTATATAAAAAAATAAAAACCTTATCATATGAGGAAAACTCTGCAATTTTAGTCAAGAACCTTTTTCCTATGGATTGAGTCAGTGCTCAAATCAGATGTGCTGATTGGCCTGACTTTGCAGATACAGGCTGACAGTTTCCCAGTATTTAAGTCTCTATGCTATAGGCTAAGCTCCCTGGCTCCTGACTCCAGTTATACACTTAGTGCACAGACAGTAGAGTGGTATTGATCGTCCTTGAATGCCTTCATAATGTCTCCGTCATTATGTCATAAATTCCTGATGTATAAACTTAGTTTAACATTTTCATATGAATTGAGGAATGTTATTTTGTAAAGTTCTCTAGTGCATTATATGCATCCGGAATGGGCTTTCCTAAAAGCCTTTTTCTACAGTAGCAGAAAATGGACAAATTTAACAGCCACACGCGTTTTTATATATAGCACTAAAGCATGATATATAGTCCGATATTACACTGTAGGCTTCCTTTTAAGAGGAATTTGAAAACAACTCTGTGTCTGACATGCTAGGGTTTCATCTCATCTTACCAACCCCACTGAATACTATATACTATGCATTATACCTGACTCTTTATTCTGGTCACACTTGCGTGCTTATGCTTTCCATTCAGAGATAATCATGGTTAAGACTTGTCACTTGAGAAGCTGCACTGTTTGTAGTAAAACAAAAGTGTACACTTGAGGCTGTATGAGGGCAATCCATTTAACATTCAATAGGTTTCAACAATATACACGATAACCCACTCCACATAATATACACACACACACACACACACACCACTTTCTATCTCATTATCCAGCTCTCTTTGGGGGAAACTTGGGCCTCTCTATCCATCACTGTGGCTATAGTGTCACTGTCTTCCCCCCTGTGATAACAATAACAGCACCAAACAGCGAACGCTAACACCAGCCAACCAAAAAGCCCCCGGATCGTTCAATCAACCCGATATGAATCTCCCTAAAACTCAAACCATCCAGCTCTCTGCCAAATCCATCAGCACGCGGCTTAAGATCAGTGGCACACGCTGCGCCGATAAGACTTCTCTCTGTGGTCAAGGCCCCTGTGATGAGCAGAGCAGAGGAAACCGGCCGCAGCTGGTTGGATGGATGGATGACTATCTGAAGCACTCTGGAGAAGTTAAAAAACAGTGGTAATGGACAAGAACCATTAGAGAAATACTATGCGGTTCCCTTGGTATGTTTTTTTTTTTTTTTTTTTTTTTTTACGCTGCTATACCGGGAGCCAAGTTGTGAGAGTCAAGTAATTGGGTCAGTGGACAGTTTTAAGAGGCAAGATATGACATTTATCTTGATTTGTTAGAGGACTGAGAGCTAAATTGGACGCCTGCCCTTGATCGCTGCTCGTTCTCTTTTGTCTTTTGCACTTTTAGTCCCTTGACCATTTCACTGTGACTGTGTGTGGTGAGCATGCCCATCCTACTGGATTTGTGTGTGTGCATGTATGAGGTATATGTTCTGTAGATTAGCAATGTCAGCTAAAAACGTGCAGTAAAAAATGGAGAGAGCTCAAGGACAGGTAGCTTATAATAGAGCGTGTGCGTTCTGGGAACCTCCACAGCCCTCACAGATGGTGGGGGTCAGGGGAGTGCAGGCTTGCTGGGACTTAAATGGGGGATGGGATGGGATGGGATAGGATGGGGGGACCGAGAGGGACCACATGCAGAATGGAGTCTTAAGCCTTGTTTCAATGGTTTTGGTTCAGTATGGAAAGGAACACATTTATTTGCTTTTCCACTGTCAGACGTTGGAAAAGGTACCAAAGAACTGTGCCACATGCTATCTTTGTCACCCTTTCGTTGGGGTTCACAGTGGTCCCAAAGGGTCCCAAAAGGGTGGCGCTACACACTGCAGTCGTTTGGTCGACATAATCATAATTTCCGTGCATGGGGTAAACCGCTGTGTGTAATCGCTTACCAAGTAAGGGTGCTGTCTGCATGGACATAGAAGCCAGATCTACAGTAGGTTTACCGATCCGTACCATATCGTACCATGTGCTCGGTGGAAACGAGGCATTACTTACTGTGGTTACTAGGGATGGGCATAATTGATCGATTAATCGATCATTGCTCATTAAGAATATTGTCGAGCACGTGAAATTGTTATCGATCATATAGCCGTTGTGTTGCGCAGTGTGAGTCCGGCAGCACAGCAATGAGTTTCACTATGTGGCAGCACCATAGACTGTATGGGCAGCAATTAAACATCCTACCAGCAGGGGGACATACTTAACTAGTAGTAGGAGACAACAGAACAGGCTCAGGCAGCAGCCTGCGAGCTGCCGTAGATGTCAAAACAAACAGGAAGAAGTCAAGGCAAAGTTTGGCATCGGACCGGACAGCTTTAGAACCGAAAATAACTAAGTTCATTAAGCATTGTGAAACCTTGTATAAGTACAGCACTTAAACAAACCGAATTATGTACCACTTGTACATTGAAGCCTACATCCGACCCTGTTTAACGTGTGACGTTAGCGCCGCTAGTATTAGCGGCTAACTTTAGCGTCCATGCTTTCCTACTTCGCCTTCATCAGGGAACTAATTTGCACATTTTGTTTATTAGATGAAGTAAAGTTAGGTCCTTTACCACTCAGAGAAACGTGCCGTGCCCTTATGCAGTATTTGGCAGCATCTTAGAAGGCGCATATGTGTTTAAACTTTAAAGGTATCGTAGCATTGGCTCCTTGTTGGCTCATAGCCTCGGGCTTTAACCAGCGCCGCATTTTATTATTATTTTATTTTAAAAAGTTGCCTTGTCTTAATAGATTGTAGTTTGCCTGGAAGATCTTGGAATAAAGATGTAATTGAGTAAAAACCTCTTGTATACAGTCTATGGTAAAACGCTGTATTTTGGATGTTCTGTTGGCATTTTTTAATATGTAAAAAAAGATAACGATTGCTCGATAATTGCTCGTTAATTTTCCCGATGATCGATCAATGAAATTTCTTAAAATGCCCATCCCTAGTGGTTACTCTCCATGGCCTATGTTCTCCACTCTGAAAGTTTGGACTACCAGGGTCAGTGGAGGAGAGGAAAGAGGGGAAAAGGGCAGCTGAGAAAAGAGTGCTTTTGAGATATACTTCAAATATCCAAAAGAGAGATAATGTGTGTTATCTGGAAATCCTCTCAGGGATTCTACACATGAGATAGAGTCAGGGAAGACAGATGAAGAAGCGATGCTAAGATGTCAAGGGTTAGATGAAAAAATAATACAAAAATGAAAAATGAAGGGCTGGGAAAAAGAAAAAAGTGAGCATGTGAGGGTCGGGCAAAAGCTTGATAAAGGGCTTGTTCTGTGTTTCAGCGTGGGGTTGAGAGTGGAGCCATATGCAGAGCGGACGCAGCTGTAGACAGAAGAGAAAGAAGAAAAAAAAAACACTCCAAAATAAGATTCACTTTCTCCCTCTAATATCTTCAACACTTTGAACCGGGTCATATCTCTGTGCAGCATCGCAGGGCGCTGCCAGGTCTCCACCGACACGGAGGAGAATAAATAAACATCCCTCTCTCCCTCTCTCTCTTGTCCTCTGCTTGCACGGCCCGCAAAAGAGGATCAGGAATTATTTAGTCGCTCATCTATCTTTCACTCCCCAAAATGAATAAAAGAGTGGAGGCTGTTATCTTGCTCTCCGTCTCTCTTCCCGAGACAGGGCCAAACCCATCACACGGTTTTCTAGTTTTCCTTAATCTCTCGGCCCTCTTGATTTCTTTACGGCCAAACCACCGGCGCTCACATTCTTCTCCCGCGATAGGAGCAATCTGCTTGATTTAATAATTCACGAGGCAATCTAAGCGAACAGTGTGTGGTTTTCGCGGACGAGCGTGTGCAGCCGAAAGTATAGTGGGCGAATAAATACAAATAGATCCAAGCTAAGAGGGCGGTAAGAGACATTTTTATGGTAGACAGTAAAATATCCATTGCCATGTGCTACATCACCAGAGGATTATGAGATTCACTTCCCTTTTAATAATAATATTAAAGGATGATTTTATTTAAGAAGAAAAAAAGTGTAAACTGTATCAGGAGCTCACCACAAGGTAGTATTAGCTTGGAGGGATAGCAGAATGAGCTCTGCACAATTTCATGCTTTCCGCTGACTAACTGACAGTTGGTGGTGGGAGATAAGTGGATTCTCCATTGCAATTTAACAAGCTAATGACTTATCATTCAAATGAGGGAGAGGAGTTTTGCCCCAGCTGAAATTAAGAGCTAGAGTGCGGTCCGTGTTGGAACAATGTATGAAAGCAACACAACAGTAAATACAGCATGGAACACGGACCTTGTGTAGGTGAAATTAGTTTTCTGTGTATTCACTCTGAACAACTCAAACATGCCTCCACCAAGACAAAAAGCTGTTATGTAAATACATCGTATGCATTCTGAGAAATACTCTTTTGAGAATTATCTGAAGAATGAGCCTTTGGGATGGTCTGGTACCCCAAACGAAAGTGTGACAAAAATAGGTGACGCTTGTTTTCTAACCCTTCCCAACGTTTGACAATGGAAATACGAATAATTGTGTTCGGTACAGTTTTGAACCGAACTGTACCACACAGTGGGAATGCGACTATTCTGTAGAGCACCTGTTGATACATATTAACTGAAGCATTAAGTCATTATCCAGTGGGTACTTATATTGTGTTTTGGATAAGACTCAAGCACGTCTGTGTTTCAAAGTCAAAGTCTCATTCAGAAAGCAGATGAGTTGTGGTTTCAATAATACGTATTATTGTCTTCAATAATCTCAAAAACAGGGATATTTTTGATAACAATTGCAATGTTTTTCCACTCAGCCCAATGCCTATTTGTTCCTAATGAAGACATAAATATTTAAATACCGGTCACAATTTTTTTTTTTTTTTTTTTTTTTTAGGCTGAGTAATTTCCTGAAGCTGTTTTTATCAACCTTAACTCAAACAGGAGGAAGTAGTGTATTGGCTTAAAACTATTTTCAGCTGATGGTGTTTCTGGGATAGAGTCAAAATAAACCAGAGTCTGTTTTCATGGTTGGTGTAGGAACATTTAACATGTTGCAACATTGTGGCTCACTAATATGTGTTTTAATAGTGGATGAACAAGAATTTAGCTGGTGTCAGTTATAGTAGTGAGTAAACTAAATTAAGCAACACAACTCTCTGACTCCTCTCTACCTGTGCTACTGTGTGTGTATTTTGAAATGAATCAACACTTTTAGAGCTTGTCTTATACTTGACAACAAAAGTTTGGATATATTTGACTATGTTTAAAAAGGACCACTTAAGGTGAGACACTGCTGGTGATAGGGTCAACATATTTAACTTATACATATCATCATGCAACTTTGCCAGTTGATTACTTAACCACATATGACTAAATCCTTCTTTAATAACCTTCAGCATAGAGATAAGAAGGAGTATATAAAGTTTAGTTGCGATTTTTGGTTCAGGGCATTTATAAAAAAGTAATGTTGAGATAATGGCCGTTAAAGATGGTTGTGTAGCAGACATATACAGACGCTGCTTAAAATAACTTAAAACCACCCCCAGCACTTTATACTTGTACTAAAAGTCACCTCTTATGACATGCTAACAAAAGAACAGTCCTTGTGCAGCTGCTCAGTGGTAGCAGGACCAGGTGCACTGGGCGATACAACTACAGTATCCGAGAGTGAAGTAGGACAGCGCTAAAAAAAGGAGAATGCACAATCAGCAGAAGCTCTCCACGGAAAATAAATGTAAGGACAGTAAAAGGCAAAGAAACCAACCCATACTCTCTTTTTACTATTGTTCATACTATAGCTAAACAAGTAAGTAGTTTACATGCATTATTGTGCTACAATTGGGAAATACTTTTACTTATTTATGTCATCCTAACATCATGCCTTGAACTTGCCTCTTGCTTATACAGTGTATCCATCACATATGCTGTTTTCTTTCACTTGGCTCAGTCAATGTGACGTCACTTCCACCGCAGTGGATTGTGGGTCAGAATGGCCAAAATAACATGTTGGTTTCCACACTAAAATTCACAACCGGATACAGTAGGGTATTTTTTCAGCATGACACATCTGACCAAATGTATTGGGACATCCTAAATCTTTTTCTATCATATTACTAAATTCAGGGAAGAATGGGGATTGGAACACAGCAGTCATGGCTTTCTAGATGCTCCATTAATAGCTCAGAATGAGTTAACCCACGCCTACAGGGTGACAGACAGGATGCAGAACTCTATAGTATGATGCAACGTGGTTAACTATCATTGGAACAGACAGGGAGGCAGGATCAAAAAGGTAAAGTAAAAATCCCTTTCTTCAGCAATTTTCTATCCATTTGATTGTTTCCCCAACATCTGCCTATACCTCATCCCTCCCAATTACAAATTGCTTGTTAATGAGGGAGTTTTATTTGTGTGTGTGTGTGTGTGTGTGTGTGCGTGTGTGTGCCATCAGAGAAAAAAAATCAAACGCTAAGAGGCGAGCGTGCCCCTGTAATGTGCTTGACCAAATGAGGATCTGCTTAGGAAGCAAAGAAGAAAGTTGTGTGTGTTGCAGTTTTTTCGCTCGTGGAGGGAGGGTGGATGGTTTGGTGTTGAAAAGACAGATAGAGGAAATGCGTTATTGTTTTGGCAGTGTGACAAAAAGTTGAAAAAAAACAAGAGTTAGACAGAAGAAGAGAAAAGAAAGGAAGATGAGTGGAGACAGGGTGTTCAGCTGGCTCTGAGAGTGCAGGTGGGCTGAGGCAGCAGCTCATGAGCACGTGTGTGTGTGTGTGTGTGTGTGTGTGTGTGTGTGTGTGTGTGTGTGTGTGTGTGTGTGTGTGTGTGTGTGTGTGTGTGTGTGTGTGCGCGTGTGTGTGTGTGTGTATATG
This sequence comes from Ammodytes marinus, assembly GCF_949987685.1. Taxonomy (NCBI): domain Eukaryota; kingdom Metazoa; phylum Chordata; class Actinopteri; order Uranoscopiformes; family Ammodytidae; genus Ammodytes; species Ammodytes marinus. Next base: position 9,471,150 of record NC_137216.1, on the reverse strand, counting down.
TGGAAGCATGTGCATGCATGTGTGTGTATTTGTGGTAGTAGTCTTCAAACTGCAAGAAAAGCATTTTTTCAATAAAATGAAATCTAGTTGTTTCTGGCCAATTGTTCTTATTAGGTGTGTGCACGAGTACATGTGTAACCGATTAGCAAATCATAATTGTTTAGGATTACACTTTAAAACAAGTTTAAAACAGTAATCCTCTGTTAATTTGAGAAATGTGACAGAGCGCAGATAGCAGAACTCATACAACATAGCACAGTTTTCAACTTGCTTAAGAGAGCATGCTGATATGTTTGACTAAAGATACAGGATATATACGCCTACATGCATTCTAATATGACTTTGTCTTTTCATTTTCTGTGAGTCTTTATTTAGTTCTCACAAAACTGCACCTGCTGCTGGCTGACACCCAACAGGGACTCCTCGAGCTCACAACCCGGAATGCTGGGAATTCTATCTCTGTCTCCCAGTGCGCAAGATCAAATATTTCAAGCTTCCAGGTGCTTTACACAAGCCAGCGAATGCATTACCTGTGATCGTGTTGGACTCCAGCCGGCACAGAGGTAAAAGGATAAATTGTTGCAACAAGACCTCTTTCCGCCTCCCCCCGCCCCCACACACACACACACACAGAATCCTTTAAATTCAACATGAGGCCTTTTACTCCGACACACTCAGGTTTTGCGGGGACATGAATATACATTTAGCTACAACATGAATAACTAGGGGTGAGCGGGGTGGCACCAGACGGAGCCCACTGCCTACCGCCTGCCTCCCCTGTAGTTAAACAGCATTCAGCACAACTTATACGAGTGCCAATCACTCCAAATGAAAAGTGCAAATTAAACTCTCACGCTCAAATGCATAATTAGACCTCTGACTTGCCAGTGGAGCGTGAACGATTGAGTTTGGAGAGACGAGTGCCCATGCTTTTTCTTTTTTTTTTCTTTCTCTTTTTGCCAGTAGGTACATGCACACTCATTACACTATGTTGGAGAGTGTCAACGTGGATACATTGAGCTACAATTAGCAATTTTGTATTCCATTTCAGCTGATACCCAAACTACTTACGCCTACCAAATAAGGACAATTCAAACCACTCCTTTACTGATTTATTTTTTAATTTATACAGTGTGATGATATGATATAATTTGTCAACTTGTCAGTATGAAACGTATCAAACCTATAAATGATACAATAATCATAGTTCATCTTTGCAGGCTCAAGTTAAGGCAGGACACGGCAGGCACAAATATAGTTATTTAAAGTACTGGTCAATTAAGATTGTTGTAAATTTTCTTCCATAACATGTCTAATGTCCCCACTACTATAAATAAAAGGTCCAAAATGTACATGTATATGTTTATTTGACTAAACCTTGTCTGCTTGCATCTGTATATTTCAATATTAGTTTTTTTTTTCCTATCCTTTAACCAAAAACACTCTCAACATCTAAAGAACTTACATCAACTATTATTTCCATAATCATCCTTAGCACTTTTCTGAATGGTATTAGATTAGGATTCGTTTATATGATGCTAACTGTCTGATTAACAATACTGTTATGTAACATGTTGGACACTAATATGTTGAAAAAGCTAACAAGCTCTAAAACAATTGCTTGGGGGTAAAAGTTGACTGCAGAACCTCTATAGTTTTTTTGTTGTTGTATCTGTTCATGTGATTTATTTAGTTGCTGTTTCCATGTGAGACCCAATAAAAGAAAACCTTCACTTGAGTTTTACCCATATGTCTGTTTCATCTTTTGATTGGTTCTCAGGGTAATTCTGTCTCCCCGGTGAGTGACGCAAACACTTTCCACACAGTGCAATGACAATCCACACTGATTGAGAGACAATAGACATCGCAGCCGTTGTGGTTACTGCTTGTTTGATTGTGGTCTAGACACAGCCAGTGATTGAAACAAAATGGAGCTTGTTGCACACAATGAGGCGTTCAAGGGTTCATATTCAGAAAAGGAAAATGTTATGAAACGCGACATGACATTGACCCAAAGCACGAGTACATGTGTGAGAATGTACTTAGCTAAACGTATACACATGACTGCAATGTCAAGCCAACGTCAACAGCATCACACCACAGAGGCTGTGTTTCAAAACCAACAATGAATTCCATTTCTAAAGTCGGTCTGTGCAGCATGAACATATGCAGCGGCCTTTCTCTGTGCAGCCACAACTAACAGAAAAAGACACACAAGTCAGACAGTTAAACAAATATCACCACCATGAATAGAAAGAGATGATTAGACTATACAAATTAAATAACTTCCACATAAAGATGAGACACTGGTGGCAAAAACATTGTTTTTTGAAGCACTGGTAAGATTTCTTTGCTATTTTGTTTCCATAAAATGTTTTGTTCATACTAGTATAAATTGAATGTCCAAAATGTACATTAAGGTGTTTATTTGACAAGACCGTGTCTGTTTGCATCTGTATATTTCTCATACAAGCATCTTTAACAGCCGTTATCTCATCATTAGTTTTGTTCAATACACTGAAACAAAAATATCATCTTCTAAATCACTTACATCAACACAACTTTCCATAATCCTTCTTTGCATATTAATTCAAACAGTTCTGAATTAAATTTTGAGGTAGGTGCAACTTTATTCTGCTTTTTATGTGAGGTTTACTATACCAAGGTACAATAATGCTGACTAAAATCACAGCCCATAATTAAGCGACCCTTCATTTTAAAGCATTGTTGTGTATGGTTGTACTGTTTCACAAGCCGCTATAGGGCCTGGCCCCGGTGAGACTGCACCTGTCACACTCCCTGACACTGGGCCAGTGGATGGTGCACAGTGTGTCCTCTTCTCTGGAGCTCTGCCCGGCTGCACTGCTCATTTAGCTCATTGCTTCTTTTTTTTTTTCTACTTTTCACACAGTTCATCAGGACTTTTTAATGTGACTTTGCTTTAACTCTGTAACTCATGCAACTTTTAAAGAACAATGAAAAGTAAAAGTTAAATTACAGATTTAAAAAGATAATCAGTACAAGGACACACACACAATGGCCTGTAATCTGTTATGTTACCCACCTGAATATTCGCGAACACTGAAAATGTCCTTTGTATGCTAAATATTAAGCTTAGCTTGCAGATTGAAAGCACGGGAAACTATGTTACAATAAGTTACTGTGTCAAGGCAAGAGATAAATAGGTAAAGTGAAACCTCAGCTAGTTGTGTTTACACTTTGAACAGGATACATTTTTGAAAATAGTGGGTGTAGAGCTGCTTTAGTAGGCAAACGTATTGAATTGTTCAGAGCTAGGGCAGCTATTCATCTGTGCAGTGGCTGAATATTTCAATTTGTTCGGGAACCCTCCTTTTGAAGGGCATTTCTATGAAGGCTTTTTAAAACTGAAATTGAATAATCTTTCGCCGAAAAAATTAAGACATATTTGTTTTTAAAAGCCCTCCTCAAGGGCACTGACTTTCCATTTTCCGATATTTCGTATTTTTATTATTGTATATAGATATACGAATACGATGGCAGGACCCAAACTAACAATACATGTATCCTGCTAACAAGTTTTGTGTTTGTATCCAAAGCCTGATATGCTATTCCTTTGTTGTCCAAAAACTGAAACTAAAATGTTCTTTAATTTCAGTGTTCTCTTTTAAAAATACATCAATGAGACAAACTGTTGCACTGGATGACATGCCCCATCATTACCCACACACACACACACACACACACACACACACACACACACACACACACACACACACACACACACACACACACACACACACACACACACACACACACACACACACACACACACACACACACACACACACACACACACACACACACGCACACACACACTAGTTGATTTTGACTCAATCACACATACACCAACTAGCTTCAAGAACCCTCTAGAGCAAAACATGTGTGTTGTCCCGCAGCCGAAAATAGTCCCCAACAAATGCACTTTTTCCTATTTAAAATAAAAACCAGTGGTGTAGTCTACAGAATAAGCAGACACCTCCTGAATTTCCATATACCCCATTAAAGATCATGTACAAGGATATGTTACAAAATATTGTTTCAAAAGAATCTTCGCATTATTTTTGTTGCAAATACCAAGTTGAGATAGAGCAAACTTCACTAACGTGTAGAACACAGTGTACCACCAACTGCATAAACTAGACCACACCACTGGATCAAATCATAAACTTGTGACACGCTTTTGAACATTGCGTCCAAAGGGTATTTGGGGCTGATCGCAGCACACAGGGAGGGGCCGTCAGAAAGTATCGAAAGAACATTTTGGTATTTTCACAAGATTTGTTGAAAATAAGGCCACCTCATTCAGACAGCCAGTCCAAATATGAATCTTGTCATATCCAGATTGTATCAAGATTGATTTGATTTAGTCTGGAATGCAAAAAAACACAAGAAATTCAATGTTTACGAATCAGATCCAAACCGCATAGCGAGGTGGTTTTGAATTAGATTAAATCGGATTTCTACTGATGCATCTTCAGTCGGAAAGCTCTGGTCGCTGAAATCTTCCATAGGTCAATGGAGCAGTTATGTATGGACAATCTGATCACTTGCAATTGACAATGCGGACAGTCAGTGTTACAAATCAGATTTTAGAACCAAATTGGATTTGCATGCAGTCTGAACAAGGCCTAACTGAGACAAGAATAACACCAACTTCATCCTTTATTAAATGTGGCTTGGCACCAGTCTAGATTGGGTCAAGACGGGAGTAAAATCTCAAATAAAATCCTTGTATGCCAATCCATGCTGTAGTCGATCATGCACTACTATACCTTTCCCACACAGGGCGAAGGTCTACAAAGGAAACACATGCACACAGTGTTTGAGCTGTGGATAGATTGAGATTCCCTCTAACATCCTGTTGAAAAGTGCATGCATGCCACAGGTGCACAGGGGGAGAAAAAAAGATTTACGCCAGGTCGTACATCAAAAAGTGAGCACTCACTCCATACACACACACACACACACACACACACACACACACACACACACACCACACCACACCACACACAGACACAGATCAGACGGGAGTGTGCAAGCTCACATTGCAGGCACTGGGAAATGCAACCCCCTTGTACACACTAACACACACACACACACACACACACACACACACACACAAAGGCTTGGCTTTATTTGGCATGCTGCTCTGTGGTGGAGCGGTGTGAGGGTTTAGAGGGATTGGACGGTGTTGACTTTGCCGTGAACCTGCAGAGCCTCTTGCACTCTCACAGCTGCCTCCCTCATCATTTGTGGCCGGGGCCCTCTCCAATCACTGTGGAAAAATCAGAGGCTAGGAAGGGGCAGGAGATATATCACTTCTCCGCTCCCTCTCCATTCCTCTACTGCCCTCCCTCAGTCGTTCTCCCTTTACTGTGTGTGTGTGTGTGTGTGTGTGTGTGTGTGTGTGTGTGTGTGTGTGTGTGTGTGTGTGTGTGTGTGTGTGTGTGTGTGTGTGTGTGTGTGTGTTGGAGGGAGCTGGTTTATTGCTTCTTCTTCAAGGCGCTCGTCATAACTCACATTTCTTTGAGTTTATCTAATATTCCAATTATACAGCTTCATACTTGACGCTATTTATAAGAACACTTCTCCAAGGGCATGACTGGAGCTCAGGCATTTTATTTAAAGCTAGCAGGTTGGCTAGCTGTGACAGTTCTTTCTTATCATAGCTCTCCTTTGGATTTAAACTATTTGGAAAAAGTCAAAAAAATTCCCAAGAGATATATATATATATATATATATATATATATATATATATATATATATATATATATATACACACATTCAAACCAGTAAGACAATGGTGAAAGCTTTGGTCCAACACTGGTTTAATGTTGAACATATTTGTGTTCGAAGACCACCTGTTTTCATCAATCATGGCTTTAAATTTCTAATTACTCAGACTCTTTCTGTGAATGTTCAGCTATCCATCCATGTATGAAAGTAGAATGTATTAAGTTCCAGAGGGAAAATTGTTATCAAATTAAGGAAATTAATGATATGTATATTCTACGTTTGGTGAATTGTTTCTTTAGCATTGTTCACGATGAAAAATAGGAATCTAAAATGTTGGCACAATAAAAAAAGATTTTGATGTAGAATTTGATTAGATTTTACCGGGAAGGGACCTGGAGTGTTGAGGTATGGATTGATAAAAAAAAGAAAATACATTTAAAAAAATCATCTACAGACCTGAAATTGGATTTACAGAGCAGCCTACATGGCCCAACAGAACTGGCCCTTTTCCCAAAAACTTAACCACAAAAGGTATGTTTACTCTAGTGTTTGGCATTGATACATGACGAGGTTTTCCAGAACTGCAGTTTCTACCTCTCTAAATTGAGGCTTAGGTCCGGCAAAGAAAGACATATCTCTCCCTCACTACGCTGGCTGAAAAGCCCAGGAGACAGTGAATAGAAATGATCTATTTCAATTCATAATGAAAGCCAGTGCATGGCTCTATTCAGTTGGCTTTTTTTTCTTGCCACAATCATGGAAATTCAAGCTTTTCCATTCATTCCTTGAGAAAGGGCAATTCATACCAAAAACCAAAAAAAAACATATACAGCAATGGCAGAGTGGCACTGAGACCAAGAGGGTGCATTACAGACGAGGAAGAAGAAAAAAAAGATGATCTGGGATTTATTTGTTCATGCACTGGTGGCAAAAGAAAATGGACACCCATCTCCATTGTGGATTTGCTTTACCTCTATAGCCTCTACTACATGCCTTTCTAACCCATCGGCTGCAGGCAGACAATAAGATACTTGTAGATAGGTGAGAAACGCGCCTATGGTGGATATAGAGAAGTGGGGAGGTACTTTCAATGCGTCTTGTCATTTAACTTTCATATACTGTATATATTTTTTTTTGCGACTTGGCTTATAAGCTACTCAGACCACAGGGCCAATTTCAGGTGCAATTTCCTGGCTGGCCCTAAAGCAGCTGTGCTCAAAAACCATGGAGTCGAGCGGTTGTAATATAAAAGCAAATGGAGCAGCGGACTTGAACTCTCTGTCCATTAAGGCTCACATATGGTCACATTTCATGGGAAAATGAAAATGCAGAAAATATCATGGATTTATTCTTCTTCAGAACATATTATTCTTACCCGATAAAAAAGATACACACTGCTGAGCCAAAACAATCTAAAATGTTTTCCCCATCGCCATCAATTTAGAGTGCAGACCTTTGAATAATTAAAAAGTGCAGGGACATTTTTTGACTAAATGTTTAGTTTAATCCCGCACCTGTGCATTTGTTTAGCATGACTGCACTTGGCTCCGTTCCTTGCCCCTCATGGTCAAGGTTCTGTGGTAATGGCATGCAAATGATATGCAGGGAGCAGGTTTAACTCGACATGTCTGGCCCTCACTGTTACGTCTCACCTTTAATTTGCTCTGACACATCTAGCCAGTTGAAGCATTAAAGAAAAACAGCAGAATTTTCTGAGTCATTTCCAGGGTCAGGCCCTTTTTTTTTTTGACCGGGGCCCTGTCCCCCCATGCGCTGCTGCTGCTGCTGGCTGGCCCAGGGGCTGTTTAGCTAACCTACTAATCAGGCAAGCGTTCATTTACAAAAAAAAAAAAAAATCTGCCATTCTGGAGTTCTGTGTCAGCAGTTCTGTCAGTGGGGAGAAATGTTTCGAGACTCTGCAAATCAAAAAGAAAAACACAAACATCGTTTTCCCCAAGCCCTGTGACCGAAAAACTTAAGACATTGCATTTTATCCGTCAGTCATTCTCAAAAAAATTATATTCAGCAAACTCTCCCTGGGAGGAAATGTGCTATGCTAACCCTCAGGGTTTCATAAATTAATATTTAAATTATGTGAAGATGTAAAAAATTGCCATTGGACAATAAAATGCTTGTTTTTTTTTCATACTGTGGAATGTTGTGGCTTCTACCACAATAATCAGCCTGCTACATCTTAAACATACACATGATACACATGGAAACAGTAATACATACTGTAACATCACCATGTGACTCCTGGCCTGGCCTTATGAAGAGCAGCTGGAGCAATTGTTTTGAATTGTTTTTATTACCACATAGAATGTACTAGTGTACTGTGTAAATGATGTTATTACAACATACAATGCATATAGTGCTTAGAAGGCTTGCTGTAGACCAAATCTAAGGAATAGATTAAGCAATTATTAACCTCATCTTGAGGTCCTGCCTTGAGGAGGCTTTATTTTCCAGCTTTATCCTCATATTTTGCTTATCCTGAAATGAATGTGTTTAATGGCACATTTGACTATATACTTATAGCATAAGAAAACTGTATACAAAACACAAAACCAGCAGAACAGGGTAGTGAACATGTGCCCTGCAACTCATGTTGACCACCAAGCAAATCAATGCAGGCATGCATGCTAATATCATAACAATGCTACATTGAGGCAAAGGACAAGTGTTCTTGTGATCACAGCATTTAATAATGACATGTGTTTATGTTTACAAAATAAAATTAATTTAAAGTTCATTTAAAATGAATGCTTGACACTAGTGAGTATCAGGAAAGTAAACTGATATGAAGAAGTAGGATGGAATTTTTTTTTAACATTTTTGCTCCTGAAATGTTTTAAAAAATATTGTTGAGTGCTGATTAAATTGGTTAAAAAAGCTTCACACATCACTGAAAGTATCCTCAGCGTTGAGACATGTTTGGCAACCACTCCATATCAAGGTGTTTCATTATCACGTGGCTGTTCATGCATTTGGATGTGAAAAGTATGGGTGTTAAGGTAAAGTTTTGGCAGTTTGGAAATCTTGTGAACTTGGAGTGTGAAAAGCACAAGGTTTTAACATCCGTGTGCTAAGGGCTTAAAACATACGCAGCCCTTTTGTATAAGTGGATAAGCTAATATCTTTAGTGGTAAGCATTGGTTCTAAAAGCACATTTTCTATCATGTTTATTTTAATTAGAATAGTACAGCTTGAAAGGCGTTTGTATTTTTTAATAAATGTAACCATTTTGTTGAATCCTCCGTTAACCTCTTACACCACCCCATCCCAAATTACATGTGGGTTGTAGAAAAGACCAAAACAAAAACACAGCTATAGTCATTCACAGCCAAAATATGTATTCCTTAACAATGATGAACTAATTTCCAAATAAAAAGGTATGTAAATGACAGATCCCTGCTGGACCAAAACTTAATGTGACAGAATAAATTATATATATATATATATATATATATATATATATATATATATATATATATATATATATATATATATATATATATATATATATATATATATATATATATATATATATATAAGATGCTGATCTGACATCATGATTAGTGCACAGGTGTGCCTTAGACTGTCCACAATAAAAGGCCACTCTGAAATGTGCATTTTTTTGCTTTATTGGGGGTCTGGGGACTCAGAAGCAGTCAGTATCTGGTGTGACCACCATTTGCCTCATGCAGTGCAACACATCTTTGTCGCATAGAGTTTATCAGATTGTCAATTGTGGCCTGTGGAATGTTGGTCCACTCCTCTTCAATGGCTGTGCGAAGTTGCTGGAGACGGCTTATGGTGGAGAAATGAACATTCAATGCACAAGCAACAGATCTGGTTGACATTCCTGCTGTCAGCATGCCAATTGCACGCTCCCTCAATGCTTGTGGCATCTGTGGCATTTTGCTGTGAGACAAAACTGCACATTTCAGGGTGGCCTTTTATTGTGGACAGTCTAAGGCACACCTGTGCACTAATCATGATGTCAGATCAGCATCTTGATGTGGCACACCTGTGAGGTGGGATGGATTATCTCAGCAAAGCAGAAGTGCTCACTATCACACATTTAGACAGATTTGTGAACAATGTTTGAGAGAAATGGTACAATTGTGTATCTGGAATGAATTTTAGATATTTAAGTCCATCTCATGAAAAATGGGAGCAAAAACAAAAGTGTTGCGTTTATATTTTTGTTGAGTGTATATTTAGCTTCTTATGTACCATTTTTAATGGCAGAACTGAGAGACAAGGTAACTTTATAACATTGAATGAGGTATGCAGAAGAAGAACAAAAGTAAAAGTGTATCAAATTGTTTCCAGACAGAAAACTCAATGTCACTGAAGCTCAGATGTCACTGTAAGGCTAACATGGACATAAATCTGAAATTTTGTGATGATTTTTTGATTCGGTGGATGTCCAACCGGTAATAGAGTTGGGGGGGAATGAAGTGCTATGGCCGCCTGCATTATACAAACGCAGCACCACAATATCTTATGCATGAGGAAATGAAATGTGCTCATGCAGGCTGAGTCGTCCTGCAGACTTCAGCTTTGACTGCTAGGTGCTGCATTACTTCTGCTCCTCTGCTCATACATTTCCTCACGGCCGTGTCTTGTCTGCTGCTGAATATAAATGGGAAAATTTGGAAGAGGGGCTCCATGTTGCAAGTTGCCACTACTATGCCTATAACTACTTCTGCAAAGTACTTGTGAAGTTGGATTTTTTTTAGTTCAAGTATATTTCTGTCTACGTTCACACACCAGGCATTTTATATTGTCGGTGCGGAGAGACATTCTTGGCAACTATACCCCGTTCAAACCGGGGAAACTGACAACAGAGCGGATGCAGTCTATTGTTGAATATCAAGGCGTGATGTGGTGGCCAGAAATGACAATAACCACGGTGACCCTGCTCCATTGTGCCAGCCTTCCCTCTTGTTTCCTGTGTCGCCCTCTCTGTAATAACAGCCCCCTCTTGTTCCCACACATACACTTTATATTTAATTGTATTGGTGTAACCGTTAGCCTCTGCGTTAGCCTCTGCAAAGTAGAAAGCTGTTCTACGTAATGGGTTCACACTTCTCCACAAAGCTTCCTGCAGTAAATGCATCCACAAGCTGAGTCACAAGCCTTTCAAAAACGCTGTATTTGTCTTTTGATTGACAGGTGAAAAAAGATCGCTCCCGCCAAACAATATATCCGTTCCTTTTTCTCCCCTGCCTCTGCCCTGAGTAAACACACGGCCTCACAGCTGACAGCAAAATAGCAGGAAGAGTGTCGTAAAAAGTTGCGGGACATTGGAAATCTTTTTTATTTTTCAAAGGGCACTTTCGAATGGAACAAAAATGAGAAATTACTCAGTGAAAACAGAGACTGTCAAGTTCTCATGCCAAGTTTTGAAGAAGTCAGCAGAGTTCCATATGGAGCTGTCAAGGGCCGTGTGCTGTATAAGTGAAGCGCTGATTGTGAATGCTGCTGTTATTGTTCTTTTCACTCAGGTGCCCAGTGAAACATGAGAGCCATCACATCTGGCCAAGTAGGATATGATGTGTGTTGCTGCCCTGATGAACAGTCTGAGTTTTTAGACCTTGCACGTGATGACATTTTGGATGGTCCTGATTCCTTCAAAAGGCCTGTTTAGGGTTAAGACTTAAGTGGGTTAGAGGATAAGCGTGTCTTTCTAGATTTTTGTATACATATCCCATTAAAAAGGCAAAAAATACATCCCAATACATACCAACTTGATTGTACCCTGTCTATGGCAATTTGGCAAAACTTTATATTTCTCACAGTGCCATTGTTGAATATCCTCTTTTAACCCTCTAACTGAGATGCTCCGTTTTAGAGCCTTGTCTTTTTTAGGCCTGCCTTCCGAAAAGCCCAGTCTGCTCTGATTGGCCCTGAATCTAACCTGCCTGTTTTTTAATCCAACTGCCAGTTAGATCTGGGGCATACTATCACAGTTGGAGGTATAGTAGAAAGTCAGGTTGGCAATGGGGAGCGTAGCTTCTCCCCTTATGACGTCACACGGGGACAGTAATGGGTTTTTTGAATGCAGGTTTTCAGATAGGTGGAGGTGGAGAGAAAGAGAGTGTTGTTTTTTCTCATACTCTACCTATAGTAACCCATATTAATAAAATAAAAATAAACATCAAAAAGTAAATTTTTTGCATAATCAGTGACCTTCAAGGGCATTGGTTTCTACACTAGTATACTGGCTTAAATGTCATTTCCTCATAGTCATTATTTTCTTTTTAAATGAATTGTGCTGCAGTTTCAGAGCCAACGCAACGCAACACAACTAGATACTATACTTTCCAAATACCGGTGAACTGAATTGTACTTTGTGTCTATACATTTGCAACAACTTGTGCATTGTTTGTCCCTGTTTACTGTTACCGACTAAGATACCAAAGCAAAAATGTTAACATACCAATTACAACTGCTAGCTGTCAGTTCCACTTTTCCCTACAACTCCCAACAATACCTTTTTTGCCTTTCATGAATTCGGTGAAAACCACCACACAGACAGAGCTCTTAATAAGTACTGACTGGTGTGAGGAAAGCAGCACCACAATCAAAAGACAGCAAACAAAACAAACCTTTAGGCGAAAAAGAAAACATTCCACACCTTGACAGCACAAGACTGGAGACACAGAGCCTTAAATAGTGTAATGCATAATTACTGCTTTGATGTTGACAGCATGCTATTTGCTCTGAACGAAAGGAGAGCACACGCCTATATGTGTCACTATGAGACTATAAAGATAAGACTCATTGGGACACATGTAAAAACACTGTAATGTGAATGTGAAAAAAACAATGCTTGTGTATTGATGTAAAAAGTATACACAGTATTACAAGCTATTTAAAGGATCATACTTGAACAAAAAAAAATATACCGTAAACTGGTCCCTTTATTTAATGAGAGAGAGAGAGAGGAAAACATGAAGGAATGTGGTGTTGCATTGCCTGTCTGTGTGTTTATAAGAAGGACTGCTGTCATCCTTGTAACCTGAAACAGTGTGTTTGTGTTGTGTTCCTCACAACACAAACACTATGGAGCCTTCAGAAAAGAAGGCTCCATAGTGTCCACTGCTTGTTTGATTGATGAATGTGTTTTGAGACCAAATAGAAAGTAGGTGAGCAAAGGGCCCCCAACCATGGCCCTGTTGGGAAGCGCCGCCTGATAACGCCAAGGACATTCCTAGCTTCATTGGGAAAAATATTACACTTCAATGAAGTTAATTGTTTTTGACATCTCTTGTCCCTGAGAATTGTCCTCCTCTTGCCCCTCTTAGCACTATACGTTGAACATGAAAGACATACTTGGACATACATAGATGGTTAAAGTGGAGAGGCAACTGACACCAGACGTGTGGAATGTAATTAAGTGTACGCCTGTTTGTCATGTCGTTGTGTTTAAATTGACTGTTTGAATGATTGGAGAAACATTTTCACACTTATTACTTGTCACATTTTTCTTAACAAGCACATATTTCAATCTGCATTTTTGTTATTATCTATTATCTAGTCCAGGCCATCTGAGACAGATGAGTGTGTGTGTGTGTGTGTGTGTGTGTGTGTGTGTGTGTGTGTGTGTGTGTGTGTGTGTGTGTGTGTGTGTGTGTGTGTGTGTGCGTGTGTGTGTGTGTGTGTGTGTGTGTGATCCCCTGAACTCTATCCAATGTGCGTCAGGATCAAACAACGATTTGCCAGAGGCTCAAAAATAATTGTGTCGATCATATACATCTGATCAGTGCTGGAGTGCTAGTATTACACTGTGTTGCATACTTGTGCAGCTAAGAAAATAATTTACTAGACCTATAATGCTGTCTTTATTTGTAAGACCCATTGTAAAAACAGGTTATAGATGGCACAAAAACACACACACATACACTCACACACAAACACACACATACACACACACACACACACGCACACACACACACACACACACACACACACACACACACACACACACACACACACACACACACACACACACACACACACACCGGGGTCACCTCTGTGTGAAAGTGAACACAATAACTTGCTAAAGATTGTCGTTAAGAGGTCCATGAAATGTTGTTTGAGCTCCAATAAAGGTGGCTTCTATAACAAATAATACTGTGACCTTGTCTCATGTTATTGAGTGGGAAGAGCTTTAGCTTATTAAAGTATGTGTTCAAATAACCTGCCAAACTCCTTGACACGTTTGGTAGAGTTGTTTTGCTTCACTTCTGATATTACACCTAGTGCAACTTATCTTAGCCCTCTTCTTTTGAAAGCTGATCACTCACATAGCTTGATGTATCTGAAGTCAACATGGACATGGGGATGTAGTCTGTCTGAGTTAGAATATTCCAAAATGACAGCCATTTAGTTGCATTATTCCCATTATGTGTGTTCCTAGAAAGCGTTAATACACCGTAGAGGATTAAAAAAAACACAAAGAAAACACAAAGAGGCAACAAACTCTATTGTAATTAACACAATGGATTTAGCATTGCTTGCATCATCGTGGTAGCCTGGATTAGTTCTACCTACATTGATTAAATTACTTTTTGCATTTTTAAAACCTTACTCTTTATATTATTAGCAAAGGACACACAGTATTGGCTTTTGCTCAATTGACTCTTGCAGTATGGTGAAATCAATTGATTTGAATGATGCTCAATGTAGAACAGGTTAAGAATAACCCTATCTGGATTATCAATTATCAATACTGTCACTGTATAATGTATCTGAAAGACTAACACTTTTAAAATATCCTCAGAGTGCTTCTTTGATCCCTTCCCTGTCGAAAATATTGGAACTAATTTGTGATCTAGCCAATCTGACGGAACCCTATACAGACTATATACGAGCAGCTTGCCACTACTAAATAATGACACTGAAGATGCTGTTTAGCTAGATGCTTATTAATCTACACCACAGCCACCTGGTTCCCACTGAAGAAATAAACAACTGATTTTATATATGTATGTACCTAACTCTTGATCTGTGATTATATAAACAGTATACCACATCTTTACAACAAGAGGATTTTCCCAGGAGGCCTGTTAAAAACAAATACACTACATCTTTCATTTCAATCTTATAAGTAGTGTTGGCCGGCCTATGCGAGGCGTACTCTGATATGGGGAGATAACTTATGCTGCAAGACAAATGCGTCCATCAAGAATTGGCTGACATTTTCTTCTCCAGCCGCGGTAGTAAAGTACCGTGACTATTTGGCGAGGGGAAGATGGTGGATGGGTTTAGAATATGAACACTGACAAGATCTAAAAACAGATACATCAAACTGAGAGCAGCAGGGATAACCAAAGGACACAGAGTCTAGCATGATTAAAAACCTCTTGTAGAAAATACTTCAAGTGCAAACCAGTGAAATGGTACTTTAAAACTGTACAATCCAGGTACAATGGATAAAACTGTAGATTCAAAGAGTCAAAGTCAAGCCAAGCATGGATACAATAATGTCAAACAAGAAATGCAAACTACAAAAAGTCGTCCAGGCATTGAATTATATAACATTCAAGATAACATGGGGACTAGATGGTATCATTTTGGCTTGTAATCAAGTTACATCAGCTAATACATTTTCGCTGCCTAAACAAATGCATGCAATGCAGGCACACACTAGCAAAATATTTAGGACAGCAGGCTCTGGTGTCATAAAAACACACCCCCTTTTGTCCAAAGGTGATGCTAGAATCAACAAAAACTGAAAGCTCCTCGTAGCCACTTTAAGGGTGTATTCACAAAGGGAAAGTCTGCTAGTTCACTTGCTTTGGTCCAGACCAGTCCAGATTGTTTGTGTGTTTGGTGTGGTCCACTTTCATATTGCCCCTTTTGTAAGTGAACCAGCATTACGAAGCAAAACCACACGTGATCTGATGTGTGAATACACCCTAAGTAATAACTATGTTGTGTCTGAAATTTATCAAATAGCATAACCAGGATAACCACAATATTCTACTAGATAGAACATTCACAAATGCTAGTAAAATGTACAGGCTAATCCAGTACAACAAAGAAAAAATATAAAATCTAAATTGTGATACGTCTTCGACTTTTTTTGGGTTGGTGGGGGTGGAGGATTGCTCGAGGGTGACTTTTGATTCATGACCTAAGTAGTTCTGGCTACAGCCCTGCTACTGAACACTTGCCACTATCTTCTGCTATGATTGAAACCATTAATCATTGCATTGTATTTCTTTGTGTCGGTTTTTGAAAGTCACCATAGGTTCAGAAAAAACACTGTGGCGGTAATTGCCATCTCCATTGTAATGATATGGTCAATGTCAAATCGCTGTAGGGGCAATGACCTCTGACACTCACACAATATGTGTTTCTCAGAGGTGTATGTGTATCTAAGAACATTATTTCTTAATTACACTGTTCATAACATGGCAATTTAAGTGCACTAAATATAATGAATCAATAAAATCCACCCCATGTAATTGCTCCTGCTGAGTTACCCCCCTCCATCACGTGAGTTGTTTCTTCACTGTCAGCCAGAGAATCATGGGATGTTTTGCCGCAGACTGAGTGAACGACAGTTTAGTAATGGCTGCTCCCCTTGGCCTCGTGTCTGGCTCTTAATAGCACTTCAACGCCGGTAATGGTGCGCTGGGGTTAATGTTAATGTGCACATGAATGTGTGTGCGTGTGTGTGTGTATGTGTGTGTGTGTGTGGGTGTGTGCAGCTGAGGGTTGGCCCGTCCTTCATCCCTGGAGTTGGAGCCCCATATCAATCTCTTCCTCTTGGTAAATGGGTGAGAGACGACAAACCCTGGCTTGTGCCACGAAACTGACACAAGCCTAGTGGCATCTGTCTTTCCCCCGAACAGATGCACACACACACAGACACACACACTGATTTACTGGTCTGATAGCCCGTGAGCTTGGGTTTGTCTGGGCCCCGCTATCGATCCAGCGTTTGATTGCTTTGGTTTACAAGCTGTTCCACTTTAATTGAACAGAAGTAAAGGTCCGCAGATTTCACCTTCCCAACGAGAGCTGATGTGTGATTAGTGTAATGGGTCTGGACAGTTTTCCTTACATCATACATCAAGTCTGTATCTAACAGTTGCTATGTCTGTGTGCACTCACTTCATTTACTATCACAACTTGCCAAGATCTGAGGCATGTTAAAACCCATTGATTTTCAGCACAGGCACGAGAGAATGTTACAAGTCACCATTTCCAGCGATGATATTTGGGGTCACATCATGCAACAAAATGTGTCCACACTCGACTCATACTGAGACATTATTGGTAATAAACACCTGGGCTGAAGCTCATATACTGCTATTTTACCCCATCTGCATTGGAACTGAGGTCCAACGGCCATCTGGTTCCTTCTTTATTCTCCCAAATTCATCTGTCACTCAGCCTAATGCTCCACACACACACACACACACACACACACACACACACACACACACACACACACACACACACACACACACACACACACACACACTATATATATGACTTCACCCCTTCCATTCTCCAGTTAACCCACAGCAAATCAGCCATTTAAGTTTGGGAACTCGGCCAAGGCTATATCTCAGGAAAAAAAAGGGAGCGAGGTGAAAATTTGGGTCTATGACTTAAAGCGTTGGCGTGCGCCCAACTAAACAGTCAGGGTTAAGGTAGCTATAGCAGCTAACAGCTCTGGATGTGTGAGCTTCAGGGCTGACACTGTGTATGTATGCGTTTCCCAGTTTCCCCGGTGTTGAGTTTCAGTTCTAATGCTGATGGGAGGAAACACTTATTTAATTTCAGCCTCCTTTGAGTGCCTCTGGAACTCTTGATTTACAACCCCCCGATACTTTGGGGGTAATACGTTGTGGCCGCTGCACATTAGCTATATAAGAGCAGGGAGCTTTTGACATTAGGATTCATACTGTAGTGTAAATACAAGTGAGTCATAAACAGAGCTGAAGCAGATGTGAAAGGTTTCAAATTGAGTCCCAGATGCTGAATTTAAGCTTTTTTACGAACTGCTAACATTTTTCTCACCATCTGACTGATTATTTTTAGAGAAAATTATGTAGGTGTCTCTAAGTGAACATTGGTTCAATGCATAATGTGAAAGAGAGAGAGGATATAGAAAGACAGATATAGAAAGGGCCAGTTGTCCTACTCTTGACCACACACACACACACACACACACGCTCATCTACTTTTTGACCATGGATCGTTTAGATGAGCTCCTGCAATTTTATGGCCTATAACCATTCTGGGTTATAAGACAAGATGTCATTATACATTCCATGGCAGGGTGGCTCCTCTCGTCTGTTCTGTCCCATTGAGCAGCAAGGTGCTTTTCAGAAGGAGACGGGGCCAAAGACGGGTCCCCAAGAAAATGAGATGCTGTGGTCGTTAACTTTTATCCTTCAACTAGGTAATGGATTTAAGCCAGGATGCTTAGACTCCACTCAAACAGCAGTCACCATAGAACCAAAAGGCAGTGGTGCATTGTGGGAGGAAAAAGCCAACAGAGCCAATATGTTCATTATAGTGTTTAAAAGCTTTTCTTTTTTGAAAGGTTGCTCTCTTACTAGTGTCAAAGAAGCATTGTTAAGTCAGAATAAAGTTGTAGGCTTTAATAGAAGGTCTCCAACCATCCAACTATAACTTACTACTTACTATAACTTGTGTGCAGTGGAGTGAGGAGACCTTGTGGAAGCGATGTCCCTGAGAAAAGCTCTCTTGGGGACCATCACTCAGAGAGAGGGAGAGGGAAAGTTTTACCTTAATAAGTATTACCAGAAAACACACTTAGAACTCGTTTGACACAATTTGAATGAGAAATACCATCCCTCCGTCTCTGAGACCCAACAAGCCAACCAAAACACACAAGAGGCCATATTGATATAGCCGGAAGCAACATGACTTTCCCTTTAAAGTTGTTACTTCAATTATATCAGAAAAAAACTGAATAATTTTATGTTGCTTTCAATTTCACTTTTTTCTTTCTGAAAGAAAACATGAACTGGGTCTATTTATCCTGGATTAGGTCTGACTCTCACCAGGTGTCCTTTTGGTTAAGTTTTTTAAATTTGAATTATAAACATGTTCATGCATCAGGATCAGGTAGTATTTTCCATCATGCATGTGTTTTATATGTCAAATTTATATCAGACCATTCACTGTGAGAAGATGATGATTATAGCCGGTTCCATACACAATGCTTTATTTAGTATAGAACTAAGAGATAAATGAATAAAAGTGAAGTGTTAGTATTGAGTATGCAGGCTTTACATTCTGTCTTTATGCCTAGTGGTTGTATGACTCACTGATATTGTAAGTGACTGATTGTCACTGTGAAATTAAACTTTAGAAGTGAGAAACATTCCCAGCAGTGCTGGCTTTGAGTCCTGTTAATCAGTGTCTCCTTTACAGTGTTAAAGGCCCCAGTGTGCATGGCAGCCGTGATGCCGACTAGTGATATTATCAGACGGAGCAATCTAAAACACAACCTTAAGTAAGAAGCTGAACATGTTAATGGAAATGTAATGGAGATAAAGGTTTTCCACCGCACACATATAATGGGAATACCTGGTTGGATTTTCTCTCAAATTCCAGCAGAAAACGAATTAATACACCAGACCCAAATGCCTACTTGTGCAGGTTATGCCTCAAGCTCCAACCATATATATAGCTGGATGTTTGGGAACAGGAAACATCACTGGAGCATAATGTGGAAAAACTAGGAACCAAAACCCACACTCAGCCAACCCAAGATAGGGCGCAAAATGAAAGCAAACCAGAAGGGAAAAGTGCACCGGCTGTCAGTCAATGTCAGTCAACTCCCAGGACATTGATGACAGAGTGTAGTCTAGGGGGGTGGGAAGGGGGAGACTGAAAGGCTTTGTAGCACCTCATTCGCCTGGAGACATAGAGAGAGAGAGAGAGACAGAGAGCAGGAGACACACACAGCAGGCTTCACCCTCCAGAAAACCCATGTGGAATGTTTTGATTTCCATAGGCAATGGTGCTGAAGACACCGTGTGTGTGAATCAGATCCCAGCAAGTCCCCCTCTGCGAAGCCCTCGCCTTATGTGTTTGTCTCTGTCCTTGACTTGTCACTTTTCATTCTATTCCCCCCATTCTGTTATTTTTCTTTTTTCAATTTCTTCTTTGTCAATTGAGGTGCGAAAACAAAGCGAACCCTGTGAATCTACTATGAAGTGAGTCATACGGGGGGGAGGTGATTGGGAACACATGCCCCATCCTTTAACAAAAAAAGTTCCCTGGCTAGTCGGTTTCGAGGAGAGACCAATGAAAACAAATATAAAAGTATATCGTGAAAATCTTGATCTTAAGAATTTCATAATAACTGGTATCTTGGTATCTGACTCGATAAGAATTCTTTTTTTTTAATAAACATAATTTACCTTGTGTGAAAGCTTGGGGTAAAGAATTGGGTTTCTGTATAGGGACAGCTTTTCAATGTTTTGTAGACAGAGGAGTGTTGAAGATTTTTTTCCCGATCTGTGTTAGACTATGGTGATATAATTTATAGACATGCTGTTGCTTCAACCTTGAAATCTCTGAACGCTGTCTACCACTCAGCCATTTGTTTTATCACTGGGGATATATGTGAAGTCCATCACTGTGTATATAGTTAGGTTAGTTGGCCATTGCTTTCAGAGAGGCTTAATAGGCAGGCACTGGTTTCTTTTTGCTGATTAAGCACTGATTAATATACAACATCATTGTATCTTCATTTAGCTTGATTGGAATTTGGGTTCCATTTGTACTCGCTTAAGTGACTTACTGCTTCAAGTCCCCAGAGTATTTTCCAATCTTGGAATGTCTGCCTATTGTTTAAGCACTCCAAGCTCATAAAAGCAACCAAGTACAGACTTTAAAGATTGCTTTACACAGTTCAAATCCCCGGTGTCTACTAGCCACTTTACTTTTGTTTGTAATTGTTCTATCCAATTCTCTTGTTTTTATCTTTTGAAGATTTTTTGTTTTTCTTGTTTCATCTTTTATCCTTAATTTTACCCAATATTTTCATCCTGTGTTTTTACTAGGACAGTGCTGAAGAAATTATATACAGTATTGTGATACTTATATTTGTGATACCTGTATCGTATACAGTAGGGGAAGGTGGGGTGATTTGTGCAACTTTTTACTCAAAGTGATTTTAAAGTGAGGCCTTGACAGTTAAGTCTCCAACTCAAATATGTACATATATTTCAGGATGTTGTGCATCCCTGGCAATAAAAACTTTGGATCTGGAATAAACTGTTTAAGAAATATAGCTTTCGGAAAAAAAGTTGTCTTGTCTACGTGGGGTGATTTGTGCGTCATTGTGTCACAATGACAAAGTCACCATCATCATCTTTCTGGCCATCTGAACTCTCATCAGTGGTGTCGTTAAGTGGAATTGAGATGTCACTCTCTTCTGAGCTACTGTAGACAATCACTTTCTTTTGGTGACCAGCGTATACAGCCATGCCACTGGCACAACTCTCAGAAATGTACTTTGCACTAGTTGCTCTGTGCTTGTGGAACCAACTGCCACCTGACAAATGTGATTCCCCCTACATTACTGCCTTTAAATCAAGGCTCAAAACCCATATGTACACCCTGGTGTTTCCTCCCCATTAACCTCTGCACTACTTACTTACCTCTGCACTACTATCTGTGTTTATGTGGATGTATGGGCTTTACGTCTTTTATTAGGGGGCCAAGCCCGAGTAGGGCTGGGACCGCGTTTTGCAGAGCAACGCGGTTCCCAAGCCCTGCGGGGCAGGGAACCCTATTGTTCTTGTAGGGATTATTATTATTATTCCTATTCCTTACGTAAAAGTGGTGCTGCAGCCCAAACCGTAAAGGGTTGGGACATGCCACTTGCATCACTAGTTCAGACCCCCGGTCTCTCAGCATACAAAAAAATTCAGACATGCCGGCCACTAGGTGGCGCTACAACAAAGGAAAAGGCGTTTTGGGCTATAACTTCCGCACCGAAAGGCCGACAGTCAAAAACTTTATATCCACAGATGCCCACAAGTCAGCTGCATCTTTTGAGATAGGCCACGCCCATTTGCGATAGGATAGATTTTTTGCTACGTCGCAAAAACTGTGTCAGTCACCAAAACATACTCCTCCTACAGTTTTTGCCCGATTTGGACGAAACCAAAAGCATTATGCTCTACCGACACCCACAAGCAAAAGCATGTCAAATACTTTTTCTACGACCATTGGAAGACCAAACGGTAGCGCTTTAAAGATTTGCGAAAATTCCTTAAAAAAAAAAAAAGGGGGATTTTCTTGAAACTGAAGGGAGACTATCATGGGGCATACCTGAGCCTATGGCAAAAATATGGGAAAGAAATTTTTATGTGGGCCGGACTTATTAAAAAAAATAGTTTTTCAATTTTTTTGCCTGTTTTCGCCATTTTCTAAGTCTTTAGGCGGGAAAATGGGAAAATTCAAAAAAGTGTCTTTACAATGGAGAGGTTGACAATTTCACTTTGCTATAACTCCCCAACCGAACATCGCACATTCAAAAACTTGACATCCACTTGTTTGGTACATTGAGCTGCATCTTTCTATCTAACGTAGTTTTGCGAATGTCATCCATAGGGGGCGCCAAAACCACAAAAAGCAAAGAAAACGCGTTTGGGGCTATAACTCCCAAACCGAAAATCCCACATTCAAAAACTTTACATCCCCGGATTCCGTGAAGCGAGGGGCCGGCGCCGTGGATGACGACGCCCGATCCCGAGTCGCGTGGGAGGCTTGGCCCCCGTTCACAACTGCTCGCAGTTCTAGTTTTGGTTATTGTTATTTTACCTTCATTGTTTACCTACTGAATGCACTATGTACAGCACTTTCGACAGTGCAAACTGTCATAAATGTGCTTTTATAAATACATTTTACTTACTTACTTACTTATAACTCACCCAGGCCCTTGCGCACAAATCACCCCATCCCCAGAATTTTGGATAATAGGCATGATGCAGCAATTTAGGGTTGACATTGTGCTAACTATATAGACTCAAAGTGTAGCATACCAAAGCACTAAAACATGTGTCAAATGTTTTCAAACGTGTCTATAATTGTTCAGACACAATAATCAAAAAACCTTGATCATGGAAATTTTACTTTGAAAGGCAAAACACAGTTTTTTTAGCTTAAATGTGCTTATATCTTATTCCTTGTGTCTCCCTTCTTTACAGGATGAGTCAAATGGATGGCTCTTCTTAAATATGTGGTCACATTTCCAATTTCTTCCACGGTTTTCTAGAAACAAGGGGTTTTGCAACTTCCAAAATGCACAAATCACCCCACCTTCCCCTATATATAATTTGAAATAGAAAATTCTAGATTTAAAAGGGTTATGGACTACAACCTATGCTACTTTATATGCAGCAGTAAGAACCGTTGCCTCGAATTGCAGGCTTTTGTATTTGAAATAAAGTTTTGAATTACATTGTTTTGACTGATGTTGTCCTCTGGATTACCATTGTCATGCAACGTGCTGTATTAAGACCACCTAGATAGTACACCATAAATTGTATTTCAACTATATTTACATGTCCAGTGAACTATAAGAAATATTGCAATATGTATCGTATCGTCCTTACCCATACCCAGCCCTAGTGTGTACGCCACCTTGTACCCTTTGTGAGTCTGCATATAATATTGTGTGTTACTTTTAAACTTGTCGTCACTGCAAATGAGGAAAACCCCAATGTCTTTTGAGCATCAAGGTTTGATTGATAACACTACTTCATGTGGAGTAACTGTGGTAAGTGTGTAAGGGGCCTGTGATGAGCGGCCGGTTCCAGGGCAGTTTGAATGAAAGACACTGTCTGTGCTACAAAGATTTGCTCTGAGGGGAAGCTAAGTCAGAATTCACTGTGATGGTTTTATATTAATATATATATTTTTTGTATAAAGGTTCATTGGAAGGGCTTCATCGTGGCATGTTTGCACAGCCATATCTTGTTATATTTAGTGTCTTTTTCATATCCTTTTGAACCCTGTGGCTCTAAGCCTGCTGCCTTCACATCAGGTCAACTCCCACGCAGACACGCAGAGCAGGAGAGTGGGAATAAAAAAGAGTGGTAGAGGGAGGGACTGTGAAAAAGTGATAGAAGAACAGCAGTTGAGAGAAAATTAAGTGTCTATGTGAGCGTGCCGGAGCCCGCCTCAGCTCAAGAGACAGAGAGCACGGAGAGGCAGAACAGCAAATTATGACAGTTCAGGGATGAGCCCAGAGCTGTCAGCAAAAATGGAAATAAAAAGGGCTGTGAGTGGCCCCACCACAAGTCAAAGTGACAGCCATGTAAATAATATTGGCGGAATATGCTGCAATTTAGGCATAATTTACCCAGCCCCTCCCCAACCCAAAGAGAGAGAGGGAGAAAGAGAAAAAAACTGACAATTTGTCCTTTGAAGGTTAAAATGAGCATTTCAGGCTTTTGTGGGAAGAAAAAGGCCTGTGTTAGCTACAGTAAGGGCACTGTGAGGGGAGCCTAAGCAGGCCCAGGCATTTCCTGCACTGTTTGCCTGGCCCTGGTTCTGAAAATCATTACGGCACCATCCATCTGTCATGACCTTGGCATATATATACACTCACATTTATGATTACTTAAACAGAAAACAGATGCAGAGGGGCCTTTTGAAGAGAAGTCTGATCCACCACTCGGACTAATGGCTCAAAAAGTGTGAACGCTATAGCCTTTGAGGGGGCCTTTTGGTCTGACCGCTCCAATATAGAGCCCACGGCCATCAAACGAAAAAATACCATACAGAGCTGGCAACCATTGCCTCATTATGAAGACAAAAGCTCCACATTCCTGAGTCCATGTTTAGTGTGTGTCTAACCCTGTTGTGTGTTGTATGGAAAGGGACAACACTTTCATGACTGTCTCAGAAAGGTAACTTAGCTAATAACTTCCCTGCAAGTTCAGTGAGCTTTCATAGGGTCTTAATTGCTTTCAGACTGATGGTTAGCTAAACCTCTCCCTGGCCGGCTATACCGTTCAATCATAGCTAAGCAACTGTAACTAGGCACAGCAGGTCTGTCAAGCTTTCAGTTTCTCCCCATGCAGAAGCAGTGGGTATTGGACTGTATAGTAACACGGACACACTGTATTGCAAGAGCTTGTCTCGAAGAGTGGCTTCCTATGTGTATCCTATGCAAATCCCACATATAAGAGCAAAGGTTTAAGGGAAGGATTAATCACTGTCTGCTCTAATGCAAGCATTAAACAGCATGCTTATTAGTCAATTGTAGAGAAATCTATCCCAGCTTTACATATGAGGCTGTTTTAAAAAAAAATTGCATTAGGGTAACTTTACATTAGGGATTACCAGCATGTTTATCCACTTGTATTAAGTGTGTTTTAATAAGTGAATTCAGGCAACATGGGAAAAGAGGACTCAAATGTGCGCACACACACACACACACACACACACACACACACACGGCAGAGGATTAAGTGAAATAAGCTAAACGAAATGTTCAGGAACAGGCTTACAGGTTTGCAATGCATGGCGGTTCAGCAAGGTAAATGCAAGAGGGCTCCACTCTCAGGCGATAGGTCGAAACACCAGAGCGGGTAACAAGAAAGCAGGATCAAGTTGAGGTTCCACTGGCCCGAGAGCATAGGCACAAGGGATGCATAGTCGGTCTGGAAAGTGATTCAGGAAAAGCTCTCGTTCATGAACTGACAGGGTGGATGGTAGAATGAGAAACAGGTGAGCAGGAGGATGTGGTGGAGGTGGAGAATTGCAATAAACTTTAATAGGGATGGAGGGGAGTGGGGAAGTGGTGGTGTGGCTGAATGGAGGGCCACAGATCAGAATGGACAAAAAATAAATAAAAAAATCATGACAGAGTTGATTATGTTTTTAACACGTATGGCAGTGATCTACAGTACCATGCAAGGTGCTGGCCAAGTCATCGGGAGCAATGTGGTTCACTGAAGTGTGTAGCTCCACCCTTTTTGGGATCTTTTATTTTAATTTTTTATATATATATATATATATATATATATATATATATATATATATATATACTTTATTGTAGGATCATATAGTATTTCTGATGAGTTATTTTTACATTTACATCATCCTACAAACATTTTTTATTTTTTGGGATCTTTGAGACGGCTTGGTACCACAACAAAAGGGTGACCGAAATAGGTACGGCACGGTTCACTTATTTAGCTATCCCCTTTCTAACTTTTGTACAGTGGGAACACAGATAAATGTGTGCCGAGCCGAGCCGCACCGAACTGAACCATACAAGTGGAAACAAGGCTTATACCTCTGCCATTGAGGCTACCCTTCTTCTCCAACCCTCCTTTTATCCACAGACGGACAGATTAAGTCATCAGACCTTATCCAGGAACCAGAGATCCAGTGTCCATTTCCCCCCAGTGCTTTCATGTGTAACACCGGGCCCGGAGTCTAGCCCTCAGGATCTCATTAATCTGTACGCTATTTCCCCAGCCTACTGCCCTGCTCTGCCCCACTTCACTCACCTCGCAACGCTAACAGAGAGAGAGATAGAGAGAGATAGAGATAAAGAGAGAGAGAGAGAGAGAGAGAGAGAGAGAGAGAGAGAGAGAGAGGAAAAGGAATGGAAAGCCACAAAGTGCAATCCAACACCCCTGAGGAGTTCTCTCCCTCTGACTGAGTGGGAATTTTGTGGAGCGGCTCAAACAAACGGCGGTGTGTGTGTGTGTGTGTGTGTGTGTGTGTGTGTGTGTGTGTGCGTGTGTGCCAACAAACGTTCCCAAAGGATAAGAAAAAAGAGCTGGAATAGCACCTTCTGGTCGTTAGGCTCCTCCTAATCAACTCTTACCTCCCACTATAGCCTCAGCCAGGAGAGTAGTGGGAGTGAAAGTTCACATTAGGATCAAGCCTTCCCAGTCGCAATTCATCAAACAACACCAGTAGCAGAGTGCTGCCAATGATATTGAAGCAAGACACTGCAGGTGAATAGGGTAAACAGAATAGTGCTAAGAATGATTATGGAAAGTTTAGTTATTATAAATGCTTTAGATGTTGAGATATTTGGTTCAGAGTGATAATGGCCATGGATGGTTTTATTAGGAGAAATATACAGATGCAAACAAACAAGGTTTAGTCAAATAAACTCCTTTTATTTATACTAGAAGGGGAAATAGCCAGAAATCTCTAAATTGACAAGAGCTTGAAAAATAATGGTTTTGCCTAGAGTGTCACGCCTGCCTTCAAATATGTGTTTTATACCTTTTGCAAACACAGAATGAAAGCAGAAACCCGCACAGGCATTGTACCTTCATACACATATTACCATTCCACACCTTCAAAGACAGACCACACACAACAACACTCTCTTATGACTATTGTGTCCCAGGAGAGACTCTGCAACACCTAACCCATTGAATCAAGCTGCATATAGAAACAGATGAGGGGTAAAATTAAGATCCCTGAATATAAACATAAACGCACTCTGATTTGTTTTTTTTCTCATTATGCCACACCAGGCTCCCGGCTTGTCAAGACAGAAAACACCGCTCTACATTTTCACTTTTTAAAAGATGAAAGTATGGAGGAGTCGCAGAAAAAATGACATCTCTGGTAAAAGTGATCGGAAAAGCAAACAAGAGGATTTAATATGAAAAAGCGTTTGGCTGGCATTTATAATGTGAATGCCAATGTGGAATTTTAATCAGAAATATGAATATAACTGTCTGTTTCATGAGGTTGTGTTGACTCACTGTATATTAACTCTCTATATACTGTATGTGACTGCCAAAGTTAATAGCACTCCCTCCCTGACTTCTCTCTTCTTCTGCGGTTTATTAAGTGGTTTAATTTGGAGTCAACCTCATAGGTGGGTTTCTGGAATCCCACTAGATGTACAGTGTGTGTGTGTGTGTGTGTGTGTGTGTGTGTGTGTGTGTGTGTGTGTGTGGGGAGTGGGGGGGGCACTCTGACAAGAGGCTGCTGTCAAGGAGTGCAGGCAGCAGCAGCAGCAGCCACAGGCCACTGAGCATGGGAGAGAGGGGTTGGGTTAGAGAAGGTATAGGTCTACAAGCCAGCCCCCTGCCACTCACCCTTTACACTTTTATTGGCTCCCATTAAAGCACTTAGACACAGTTAGACCGGGTAAGGGGACGGACCTTGGGCTCCACTCACACTTTTTAAAAAAATACCTTAAAGCTCTCAGTCAGCATCCTGCTTTCTCTTAAATGCATTCACAAATCGGCAGGACTTTTCCCCTTCCATTCTGACCGAGAGTGAGTCCTGTGTAGTTTTTAAGGCGAGACACTGCAGGTGAATAGGGTAACATTTTTAACGTATCCTTTTTTAAATGTTCGGAATAAGTATGCACATTTGGCGTTATCTAACTAACCATGCATACATTTGCATTTTTATCAAACCAGCAATATGGATGTTGGATAAAGGCAGAGTTCAAAATGTTATTTTATTTTTACAACATTTTAGTATCCAGCGTTTTTACCCAGCAGATTTTGTGATACAGCCTTTCTACATAACTTAAAATAGGTCTTGAAAATGCCTTTTTAAAATGTATCATAAATGGGGCAATTATTAACATATGACCAAATGACCAATACTGTTGTAATAGCCTTCAGAATAAGAATTGTAATGGAAAGTGTAGTTGATGGAAGTGCTTTATAAATTGAGATTTTTGATTCAGAAATTTGAACGAAAATTATGTTGAGATAACCGTGAAAGACGGTTGTATGGGAGAATTAGTCAGATGCAAGAAGACAATGTTTAGTCAAATATGCAGTGTGTCTTGCCTCTTAAAGCGTTCATAAAATCCTCAGCATTCTCCCACGTTCTTTCCCTTGGCACCTTTCCCTTCCACCCTGACCTGGGGTGAGTCCTGTTTGGTTTCAACTTTTCACAAGGGATTATGGGAAGAAAAGTGGGTGTTCTTCAAATATAAATGAAGTGCTGTCAACAGGATGCAAACAAGACTCTATGTAAGCTCAGGCAGATGTGTTGGAACAGCTCTGAGGAAATGCATTCGCACACACACACACACACACACACACACACAGACACACACACACACACACACACACACACAAACAGTGAACGAGCGAGCCGGGACTATGAGATAGATAGCTGATCACATAAGTGAATCGAGTCTATTCATGACTGTGTGCGCCTGTGCATAATACCTCTGTGTTTGTTCTTGTCATATGTTTGTCTGTCCCCTTATGCAGCTGGGAAAAGGATTCCTTGCGATGACAGTCCCAATCAATCACAGTCGCCGCTGGAGTGCAGAGTTCAAGAGCCGATTTTTTTGGCAGTGGGGCTTCACTAGAGGGTGGGCCGTGCCAAGGCAAAGAGAGATAACTGGAGTAATGATTGCAATTAAGCAAGTTTATGAATATTTATGACAAACATCTGCACTGAACCAAGTTAGACTATACACAGGGCTGATACTAATCTCTCAGTGAGGTTGACTGTGAGAAGCATTGGCCAATAAGAGAGGAGCTGGTGTGTGACAAGCCTCCAGTGTATGGGGCCAGAGGTTGCAGGTGAAGAGGTGTCAGGCACAAGTAGGTAAACCAGGTGTCTGGGTTTATGTTGAACCCCCTCTGAAGGCTTCAGGGGCTACCGGAGCAAAACCACACGCTAATGGATTTAAATAGATGATCTCTACAGCTGCAGGTGCTTCCATTCATTGCCAACGGGTAGAGATGAAAGCGCCCCAATAAAAAAAGGTATACCTTGGTTAATGTCAGTTGTTAAGACACCAAGTTCTTTATTTATTTATGTATTGTACGCTGTTATGAGCAGTCATAGTAGGTCAATAACTCAGTAATGTATAGGATTATAAGTAATAATGGTAGAGCTGTTAAGACACAATAAAATAAAACATCAATAAATGTAGAACATGTTGATGAGGGATAGATAGATAGATAGATAGATAGATAGATAGATAGATAGATAGATAGATAGATAGATAGATAGATAGATAGATAGATAGATAGATAGATAGATAGATAGATAGATAGATAGATATGCCATGGACATTTATCCAGAAAACAAAACAAATACCTGAACCTAAATATACCATCTCCACCAATCATCATCTTCCTAACAATGAGCTCTGTCTGTTACATTACTACAAGTGGTATGCTGAACTTTTTCCATTTATGTTTGCATAAAAAAAAGCTTAGGTAGGTCTACGTGTTACTGAGTTGAAACACTTAAACATTGTAAGGAATATTGCTATGAACAAGTAATGAATCAGTAAGATAAATGATGACACTCAAGCTCACTTATCACTTCAATAATATCTCTATAACAACCCTATAAAAGCTAATCGTTAAGATTAACATATCTGGTTGGGATAATTGACTTCATAGGGAGCTTGATTTACTTTCTGTGCAATTTCAACTGTCACTTTAATTGGTATTATACATGTATATCCTGTAACCGATTATGTCATCAGTATGTATGACTCTTCAAGTTTTATTTTAACCCACCATACTGTAATATACAGTTGATTTGGTTGTAGCTGCTCAACAATGAGTTTACTGTCTCATATAATCTCAGTATATAATGACATATAGTGTTTATTTGTTTTACCAATGAACGTGAAAACAAGTGAGTAAGTCAGTTAAAAAGCTAAAACTGAGGACTTTTAGTTTCCGTCACGTGCTCCTTAAGGGTTGCCACCACTCCTTCCCAGCAGATTTAATTGCTCAACTTCATCACAATGCTGCTTAATAGGACATGTTTTAAAGTGATATTAAGCCTAGTGTCTGGGAGATAATTACTTTTTGCACATCAAAAAAGGCATGGTCCAAAGACAAATTTGTCCAAATGAAAAAAAAAAACACAATTAGGATTATCGCTGATTGGTGATAAAGTATTACAGGCTCGAGTCATGTGTAATTCTATTTGTCTTATCAACAGAGTTGGGTTTAACTGAAAATTAATGTGTTCTGCATGTATAACTATTGGTTTTTCTCTTTTTTATCCACAATAGTAAATCCTCCTGCTTTGATGGCTGACAACCCAAACGCAATTGTTCAAAGATATAACTCTCTTCTGTGATGTGATTGCAACAGAATGAAAGCACACTCACACATCATTGGGCCTGTGCTTTAGATGTGCATCAGATATCATATTGCAGTGTCTGGCATTTGACTGTTTGACTGCCTGCCACAGGTGATCATAATTCAGTTTAGCCTGACATCATACCGTACCATAGGGGGTTTTCTCCAGGGGGTCAAACGGAGGCTCTACAGATTATTGAGTTAATGAAAACCACCAAGATGAGGGGGGATGTCTGCCCGTACAGTAGGTGATAAAGCCGGAGACAGTTGGGAAATTTGCGGTTTGGGTTTTTATGAGAATGCAGTGGCCCCTGGGAAATGTTTTAATTTGGTTTTATACGCTAAAAGTGAGGCGTGGGTGGTCTTGACTGCTGTCGCAAGCTGCTCCTAAAAAGCAATTAGCATTTAATTTCCTATTTCCTTTACCTCGTGTTCCTACTGCTGTCTCTCATAGAGATGCTTACAAACAAGTTGGTGTATTCAGGAATCCTTTGCAGCCTCCCTGTCTTACTTTTCATTAGCATATGCATACAGGCACATAGAAAAAACGCATAGCATTGACCTGACTGTACGAAACAGTCAAGGAGAAAAGCTGTCCTCTCACAAATTGTCCCCTTTTAGATCAACAACATTTTAGTCAAATTGCAGTCAGGTTTC
Source organism: Ammodytes marinus (assembly GCF_949987685.1). Classification (NCBI taxonomy): domain Eukaryota; kingdom Metazoa; phylum Chordata; class Actinopteri; order Uranoscopiformes; family Ammodytidae; genus Ammodytes; species Ammodytes marinus. Next base: position 9,439,609 of record NC_137216.1, on the reverse strand, counting down.
AGGCAAATTAACATTGTTTTCACTTGCATACTTCAAAAATGCGTAGTAGGCATTCTAGATGAGGCCTTTCAATGGTTTAATTATGTATTTGTTAATTAATCAGATACTACCTTTTGTGGTGTACACCATCTATTTCTCAGCTTCATACCGAAGTTGATCAAGCCTTTTCCATGGCTGCCTCCATTCCAGACAGTGGAACAACCATGTCAACACATACTGTATCTATTTTTACATTTGCCTCTGAATTATTAATATTTCTCCAAATATGTTGTATGTTTGCTATTTATAGACATATTCAATTAGCAACCCCTGTTCCTGAAGGAGGTCAGTACATACACTCATTTGACATGACTTGACATTAACACACACACACACACACACACACACACACACACACACACACACACACAGGTTGGCCTCCTTGGCTCATTGCATTCAAGAAGGGGGGAAGGTTTTTTGAACAGCGAATGACACATCGTGCGACGAGTGTGTTTCAAGTGGTGCCAGCAGCCCCTTGTGTCCTCGTCCCTCCTTCCACCTTTTGTTTGTGAGTGGCACTCCATGTCACAGGCAGGCCCTCGTAGCCAGGCTCGCTGACCCCACTCTGGACCTCCCCCCACTGTTGTTCATCAAGGAAGTATCATCCATTATTATTACAGCTGGGCATGGAGCTACCTCCGCCATGGAGCCTGCACTGGAGAGTTCAGGCCCCAGAACTGGCGCCAAAAGAAAAAAAAAGAATAGAGGATTTTCATAGCCAGTGCTGTCAAATATCTTTTTCACCAAAGTTAAAAGATAACAAACAAGGGGAAGTCATTTAACTACAGCTCACTATCAGACGGGAGATTTAAAAAGGTTGCGTGACCCCTGGCCAGGGTGTTATCCGCCATGCAAGAGCTCCTCTATGTCTGGAGGAGGGTGGACCCGAGCGAGGTGTCAGATGTGAGGTAAGAAGTTGCACACCAGGGAGTTGAAGGGTCGGACAGGGTTGGGCTTGTTTTTCAAACAGACACTGCCAGCTCCTGCCCCGTCCACACAGCTTTAAGGGTCTTGACGTAGAGCCGCTTCCTGCACTGAGCCCCTGTGTACATGATCTGTTCCAGCAAAGATTGGCCAGTCAGCAGTGGTGTGGGCGATTGCTAGTGAGGTGCAAATTTAACATGGCAGCTCTCAAAGCGCTCCAGAATAAAAAAAAAAGTATTGGCATCAAAGTGATGGCACCCCAAATTGGGAGGACTTTTAAAAACGTCATCCATGCAGAATTTTTTTTTTACCAGCAATAAGTCACAAATGGCAGCTATGCTAGCCAAAACACCTCTGTTAGCCTTTGCTGTAATCATATACTGTAATGATATAGTGCCCACATCAACACTGTTTGGTGGCCCCAGCCAAGCTCTACGGGTTTTCCTCATCCACCTCCATTACTCATTTAAATTACATACAATCTTATTTTCAGCCATTTTTAAAGTGCACTTTACCAACTTTTTATTGATTTTTCTACGTCTAAAGTTCACATACAGCATGTAATGTAATATACTATGTTTTATTAAATGGCGTGAAACCCATATAACATATAAACTAGTTTCACAAATATGTTTTCATTTGACCTGAACATATGTTCATGATGACGTGTAATTAAAAAAAAAATTAAATGTTCAGCGAGGCTGAAACATGAAGGGCACGGAATACCGCCGACATAAAAAAAACAATATGATACATAAACATAATTAGAAAAATCCAATTTTGGAAAACAACATTTACTGATAAGTAAAAGATAATGAAATTACTTAATGACAGGAGAACTTGCCCTCACCAAGACAACTACTATGACCTGAAAGTGTGGTGACATTACCTTAAGGTCAGATGGGGCAACAAACACAAGCAGCCATACAATCACACCTGTTGAACACAAACCGAAAGTTTAGCAAGATGAGCTGATTCGAACCCGGGCACTGACAGGAAGGTGTTAGTTGTAAAACTAGAAGCTGGAGGGCGGCTGGTATTACATCTACGTTGCCCACCATCTCTACCAATGTGTCTTTGAGCAAGGCACTTAACCCCAAAATGCTCCAGGGGCACTGTAATATGGCTGACCCTGCACGATTATCCCCTCTGGAGCATTGCATGTGTGTGGTGTATGGGAGGAGATATGCAAAAAGACACATTTCAAAAGGTTACCTTGTGTTGGTCAGTTTGTGTTAAATGACTATAAAATTAAACTTGACTCAACTTGACGGAAATTCACTTCGATCAACACATTGTGTTATTAATATTCACAAAATAATGTTGTCCGACCCCTTTTAATGAGCTCACTATTTCTGACTTACAGTCTGTTCTGTTTTAAACATACAGCCATTAGTCAGGAGTTAAGTACGGTTTCATGTTTGGTTACACTGCTGATTGACCGCTACAGGTTGCTCCTCTTTCTTTACATCTTCCCTCGCTGTCAGGCATGTCCTTGTGTTTTACACGCTGGTGGAAATGCTTACCCGTCTAATTCAGCCACTTAATCACATCATTAAATGCATTATTAAACACATTAAAAGCCGCTGGCTTCACAATACCTCGGGTTAATGTAGAGAGTAAAAAAGGTCTTTGAGGGTTAGCCATTGACAGTTAGAATGATTATCTGAATCCAAATTACCTATTTTTTTCATATCCATCCATTGTTCATCAGGGGCTGGTCACTTTCTGGGTGGCTGCCCAACCTTTTCCCTCACAACTACTTTCACTTGCAGATGGAGCGACCTCACCTGACCTCACTTTGCAGTTTCCCATTCGGTGTTTTTCTCTCTGTCTCTCTTAACAGATTGCTTATAATTAGCCCAGTGAGACATAGAGAGAAAGAGGCTTTTTTAAGTGAGTGCTTCACTAATTGTGTCTCTTTATTATTTTTTTCCCGCCTATATGAAAAGGGGTATTTAGTAAAATAGAAAACAGCTGCTCCATTTATCCCCCTCATTTGTTTTGACTGTCACCGCCGATTCAGACCTGCTTCTGTTCCTCTCTGTTTGTGTACCTTTGCCCCGTGCTGCTGATGGTGGTGGGTGGTATGAAAAGGAACAGTGCTGGAGAGAGAAAGTGTAAACTGTTATGCCATTAATAGCTGATAGCATCCATCCAGCCATCAACACATCCATTGTATGCTGCTTATCTGGGGCCAGGTAGGGGTTGTCACAGGCTAAGCAAGGAAGTTCACATGTACTTCTCCACATGGTTTTCAGGTCCCTCCCCGGGGATCCTGAAGCGTTCCCAAGACAGAGATGTGTCGGAGATTTCCGACTTCACTACATATTGTAGTCTATGGATCTACCGGTACCTGGCAACAGTAACTTGCTAGAGCCTAACGTTTAGTTATTTGGATGAGAAAGGTTGTAGGCGTCCATACTTTCCCGAGCAGATGCACTGGAACACAGACAGGTCGGAACTCGGAACTACCAAGTCAGAAATTTCCAAGTTCCGAGTATAAAGGAACGCAGCATTCAACTGAAACTGGAGCGCAACTTCGACGTCATCGTTCTCAGCCACTTGCTCTGTTCGCTGATTGGATAAACAAAAATCTCGATGAGCAGAATTTCATGAACACACCCCAGCCCCAGACTGACTACTGAAGTGAAATGAAAATTGAGCGGAAGTAGGTAGGCGGGCGGAGCCAGGCTAATATAATCCCTACAGTTGGACCGATCTCCACAGGTGGCTTTCCATGTGAAGGAGCAGAGTCTTTAGTCCGAGCTCCCTTTACATACATGAGCTTTTTATTCTTCCAACATGTGTTTTTTTCAGCTAACTATCGGATGTTTTACTATTATTTGGTTCCGTTAATGCCAGGATGAGGTGATAAAGGTAGTTTCTAACATGTTTTAAATATTACCACTGCCTTCCTCATCCTTGAAAACATAGAATTAGCCGCCAGAATCAAGATCCTAGGCGGATCCTAGATCCTAGGCTTTTTAAAAGTGTACACCATAGGAATGATGGCCACATAGCCAAAAACCTTTGTTATGACATGCTCTAACAGTGGTCTTAAGCAAATTTTTGTATCAACAAAAGCACAATTCATTCATTCAGTATGTTTCAAATACTGTATATGCTGGACTATCTTGATATGCGCAAGAGCAGGGAAGCACAAAAAAGAGAAGTCGACAACCCTCTCTGAATTGTTCACCGACACAAATCAGGCAAGAGCTGAAAAGCATGATTCATGAACCATCAGATGAGCCATCAAAATCCCAAAAAATTGTTATTCTAGTAAACAGGCATGGGTCAAATGTAATAGATCAATCAGCAAACTCACCCGTCAGGCACTAAAGGCAGAGAATTGGGGTCTATGGAATCAGGCAGGAGGGTCAGAGAGGCAGGATCAGGAAACGGGCAATCAAGTCCTGGCAAGCTTAGCGTGGTGCCAGAGAAAAAAAATATTGGCAACTAAGAAATGGAATGGGCCAATATATCTAATCAGAGGGAATGGGAAGCAGGTGAATGATTAGTGGAAGCAGGCCAGGTGAGGGGTGACGGGAGACATGAGACGGGAGACTGAGTGAGTAAATTAATGAATGCTGGGAGATTAGGGAGAATTCTGGACACTGGGAGAGCTCAACACCCACCGAAAGTGTTTGAAATCCTGCCGAGAATAAGGACGCAGCCCCTCGTTGCCATTATATAAAAGGTCCAGATGGCTCGTAGCAATGGGTCCAGTTATCACTCATACCCAGCTACCCCCCACTTTCTCCAGGGTTAACCCCAACACAGTGGCACTCGGCCAGGGAAACTCCAGTGCTATACATAGAGATGAGTCCAACTATATGGAGTCTGTACCGCTGTGGTTCCTTCCCTGCCCAATAAGTGACTTTTTGACGTCCTTAGAAGCAGTCTGGGATGCCAGGGGTCATCAGGTCTATGATCATGTTCCTTGTAGCCTTGACAGCTCATCCTTATGTTATACGTGTGTATGTGGGTTTGAATCCAAATATATCAATCTATCCATCCATCCATCCATATATATATATATATATATATATATATATATATATATATGGATGGATGGATATATATATCCATGTATCTATATATATGACGTGGCCAAGTTAAATATCTAAAAAAATAAACCAATTAAGAGAAACTCTGCATGCAAAGTTACATAGTAAATGTCCCACAAGTTATAGTGTGTGAAATCACATGAAAGGAACTTAAGCTAAAGCAAGGATAAAAAGGTTGGATTTAGGAGACTAACAAGAGGGGCAAACCCAGTGAAGGGAGTGGGATGTGTGTGTGAGAGAGAGAATAGGCCTATTGCATGATTTAAGAGGGATGAATAAAGTTGGCACTTGACTTTGTGTGCTTCACATGCATCTGTGTAAAGAATATATACCAATCAAGATAAAAAGAACCCTTGAAATTTCATAAATGACACTTAGTACAGTTGTGCATATTGCTTCCATAACAGTATTAAGTATCCATAATAGCTAGTGTACAATAAAAATAATATGAGTATATTATTAAGCTATGTATTTTTGCTTTCATGTTTTATAAATGATAGTTTCACCTTTTTCACCACGATTACATTTGTACACTCATAGGCATGTAATACATGACAATAAGGTTCAAAATATGCAACTCCATCCAAAACCAAAAATCTGCTTTAATGGCTGACATTGGTAAAGGTCATATCCTGAGATCATTCAATAAAGAGATATGAGCACATAATATGGTAGTAGAACAAGTGTGAATGAATTTCAATGTTGAAGTGTGTCACTTGAAAATACAGAGAAAAGGACAGTAAAAGGCCACCCGTTCTTGGTCTCAGCCTTGTTGATGAATTTCCATTGCTACAAGTAGGAGAAAGAGATGGAAGAGAATGATGCAATACACTCGATTTGCCCTGAGAACTTAACCTTCCTCCTGTGTTAACTTTCTGCTACCATCCATGGTGTTAGCGGGTCGGTTTCGACCCGTGTCTGAAATCAGCTGTAAAAAACACTAAAAACAATTATCTATCATCCAGTTTGTTTCTCATCTCTTGGTTACCTTGTTAGGCTTCCTTATCCATGACAATATTGTTTTTAATAGTTTTGGTGTAGGCAGCTGGGCCTTTTTTTTGTCAGTATGCGCCTCAATTTCAATAAAAACAATTGTAAAATTTATCTCAAGAGAAACATATAAATAAATATTTGGTTGTTGTGTTACCTGATTATTACTGAGGGGTATGAGAATACATTTTTTAACTAAATTTGTTTTATTTATTTTTTCATATTAATATTATTTACCTTTTTAACATCTACGGTGTTACTGGTCAATTACGACCCATATATATTTATTTCAGAAAACAGCAAACAAACTTTTATTTCAGCATTATACAAACACACAATGAAAACCAGAACAAGTCACAACACAAAATATAGATTTGTAAGGTCAAATAAACATCAACAAATCAAACCAATCGAAATCAATTACTAGTTCCAAAACTAGTAAAAAAAAGTAAAAGTAAAGTAGTAAAAGTCTCTGTTTGCATATGTTTGGTTGTGTGTTCAGATGTGTGGCAAAGAGCAACACTTTCAGTGTTCTTTGCAGAAATATTTCTTGCAGGTAAAGCACAATACTTTTATCTTTCTGTCCTTAGTGCTTCGGCAGACCTGACACCTCTTATTTTTAGAATCAGGTGGCCATTTTCACCAAAAACATGATCCAGAACTTGGCTCACTGTATATCTCCTAATTTTTGAATGCTGCAAATAGGAGATGTGCACTATGCAAGTCACCAACTCTATATTGAATTGACCTCACATGTCTGGATATGCCCGTCTGTTTGTTTCGCTTTTATGCAGGTATGAGGGCAAAACAAGTCAAAATGAGAACCGCCCCAGAGCTCACATGATTGGGAGAGGAGCTGACTGTCATTGTGTTGGCTGACAGTGCACTTATGATTTCAGTTTTGGCTCTAGTTATTGTTTTTTACATCTTATTCTATAACCGGGTCGAAAACGACCCTAACACCACCAGTGTTATAATTTCCACCAGAGCATTGTATAATTAAGTGAAACATTTTTTATTTTTTTTTATTTTGTTGAAATAGAGGTTCCTGACAAAGTCAAGAAATTTTGATGCAATAAACAAAATGTAAGTGGTTCTTTTATGCATTTGAAATCCGAAACGGGTCGGTGGCGACCCTAACACGAGAGGAAGGTTAAAAGACAAAGGCATTACAGGCAGGTGTTTAAGTGACTGTCACAAATTGGGATTGGACACACAATAGTTTGGACCTTTTGGGCTGAATGACGCTAATTGCTAGTCTAGAAAATGTCATTGGACTTTGTCCTTCAGGGCCACCATACATTTGCCATGACAAACAGCATTCCCCGCAGCCCAGTGTTCATTAAAAGTTGACTAACAACAAATTAATATTTACCCGGAGGATAATTTTCTCATTAGCAATCAAAATTGAAATATTATTTTTATGCCCACAATCGCTACAAAGTGTTTGCAAGTGCTGGAGTAATTGATGACCCTTATCAACAGCGCAATGATTACCACCTTGAACTTGCCATGGCTGCTGTTTAGACCCAATATGCAGGTGGCAACCCCTATTTTATATCAACATCCTTGACCAAAAATAGCCCAGACAAGCTTTCTTTGGTATATCAGCAGTAGTTAACTTCCTTCATATCCCATGTCAACCCCTTTAGGTTATTTCCTCTGAAGGGCAATGGAGGTCTAACTTAGCATTTTCCTACCATACAGTATGTAGAGGGTAGGCCTGGGATGCTGTACTATGTTCAGCCACATGAGACACATGTATGGCCAAGAGAAAATAGGCTGCATGATGGATAAAGATATCAGAGTGCTTTGGGGGTGTATATATAAATTGCGACCCTGCTATCTCTGCTGTGTTTTCATTAGAGTGATCGAGAAAGGGGGTAATATGCAAAAGCCAGGGCTCCTCTTAGGGCATGACAGCCTCAATCTATCACAGCCTCCTTTACCTAGATCTGAGAGACAACAACGGAGAAGAAGATGGAGATAAAATGAGGGGAGAGCAGAGGCATTTTCCATCTCATCCCCCTCGCCGCCGACTGATTACAGGGCACAGGGGGGGTATCAATCTTTGACAAGTCATTCTCGTTGGGATGCTCACGGACTTGATAGCTTTTCTAAGGGATTCATTTTCAAATGAATATGACTGAGATTGACTTAAGGGGTGAGGAAAATCAATGCTGAGAGAGCAAAAGGGGAAAGCAGATGTTGGCAGGCGAAGAGCACAATTAATAGACGAGGACACATGCAAGGTCATGGTAGGCCATTGGTTGGATCCGAAGTTTTAGCCGAATCTACCTAGATTTAAAGTGAACAATCTTGAATATAATGAGCAAGCAAGGTGTTAAGAGAGAGTTAGCTCAACATTCTGAAAGAAAGGATGAAGAGAGTGTGTTTGAACATGGCCGATGCACTGTATATGGCGTTTTGCTAACAGGCTGTAGTCGTCACGGACAAGGTTGCCTGTCTGTCGATGTGAAGAGGTGATAAAATGGCAAATAGATAAGTGCTGTAGAACTGAAAAAAATAACTATATAGTCTAGGACACAGCTGAATAATTCATCATGGATCATTCATTAGCAAGTTGTGTATGTGTTTGCATATCTTTTTAAATAACTTTTCCAGCTTCCAGTTGGACAGACATTGGAGAGATTCAGTAATGAACCCTTAAGGGCGTGTTTACACGTTAACTGTCTGGTTCTCTTAGAATGAACTCTGGACTTCTTGCCTGGTTAGATGGATAGATATAGAATCATATAATATGTGTTAGAAATGTGCATATACTTAATCATTTGGTAACCATGGAGACTTGCAAAGATTGCTTCTATCTTTCTGTGTGCTTCAGCAGGTCATTAAGTCCATTGAAAAATACCACATGAATCCTTCCAGAACATTGCTGTACAGTAGAGCTGCAACGATTAATCGACGAATCGATTATTAATCGATTATTAAAATAGTCGCCAACTATTTTGATAATCGATTAATCGTTTTTTTTTCGCTTCTCAAATCTGAATATTTTCTGGTTTATTTTATCCTATTATGACAGTAAACCGAAATATCTGTGTGTTTTGGACATAACAATACATTTGAGGACGTCAACATGGGCTTTGGAAAATTGATCAACATTTTTCACCATTTTTTGACATTTTACGGACCAAAACACTAATCGATTAATAATCGATTAATCGAGAAAATAATCAACAGATTAATCAATTATCAAAATAATCGTTAGTTGCAGTTCTACTGTATAGGCCACCTCATTTGGACCTCAATCTGGACTGTCATTATCTATAACATGGACTTGCTTTGAACTAATGATTGAAAAAAGGCTCAGAATCAGTTATTGTACAATAAGCACAAAAGGATCAAATTAGATAAGATGAAGAAAGTCATATATGCAATAAATAAAGTCTAAATAGTGCACAGGTAAGGCAAACCAAACGGTATAAAACAAGTAAATAAATTGCTCAGGATGACAACTGTCGAAAGTGTGTCTGTGTTATGAAAAAGGCAGCAGTGGCATGTTAAAGGGTAATTTAAAAAATAATGGTGACCACAGCTAGCAGAACCTGCTAGATGACGGCATATTGGCTACACTGGACTCTAAAATAGACTTGCAGAGTGCAGGGTCAAATCTTAAACTGGAAAAAGAGGGAAGCAACAATGACGCCGATGGCCAATGCTGTCACATAGGGCATGCTACTTCCTGATTGGTACATTTGTCTTGAAGAAGAGCCATGAGCCAATAATCACATGTGAAGCCCATTAGAGTTTGTTCAAAATAGATCCCAATTTTTTCTCATGTGATTATTATGCTGCAAAACATGATGACAGCCAACAAGAGTATATTTGGGAATTGGTTATAGAGCTGCAACAATACATTAAGATCATACTTGATTAGATAATATGATTAAGTCCCTGTCCAACTTGGACAGTACAACAGTTTACTAAAGTTTCCTGAAAATGTTACTAGGAATCGCACATTATTGGGACCCCCACATAAATTGGTGGGCCTTCTATGTCAATGTTTTTTGTTCTCAAAACCCAAAGAATGTTCATGTCGTTTGTAACTTTTTGCTGGCATATAACATAATCCTCCATTAGAAACACTCAACACATACACACAAATTGCTTAAGGCTTCTGGATTCGATGGCTAGAGTTGTATTATTATGTTTTGCTCCATTTGAATAAACAGTGCTGCTCTTGGCCTGGCTGTGTGGTGATCCTAGAGAGGAGATAAGCAGGGTAAATAAAGCTAAACTTCTTGAGTGAGAAAGGGGTCTACTCCCATGGCTGCTCAACTGTTTTACTGTTTAAATGCCTCCAGATGGGAGTTATTATTGTATTACTTTCTCATGTTCTAATGTTTTGTGTTCGTGTGACACAAAAAAAGAATGATAAGTGTTCGTGTTATAGACATGTGTGTGTGTGTGTGTGTGCACGAACAAGTGCTTTAGGTCAGCCTGCTTTTTAAATGCATCCCACTTTGTGAGTCCCACTAGTTTGCATTGTCATAAGAATAAGGATGATGACACACAATAACAATAGACTATTTATCACTGTTGGCAGGCAAGTTTATGGGGGAGCGATGCGTGTGCTATGACTTATCTGGGGCAAAACACCTTGCAACAAGTGCCACATAACTTACCAGTGAGTAATAGTTTTTTGAGGAAAATGACACTCCCGAGAGACTTAAGATAGATCTTTTCTTAAAGTCAAGATGGAGCACTGTGACAAAGTCATGCAGCGTTAAGTGAAAGATGAGTAACTATGTGTTTTTTCTCTCCACCTCCAGCAGATATAGATCAGAACAACTTCTCTCCATGGTTTCCCCCTTCTGAAGTGACTGACGCCTATGGTGATGAAGGGCTCCCGGATCTCCTAAACGGTGGCTTGTTATTCCATTAAATATACCTTTTCCTAACGACTTACAGAAAAGCAAAAAAAAAAAAAAAAGCCGATGACAAGGTAAAAATGGATTAATTAAGGGTACCTTGGGCGTCGAGGCAGCCACTTAATCATAAATCGCGCTTGTCACAGGGATTTAGGATCTGATTGACTTGAACAGATTATGCCTCTCTTCATTTTCAGCCTTTTGTGCGGTGGAAAATTAATTGTCGGTGACATTTGCTTGTAACCCCCCCTCCCCCCACCACCACCCACCATCTCCACATCCTCAATTAATTATCTGCTCTCTTTTATATTCTCCTTCAAACAAGTTTTCTTTTTTGGAGATACACAAGAGGCAACCGTTTCCTCGACTGCCGAGAACAACATCCGCTTTTTGATTGAGTCGGAGGCAATCTAATCATCAGTATAGTCGCTGAGGCAAATGCTCCGGTCTTATATTTAGACTGCTTCGTCAGTGCTATTACCCAGCAGCCTGCTGACACACAAACCCACACGCAAGACGCACTGTCTGACTGACAGCTATAGGGCGGGGGTGGGGGTGAGGGAAGAGTTCGGGCCACCCTGACTAGTCAATCATCTGTGGCTTTGACATTTTATTTCCCAAACCAGGTGACAGGGGGAGTAACGGGGAGAAATCAACATAAGAAGGGGGAAGAAATGAGGAATGAAGAAAAGGAATAGACTGTTGGCATTTTTCTCGCTAGTGCCGGTTGTACTCTACTCGGGGTCATCCCTATGTTCCCACATCCCTTTGTTCCTGAAATTGGCTATTAGGTTCAGGCATCACAGCTGGGTGGTTAGGGTTAAGGTAAGAGGACAGAGAGGGTTAGAAGAGGTTAGAATAGGAGTGAAACGGACAAACACACACACACATACATACATACATACATACATACAGTGTATAATATTATCTATTATTTAGTTAGATTACCTAGAAAATGTGGGACCATTAGGCTGTGGGAACATGGACACACTCCCCTCTACTCTACTCTACCCTACTAGGTGCCAGGGACCAGGTACTATAAGGTGACGTGAAACACTGTATAGCACTGGTTGGTCAGAGCGTCAGCAATCGCATACCGTTTGGTCGTGACGTATGTCATGGGCCGGCTTCCGCAATTGAAACTGGCGCATGTCATTGTTCTCAGCCACTACCTCTGTTTGCTGATTGGTCATGTATCCTCATAAAACCTGCGAATATACCGGACCCAGACTGACTACTGAAGGGAAATTAAAATTGAGCGGAAGTGTTCAGGCGGTGCCAGGCTACGATTTGGTGCCTTAGAAGAGAAAATATAGAAATAGAGAGTTGGAAAGGAGGGAGGAAGGAGAGTGAAATAAGGGGGTAAACAGAGGGCAGGGATGGAGTGTGTCTTCAGTCAGCACAATACACAGCAGAGGAGGAGAGAGAAAATGGGGGAACATTGTGGGATAGGCACAGCTGACAGGATGAAGGAAGGCTGAGAGAGGAGATTGCATGATGAAACTGGAGTACAATGTGTGTGTGTGTGTGTGTGTGTGTGTGTGTGTGTGCGTTTGTTTTCTTCCTGTGTTTCATTAAAGGCAATGAGAGACATTTTTATTTCCTACAACAGTAGATGTGACTGATGGATGTGTGTGTGTGTGTCCCAGTAGGTGTCAGATAACCTGTCCTGACTCGCACACACTCACACACACACACACACACACACACACACACACACACACACACACACACACACACACACACACACACACACACACACACACACACACACACACACACACACACACACACACACACACACACACACACACACACACACACACACACACACACACACACACACACACACACACACACACACACACACACAATGATTTATGGATGTATTTGTCTACAGTTTATTTGTAATCATACAGTCAAATGTGGAAACAGTGAAACACATATTTCGGAGACTTTCAAAAAACAAATAAATAATATAGGTAAATATAGTAAATACAGTATATTATAGGGAAAATTCAAATTAGAAAGTTAATTTCGACATTTTCAACATCAGCTCACAAAACGATTTCACCATAAGCTCCATTTAGTAATGCATTACATTGAAATCACCAACATTTGAATGGATCAACAATTCTGATACTTGAGACCTTAAAGAGGACCTATTATACTACTTTTCTGGTCTTAATTTCTTGTTTTACACTGCTATAGAGCAACCTGACACGAATCACATCACAAAAAACTATGTAGATTTTCGGGAAGCTCTTTCTCTTATTTTGGCGATCCAGCACATCCTGTCAACACTTGAGTGTGTGTGCTTCGGCAATCTCCGCTCCCTCCGCCTGTGCATTGGCCATCTTCGCTACCCTCCCCCCCCCCTCCTGCAAACCCCACTCCGTTGTGATTGGTTACCTTCCTTCCGGAACACTTTCAGTGGCGGGAAGCGCGAGCATGGACCTATAAGGGCGCGAGGCAGACGCGAACAGGGAAGTGACAGCATTACCATACATGGAAACATCCGCGTGGTCACGTCACCAATTTTTATGCGACGTCACGAATTATGAAAGGGTAGACCGCTTTGAAGACGTGACTTCTCGACTGGCTAGAATAGTGTTTAGTGCTCTGCACAGACACCCCAGACGGTCAGCAGGGAATACGTCGAAATGCATGTAAGTCATTATTTGATAATTTAGTATGGTTAAGCATGACTATGAATCATCATAACAACGTTTATAGGTCATAAAAGTCAAAAAGCATCATAGGTCCTCTTTAATATTTTATCTGGAGCTAAAACGTTATGCCCGCTGGATGAACAGAAATCCATGTTGCTTTCTCAGGGAGATTACTGAGAGATTGTTTGACCAACGATGGTTTCCAAGCCACGGAACATTGTGTATTTGCTCTATGATCTGTGTACATGTGTGTTACGCTAACCGAAAGGCCCTGTATATATATGGAGGTATGAGCCACATGAGAAATAACTCATAATCTGGAGAGTTATTTTTTTATTTCCTGATATACAAAATTGCCAATCAGGTCAATCTTATTTATATAGCGCACTATCACACAAAAAAAACAAATTTGACTCAAGTGGCTCAGCATACCACACATTCTGCTCTCAGACACTGGATTCCGATAAGGGGAGACAACCTCAGGAAGTGCAACAGAGGAGATATCCCTCTAAGTACAGACAGGCATGCAATATAATGTATGTCCATTGTCCTATGTACATAAGAGAAAAACAAATGAAAATAAATCAAAGTTTTGATCAATTAAGGTGAGCGAAGGTAAGGAACAATTTGTTTTTTTCAAGAAACGGTCAATTTAAAGAGTTTTGGCTATTCTGCTTTCTTAACATGTCTTCTTACTAGTATTATACCAAAGGTCCAAAATGTACACGTACTGTAGGTGTTAATTTGACTAACATACCTTGCCTGTTTGCGTCTGTATATTTCTCAACCATCTTTTAACTGCCATCATCCTCTAACATGTGCATAGTATTTTTAGTTTTTTATTGGAACTGTTATATGTTGTAAAAGTGAAATAAGGAGTTCCAACTCTTCATCCAGCATCTAGATATTTGTTTTTTTAAAGAGATGCAAGTTAGTTAGATAGTCATAATTAGTTAGATATGGCTACATTTGCATATGCAATCAAATATTTCTGAAAAACATTGTAATACAAAAAAATAATAGTTTTAATGTAAAGGTATCAACAAGCAAAATTCACCTGCATTGTCCCACCTCATGATGACTAAATTGTCCAGCTGTGAGTCATGGGCAAACAGGCTTATGTCTCTACACTATGTCTTTAGATGAGCGATTGGGATCCATCTATTTTAAGCTTCTCTCTGGTCACTGCAGCACGCCAAAACGAATATGTAAGACTAAAATAGAGACATGCATGAGAAAAAAATTAAATCCCTAAAAAGGCAGCCTGGCAAAAGGACTGCAAGAGGAGAAAAAGAGAGACAAAAGGAAGGGTTTAAAGTAGCACAGGAGTCAAAGGAGAGGGAGAGAGAGAGAGAGAGAGAGAGAGAGAGATAAAGAGAGAGAGGGGGAAAATACAGATCCATTCTCCATGGCCTCCAGAGTCCAGTTTATGGTGCTGACATGCCCAGCGCTCTGATGCATCTTCCCAGTGTGGGTCAGGCCCTCTGGGGATGTGGAGGGGGGGAGTGTGGGGGGGGGGACTCTACAGCAGCGGTCTAGCATGTGTCACTGTGATAGATGTGCAAGGCAGTAAAGGCAACTCAGCATTAGCTCCCACTTACATGAAGGGGAAACCACCTCTCACCTCACCACGACTAAGGAAGACCTATTGGACCAAACCATCCCATGTCCATTAATTGTCATTAAAACGTTGAATCGGGAGAGTCTATTTTTCTTTTCTTATACAGTGTCAGCCTTCCTGATTCTGAATGGTTTCAGTGTGTATCTTCATCATCAACTTTTTTTTTTGTTTTTTTTGTTACAGAGCTCTGTGTTTGCAGTATTTATTGAAGCTAAGCCTTTTGTCAGTTCAGACAGTTTCCCTGTACATAACGGGCCATCGGGGAGAGCTACAAGCCTCGCATGGTTTATGTGGACTTTTTTTTCAGGAAGCTAAAGCATAAACCAGACAGCATGCTGATTTTAATGGTCTGAGACTTGACTGGCTGTGTGTTCACCTCCAAACTGCACGTATACCGTACACACTCAAAAACAAGAAGGGGGTTGTTCTTTAAAATAAAACAGTGAGACAGACTCAAGGATAGTAAAATCAGAAGTATATCATGCAGTTTTTTTTTCAAAGACAAAGAATGTAGGAGATACTGGCAGGTTCAGTGAAGGCACTTTCAAATCTACTGCATATTTGAAGTGCTCCCTTTGACCCTGAGTAAATGCTTTACAGATCTACTCAAAGTGGAAATCCGGTTTCTTACAAAATATATTTAAGCTTTTACTCCCAAAAGGTTATTAAATACCAAAATAAATATGTATTTCTATAAACAGGATCAAAGCGGTGGGGCATAACATTGAATACTCCTACTCTCTACAGGAAGACCTAATGTTTTTGAGTATCTCCTTTAGTGATTCAACTGCAAAGCCTTTAGACAAGATTAGAACTTTTGTTGGGCACTCATCCAGGTGACCCGTGCTATCACAGGAGAAACATACAGAGCTTGAAAAGATATAGAAAAAAATTACAAATACTTGATATTCCAACTTTGAATTCAGCCAATCTGGTCTGTAATGTTACCTGACATTACCCGAGGGAAGCATCTCACTCAGGGCTCTTTTCTCTATCATATCACATTGTTTTTTTGAAATGCCCAAGTGAAGGTAGCCTATATGTATTTATAATATCATCTCTTACTGACCTAATTATACAAACTATTTAATTATTTGTTTCTTGTTTGTTCATTATGTGTCTTTACAGAGGTGTACAACAATCTGCTATTATCATTGCTCAGTGTGGCGTGTATGCATTTCCAGTTGAAACAAGACAGAGGGGTTAAAATGTTCATAAAAGCTACTGTGTCCAGCTATTCTAGGAAATTAACAGCGCCTACGAGAAAAAGGAATACCATGCATATAGGCGAATAAGGCACAGAGTTGATTTCCCCTTTAAAATTCCGACTCGACAAATTGAGCTGTCAAGCAGCATGCGTGTAATATAATTTGAAGGGATGAAATCTAGTGGCATTTCCCCCTTGTACCCAGACACTCCTGACCCCTAGAAAAGAAGGTCAGATGGAAAGAGAGTGTACAGACCCAAAAATAAGGCTCCTCAACGGCCCCAGTGAGGTACATGATGAACAGGGGGTTGGACAAAGCCAGCACTCAGCTTTAATTGGACGGAAGGTGGCTGTACACTCATATCATAAATAACTGGACTGAGGGAAAGTGTGTGTGTGTGTGTGTGTGTGTGTGTGTGTGTGTGTGTGTGTGTGTGTGTGTGTGTGTGTGTGTGTGTGTGTGTTGGGGGTGATGGGGGAGGAGGGGAAGGGGGTTAACTTCAACGCGGCCCTGCAGTGAGCTTAAGCACCGCACTGAACTCCGAAAGGCTGTCAGGGACCTGGTGTAAATATCCCGTGGACTAACTGATTTGTCTACGGTCGTAAACACGCTGTAAAGAGCTAATATACAGGTCAGCACCGCCGTGATTTACGCCCCACAGAAGGCTGAAAAACTTCATCAAAGCATTTTCATTTCCCTTCCTCTCGACTTACATGCAACTTTTTGTTGAACTTTATCCTAAAAAGGGGAAGAGATTTTTTTTTATTTAGATTTGTTTGATATAATCATGGATTAATGATGAAAACGCAACATAACTTTATACATTATTTAGAGTCAACATACTAGGGGTGGGTATTTGATGTTTAAAATATATATTTTTTGGGGATGTATTTTGTTGGAGTATATCTCTGTAAAAGGCTTTTCTAATAAACTCCAAAGATTCAAACATAATTCAAGATTAAGTTTTACAAGATTTTTTTGAACATCTCGATTACACGTCTTCAATTTGTTTTGGCGCTAGGCTAGCTACCAATCAATAATGCTAAGGCTCAGGGACCAATGCGTATGTCGTCATGTGCACTGCTCTAAGTCCAACAAAGACACAGAGAGAGAGATGAGAGGGGCAGGGGGTAGAGGCTAGAACAGCTCACTGATGAAAACATAGCCAACATAGCCTCTTCAAGAGTTGTTTGATTATCATTTCCCTTGTCCTCCTTTCATGGGATTTCAAATATGTCGCACTCCAATTTTTCTAATGGGCACAAGAAAGCATCCGGCCACATTGTTAGCTCAGGGCTTGTTTCTGTGAGGACTGCTAAAGATACTACCAAGGTACTTTAGGATAGCTGAAGGAAATACTGGTGTATTGTGTGTGTTAAGCATAAAAAAGAAGATAAAAAGGGGACTGGAATATACAAGAACAAGTCCCCAGTGCATCTATGTGTCTTAAATAAATGAACAAAAACACCAAAAGAACTAAAGGATTTAACTTTCATATGAAATGGTTCAACCCAACTATTAAATTGCATAATCACCTGCATTATATTTTGTTCTATGTTCCTGCATTATCGTTATATTTATCCACTTGTTGAAACTAACACATTATTTAACTTTGTATGGTTACATGGTTATTGCTTAACTGTTGCAAGAAGTGGTTTAGATTGATGCCACTCTCACAATAGTAGGATAAACATGAAGCCAAAAGTTATTGGCAAAATAGCTGCTTATCTAAAAAACATCCTTCCATTTTTTAAGTAATATTTTTTTTATTTTGTCCATGCCTGACGCCATTGTTTTGGTTTGTTATTATTTGTATGTTTCTGCTCCATACCATGGTACTATGGTCCAGAGACCAATACATGAGAATGAGAATGCATGGAAAAGACTGACTAAGGTACAGTAGCTCAAGGCAAAGCTTGAAGAGCAGCAACTTTTCCTCAGGGGACCGACCATATCCTCAATGCAGAATGTGATGGGATTGTGTCAGCAAGAACAGCCCATCCCCTAATTACACAGAGAGGGATATTATGGTCGGGCTGCAGAGCATAAACTCCTCATTACCAAGATGAATGCACATTTGAGACGTCAGTTGTGCAAAAAAACTAAACAGTCACTGGCCTACAGAGATGGGAGACAGAAAAGTGATTGGGTGGGATGATTCATTCTTTGTCACCATATTCTCCACAAGTGGGGCCACGTCAATGCTAAATCAATACAATGTTGTCCTGATTGATCCCCCTTATCCAATGATGTTACATTTCCTTCCTAATGGGAGGGTCCTCTTCTTGATAGACATAGATATATAGATAGTGGTGGGTGGATTTAGATAGATAGATAGATAGATAGATAGATAGATAGATAGATAGATAGATAGATAGATAGATAGATAGATAGATAGATAGATAGATAGATAGATAGATAGATAGATAGATAGATAGATAGATAGATAGATAGATAGGGGTTGGTGGAGCTAAATAGATGGATGACTGAACTTCCAGATGTTTATAGACCTGCTGTCCATCTGACATTGGCAAAAGTTGACGAAAGTTGTCCAGAACCTAAAAAGCTGTTTTTTTTTTACTCCTGGAACAATGGGTTTAACATTTAATGTTGTAATCATCTGACCTACAGTATATCTATGAGTGAACACCATGTGTTTCAATGACCTTACTGTGTACAGAACATGTAGAATCAAATGCTCTAAATCCCTTAGGAGGAAATAATTTTTTGTGATACGCAAAAAAAGTCGGTCTAATGCATCTTCATCATGTCTGCCCTTGGAAAGACCACAGCTTGTTCCTTTGTGCAGGAAAAAGTGTTCCAAACAAGGCGTGGAACGTAAAACTCTATCATCATCAAGTTTTTTTCCCCTCCGTACTGGCCCTAATTGCCTTTTTCTCCTTGCTCATGTATGTGTGTGTGTGTGTGTGTGTGTGTGTGTGTGTGTGTCAGTGAGCCTGCCTTTTAGATGAGGTGTCCATCTATAACTTGTAAAGGTGGAGTGGACCCCCGCCCGGGCCAACCATCTGTCACCTGAACACCCGGAGGGACTTTTATAGTCTGGCTTGGGTTTAAAAAAGGAAAAATCATTAAGATGTTAAAATAACAATCTAGGGCTATGTTTAGCTCTCAATCACCCCCGCTCAAGGTGATGAACATTACCAGGTCGCTACCTCTACCTTAACTAAATGACTAGGTAAAGACACGTTCCTTATGAGATGTTTTTTTCTTCTCTGGCTTGAATCCTGCCACCGGATGTTATTTTTTGACGTGTGTGTGCGGCTAGCCGAGGCACCGTCTCCTGCTGTGACACACGCACGCACACGTAGGCACACACACCAATTAAAATATACCACCCAAGAACCGACAAACGACCACATTTCATCACCTCTTTTTCGAAACCTGTCTCTCCCCTCACTTGGCACATGCCGGCAGGGGCTCAAGGTCAGTGGAGGTCTGGTGGGGATGTTGATGAATGGATGTGAAGGGGGGTGTCATCTAAAGACAAACGGGAGCCCAGGCCCACACGCTGCTACATCATGAAAAATACACATTTTAACACCCGAGAGCTGAGGAAAAATAGTTGTGGAGGTCTTTCACCACCTCTACATTTCTCACACTCTGTATGTGGAACAGACATATTTTGTCATATTCTTTCTGCACAGAAAGTGAAAAATCATACAGAGGAGGCCCATCCCATTGGAACAATTGTATTCCTAGGCTGCTCTCAACACTGGAAGCTGATACCGAATAGGCCTAAATAAAGCAAGCATGCTGACTTTAACACAAGGTCAGTGTTTTCTGCAAGACGTTAGTCCCGTAAACACTTCTGCTTCCCACATGCTGTTAAAGCCAAATAAATGCACGTGCCTCAGCCCCGCTAATCTCTGATGCCACCCTGCCTCGCGCTGCCAAGGGTGTGCAGATAAATAGCTTAGTGTGAATGGCCTCTTAAAATATGACATTGCCACGTATGCAATGGAGTGACGGGGAGAGCGGGGAAGAACTGGATGAGATGGGAGAGGTGTCAGAGGAAGCCATGGTTGAAAAAATACAAAATAACTTTTCAATCAAGAAAGAAAATACAAATGTCAATTCAAAAACAAAACATTTAGGATATAAAATTAACTGTATTAAACGTCAAAAGGATTTATTTGCAATGGATGGCACTTTGCAGCCTGTTCACATAAATGAGAATACATCACATTCTCAATTATAAATATAAAGGGAACACTTTACCATAAGGGTACATTAATTTACTGTTAGTAAATGCGTATGTAATGCTATTAACGGTTAGTTAATGCTGCTTGGTTAAGCATTACCTAAGCATGAGAGTTAGTTAATGCATACTAAACATTAACTAAGCAGTTCTTTTTGGTACGTTATTGCTTAGTTGATGCTTATTAAGCATTTACTGCTTCTGATTGGTTTGTGAAGTTGTCAGGTGCACATAGGTAAGATAGCCTTCAACTCATGTATTAGAGACCCTTGAGAGGCCCTGTATTTCTTTAATCTTTGGGCAGAAACAGGCTGTAGCTTTTTATGCTATTAAGTGTCTCCTGACTGAAGCTTTATATTTTAACAGACAGTAATGAGGGTGGTATCGATGTTGTTATCTAACGCTCGGCAACCAAACTAATGAACAAGGCCACTGTAATTTATTTCTAAGTCAATCCTACAACACCGTCTTCCTACCATTAATCCTCACCACGGTTACTTTATGTGTGTGTTTATCCACGGCGGAAAATAGTCCACAACAGATGCGCTATTTATTTTTAACTTTTTTGAGTTTTCTATTTGGTAATTGGGCGTGTGGTGTTGGTGGTGGTGTGTTAGAAGGGAATGGGGGTGCGTTGGTGAGTCCCCCCCCCATACAGTACACAAGGCTGATATATGAAGGCTTGTCACATTGCAAAGGTTGAGGTATGGCTTCTATTGGTCCAGACAGTGACCTCCAGCGCTGGGCCAAAACATTTCCAGATGTCTGCCAACAGTGTTACGAGCGCTGCAGAAGTGTACAGCTTGTGGCGGGGGATTGTAAAGTTGGGGGGACGGGGGGGGGGGGTTCTATTTCTAAGGGAGAGGAATGAATTTGGCTTGCAAATCAAATGACGAGCATAGACATAAAACTCCAAAGCTTTACAAAGAGCAGGATGAGGGAGCAAAGGGAGTGTGGGATAAGGCAGAGGAGACTGTGTGTGTGTGTGTGTGTGTGTGTGGATCTAGATGTCGGTGAAAAATGAAGACAGAGACATTAAAGTGCTTTAGATTTCTTCCCTCTGTGCTTTCTTGCCCAGAAGGGAATCTTTTGACGTTCATTTATTCTGCTCCCCAGCGTGCCAGCTCGCCGAGGAGCCCACATCAATCACGTCGTTTCATTTTTTAATGTTTCATTTTGTATCACCATTTTAGCATTTTGGTTCGTCATTACCGCTGATAAATTGGCAAAAGCATTGTCTGGGCAACGGTTACATTAAGGGGCGATACACCGGGGAGTCGGCACACTAAGTCTGAATTATGAGAGGATTGGAACTGTCTGGGAGAAAATGCTTTTTGCTAAAATGGAATTTTGAAAGTTGGAGCTCAGGGGAGGAGAAATAGCACTGCATTGCAGCGTCACCCGGGTTAGGTAGATATTAAAGAGGAACGAAATGTCATGCAGGATGATTCTGTCAGAGACAATGGCATGATATGATACAGTAGACAAATATAGTATTAAACAAATATATTCATGTAAAAATCACGATGACTATCTTCAGCGATTTTTAATCGATTCATAATAATTTAATAAAAATCGATTTACAAAATGAACAAACATAAAATCACATGCTTTACAATCTTAACATTAAAATAGGCATTACATTAGGATAGATAAGACATGGACTTTTTTACAACGCCTCTTAGCCCACAGTGGACTAGGGTAGATCCAGAAAACTATGCCCAGAAATGGATTTTGAATCAGGACGGGTTAGAATAAAAAAAAAAACTCAAGAATAGGAATCAAATTGAATTGTGGGATTCCAAAAGATTTGCAACCCTAGTAAACAGTAGAAGACTAATCAGAGCTGATTAGATTATTTACAGTATTGTTTTAGCAAACCTTTAAAGCAGATCATCATGAGGGAAGGTATTCAGCAAAACTATTGGGAGACGCTGAATTTGTATTGCTATTTCACAAGATCCCCAACAATGAAATCACACTCTCTTTTGCAGCAACTTGGAGTAAAAAAAAAGCAAGTGGAGCAGTCAAAATCTTGAATAATTTCAAAGTTGATCTCCTATTTCCATTCGCTGTCTGCTCCTCTGCAAAATAACTCCTGATCTAACAGTAGTGAGAAATGTCAGGGATATTCAGGCTCCCTGATTACCATTCCATCTAACTTTCACCTGTTTGATATCTGATCCTGTCTGCCCGCTACACCATCGGAATATAAATGAGGATCTAGGAAATAAGGAAACTTGTCAGTCAGATAGGAAAACAAATAAACATGGTCATTATGCTACACGTGTACAAACTGATAGAAATGAAAGACTGCTTGGATACGATCATCCACCAAATGGCATATATAAAACAGGTGAAACTAAACTGATCCCTAAAGACAACTTATATTAGGCTGTATCAGACGTCAAAAGTTTCAACATGAATAAGAATCACTTTTACACACTCATAAGTAATTTTGTCAATATTTATACATGGTATTTTCTACCAATGTCCTATTTACTTAATGGTAATTAATTATGCAAAATGCACTTTGTTGTGGTTTTTCGACATTATTATGGGTCTCCAGTGTGTCCGAACACTCTTTTCTCCACATTTCTGAACACCTGTGCTTAAATGTGTTCAGATTTCTCTTCCCCTTATGATGTCATTAAGTATTAGTATAATAATTATAATATGTCTCATAAAATATGTGTATGTCTGCAACCTGTTACTGTCATAATGAAACGCTAATGCAAAACTGACCAGTAATCAGTTAATGGTAAAATGTATCAAACTTGCTTATTAAAAGTTAGCATATATATTTGTATTTGATTCACCACATATGATTCAGAAAAATTAAAGTGTGATTAAGTTAGTGTACTGCTAACAAAGAGATGTTAGGGGTGTTGATGGCCAAGTTACACTAGAACTGCTGTGCTGGAAGTCTGAGTGAAAAGCCAGCCGAAGAGGGGGAGGCCTGACAGTTTTTTAAATATGAACAAAACAGTTTTCAGACATTAGTGCAGTGTACTCTGTGGGTTCAGTACTACAAGAGTCCCCTTTCACACCACAGTTGTTCATGTTAAATATTGATAAAATGCTTAATATTTTTCAAAATTTGGTCATAGTAAAAAAAATCAATAACCCAGAAAGCAAGATGCAATATCAACACAAAAACACAGCTTTTTGCTCATGAACACATGAAAATGTCTGAGGGTATATTGACAACATCATGAAAGCAGCATTGTAGTGTGATCTATCACATACAGAGTGTGTGCTGGTGTGAACCCAGGCAAGTCCAGTGTCAGATATTGCACTGCACTCGCCCAATGTAACAGATCTTCACACATTAGAATTGCCTTCGACCTTTTACACACAAAGGCTCAGTGTAATGTCAGCATGTGATTTATCTGAGCTGCCCGGGTTCGTGGATGGAAACATCTGCCCAGGCTGTCTGCGTCAAGAATCTTGAGTTAGTGCAGCCATATGGAGATCCAGCTATGTGCTTTGGGGCTGCAAAACACGTTACCAATTTAGGTGAAAATTTCACCCCAGAGGCAGAGAGAGTTGATCAGGAAATTAAAGATTCAATGGGATAAACAAGATAGCAGCTCTCCCCTCCTCCCCGCCCTGCGTCTCATGGCGATCGAATGTACAAGTTTAATCACAGCGATTAGCCCCGCTGATAAACACAACGGCTGCACCAACAGGTTAAGCAGTTTCCTACCTTATCTTCCTTCTGGCCTGTCACGCAACACATGCATACCCCCGCACTCAAATTCCAAGGCTGGCACTTCTCCAATGCTCTTCCTTCATGTTGCCGTAAAATTTGGCTATTTTGTTCATTAAAGTATGTCCAAAGGGAGCATCTGCGAGGTAACCAGTTGCCATACTTGCTGTTCTTTTTAAAAGGCAAATGAAAAAAAAGTGCAGAAGAAAGGCTAGAAAAGGCCAAGGAAAGACTGAAAAGTGTTCAATACAACTGAACTGTTGAGCAGAGAAATATATGGTTCTGTGTCTTAATTGCTGCATCAGTATTTTTGAAAGTTGACAAAAAGTAATTTTTCAAGGCCTATTTAGTAACTTAAGCGTTCTAATATATATGTGATCTTAATTGGCAGATGATATTGTCCTATTTTGTCCAAAAAGCTTCATACTTTGTTGATCTAGGAAAGAATAGTTGCTCAAACTATAAATTTGTATGATATGTATTTTTCTATGCACATATGTTTTGTATTATTAACCTAGCCACATGGTAATGAATAGTTTTTCTGTGCTGCTATAGTTCTGTTATCGGTACTAATCCTCATGAACCGTATCAACATTATTTGAAAAACATTCTCTGATTACCATGATTATTCCGTACCAGTTCCAAATTTCCCCCCTTGAACTATAAATCACAGCATACACAAACATAGTAGAACCTTCCTTTTTTTATTGAAAACCACACTATAAAATATATTACATACTGTATATACTGTATATGTTTAGGGATAGTTCCTCCACGGCAAAACATTAACCTTAGAACACTAACCCTGGGTTGTTTTCACTCGCCCGATTGTGTTTTCATGATTTTCATTGTGTTGCTTGTGTCTGAGTTGCCCGGGTCCTTATGTACATTCAAGCCGCTCAATGGCGTTATACATAGCAGAATTGGTTCCATGCTCTCATGATAAAAAAAAAAATTGTTTTAGGAAAGGTTGTAGGGGAGAACGGGGGAATCTGAGGCATCGGGTAATGTTTATGTTTATGTTTATTTTATTCCACATACAAAATAGATTAAAAAAAAACATGTAGTAAAAAAAAATTAAAATACATGTGTGGGTGTGGCAGAAACCTATGTGAGCCACCCCCTGTATCTAGGCAACGGAAAACATTTGTGGTCATGTGAGATATATGTTTTCAAGCCCCTCTCATTTCCCCATGGCCCTGAAAGAGAGGACCTCATGGTGCATAAGCATGTTTTTTTCACCAAAATAGGTATTTTTTATGTAAAAGTAAATTTTCTTGATGTCAATTTAATCAACTGTTGTGCCAAAGCAAATGTATTCACGTAGAAAAACTTATATCATACGTGTTGATGAACTACCAACATATGAAACCATGTGACGCTGATAACTGAAGATTAGCCTGAAATGCTAAGAGAGGTAGTTTTTTCTCCCCAATTGTGGTGGTGGGGGAAAGTGAGCCAAATGCTGTGGGGGAAAGTGAGCCACTGTCTCACTTTCCCCCACCATGAGGCACAAGTTAAGTTTAGTCTTAAACATATTTTAATGTAATATTACATGACATATATTTTATCTTAATGTCATACACATTATAGAAAAGCCATCATGCCAAGGAAATACACCAGGAAGACGACCGGGGGCAACCACACGGAAAGAGCACCTTCTCATCTTTCCCTGTAACCTTCAGGGCTGGAATGTAGAGTAGGCCTAGTTGT
The DNA here is from genome assembly GCF_949987685.1 of Ammodytes marinus. Classification (NCBI taxonomy): domain Eukaryota; kingdom Metazoa; phylum Chordata; class Actinopteri; order Uranoscopiformes; family Ammodytidae; genus Ammodytes; species Ammodytes marinus. The sequence goes on along the minus strand of NC_137216.1, from coordinate 9,413,543 downwards.
AGAGTATGATAGGCTGATGTTATAATCCAGTTGGGTCTTCTACTGTGTTCTGAGTCCCAGGCTGTTCTCGCTGGTTCTGATTTCCCTGTGCTTTGACCCCCAGACACTAGCTGGCTCTAAGGGTCCTGTGTTCTGACCCCCAGACTGTGTTCTAATCTAACTGGTTCTATCTTTCATTCTTTCATCGTATTAAAACCTTTTGAATTATAATATGTTGTATTTGATTTTGTTCAGAGTTACTTTCAAGTGTTTAGAAAATTTGCTTTGCTTAATTGACCAAACCCCATCATTATTTTACTAGTCCGACATTAGTTCTGGAATGTGTGGCTAGCTTTCAGGATTCTTACTGTTACAATATGTGTTGTTATGGTAGTTTCAGAGTGGAAAAAGTAAGTGGATCAGTTTACCCCACAGCTGGGGTAAAGTGAGCCACATAACAACTTTTTTTAAAACAATTATATTTTCACTGCCCTTTGTCTTGGAAAAATTCTGCTAATGCCCATTTCTAGGAAACATCCTGAATTAATGGGAAATGTGTAAATTTGAGTGATAAATCATTTTAGCTCGCTTAGAGGGGAGCAAATGTAAAAAGTGGCTCAGATTACACCGTTCTCCCCTATAGGGGGGAATTAAAGAAAAGTTCCTCAATTTGCAATGCATTGTTGTACTTTAATATATTTCGATTAAGTATTTTGTATCGGGTATTATATATCGTATTATAGACCATGAGTTATTGTTAGTGAGACTACTTTTAGTCTCCAATACCAGGGTTTTGGAGTAGAATCATTTTACTTTCACGAGTATGCAATGAAAGTATTTAGAAAAATATTGTCATGAATCATCTTCCACATGTCTATATATGCTGGTATGTCTTAAGTATCATCAATCCAATGGCTTAAAAGGAGTTTTACTTTACGGCAAAATTACCAAAAATTTGTTTAATCTGTCACAGCAGTACTGCCCTGAATCTGATCAATAAAAAAGCATGAGAACAAAACAATTATTTTTTATGAAGGTATACCCCAAGTCAATAATGTACTTTAATCATCAATTTCCCTAATCAATAATGTCCAATGCACTTAAATGCCTCACAAATATTTCCAATCAAAGTTCACGTCCAAAGACAAGGATGTTGATGATCTGAGGCTAGCAGTTCTACAGCGGTACCTGTCAGGCAAAAGGCTGCTAACGCTGACTGACAGCTGGGCCTTAACACCCAGAGCTGTCCACTGAACAGACAGGGTGTCGGTGAGACAGAGGCAGTAGCAATGCTCTCAGAGAAAGTCTTGATATCCCTCTCTGAAATTCCCATCCAACTTCCATTCACTTGTATTATTTTTTTTCCCTGCACGATGTCTGGAAACCTTCCAAAGTCTAAGAAGCAATTTGCCCAAGGAACACTGAGTCGGCACATGATGATGATGGTGGTTGTGCTGGTTGCAGGGATTCTTGGCATGGCTCTTCAGAAAATGTTCTCAACGAACAAGAGCAAGTGATTATATCTAGTTATCCTTTATTAAAAACGATTAATTCCATGGCCTGCAACATTTGGGTGAGGCACTGTTGCACTTTGATTTGCTAATGTGAATCTAAGTCTATTGTGGATATAAGAGAACAATGAAAAGACATTGGACAAATTCTGCATGAAAGTGTTAAAGTGTTGCAATGAATTGAAGAAGATTGAAATGTGTCTAATATAGAACAAAACATTAGAATGTATTCATTACTCTTTTTCATATGAGGTATTTAAAGCATAGAAGAAAGGTCTGGCATCGAGCTTGAGTATCAGTCGGTCAGAGACTTATCTCAGCATCTAGCCTTGCTATTGACCCTGTCTCTCCAGTGAGGGGCTGCAGTCCTGCTGTCCAGATTAAATGTAATTGAAGGGTAATGCTTCTTACAAACAGTGAAACAAGTGTATCTCCTTTAGGGGGACTTTGACTTTCTCTCCTAACTCCTCTCTCCACTAGCTTGCTCTCTCTCATCCTCTCTGTTGATCTAACACACATACTGTAAAGTGGTGGCCAGGATAATACAGCTTGTTCAAATAACATTACTGAAATCTATCAACAGGTTAAGTCCATACAAATGTGAACTGGCACAGAAATGCTTTCGCAGGTCAGTTAAATAAAGATATATCAAAATACACCATCATTTTGTTTGGGTCGAGCAAGACTTGCTGAAACTGTACATCTGTGCATCCCTTGGCTTTTTTTCAATTAGACCCCCCCCCCCCCCTTTAATGCTCTGATAGATAAGCACTTAACTCATTAGCATAGATTCAAGGGCTCTAGGAGGAATGAAGCAATCAAACGGTAATTCCACAGACAAACACGGAGGCCATAAATCACTGGCTCCCACACACTGAGAGGCCAGATTACATTGCTACCATGACAGCCCAGCAAATACTAACAAACCAGGCGAAACGACCTCTAACAACTTCACATGACTCCCAATGACACGCAACTTCTAGTTAGCAATGAGGTGGTAGGATGGCCTAGAGTAAAGAGGGGCCGACAAGTAACTATAAGGCCGCAGATCCGATCCCGACACTTGACAGTATAGGGTGTTATTTGTAAAACTAATGGTAGCTTGTATATCATATGGTGCCCACCATCTCTACCATTGTGTCCCCGAGCAAGACACTTAACCCTAAACTGCTCCAGGGGTGCTGTACTATGGCTGACCCTCCGATCTGACCCCCTCAGAAGTGTGGTAACTTGAGGGGGATATGGAAAAGACTAATTTAAATTCAATTTCATTGACTAATAAATGAACTTAACTTAGCTCAAAATTACCAGACCAGAGGGCTGGTTGTAGTTTAGTACATCATGATAAGCCTTCAACAAGATGCTTAAACAAAGATCTTTACCTGCTTCTTAAAAAGAAAGGACCCCCCGCCTCCCCCCAAAAAAAAGGAAGAATCCCTTTCTGAATCCCAATTATAATACAGCATTATGTAGCTTAAAGAAGCGTTTCAAATCAGAACATACAGGCAAAGCTGAGCAGGTCTTTTTAAAAGTTGAAAAGGAGAATGCTTATTCAGTTTAGAGAATTATAGAGAGGTGGAGCAGAAACAGAAAAGGTCTTATCATCCCAGGTTTGGTGCTTGGCCCTGGTAATTCGTAGAACTTTGCATACTTGGACCAGAGGTAATGAGAAGGAGAAGGAGTGGAAGAAGAAGAAGTTGTTAAAGGCCTTGTTAGATTGTGTGTTGCTTAACAATTGATTAAAAGCCAGTGGAGATAATGTGAAAAAGTTAAAGTACTTGAATTGATGGGGACAGCGTTGAGGGAAAACTCCTGGTTTAGGATAGTGAGGGCGTTCAGGCTGAGAGTTTTAAGGCTATCAGAAAGACAAAAATACATTGACAAATGTGGGCGAAACAAGTCCCTGTCCTCCAATCGAAGATGGTGTAACTTAGAATCATTCATTAAGAGCTTTGGAGACGGGTTTGCAATAACCTCCTGTTGAAGTCAGAATTGTAGTAGGCTACATTCTGTTAACAGCAAATCATGTCTTCAAATCAACCAATACCTGTTATGGTATTTGTTTTTCTGTCTCCCGAAGTTCAAATAATTTATAGAAAGTTACTTCCAAAACAGCTCCGACACAAAAACTACAATAGTGTGGCATATTTGTTTAATGTACAGTGCATTTAAGGGGGGTTTCACACCTACTTTGATCAGTCCGTACTTTCTGACTTTTCCGTTTGATCCAGACCAAAATTAGAGGTGTGAGACATCCCACATTCACATACATTATCATTAAAACATATTTCATTAATTCCAATTCTAGAACTTTGCTATAAACCTTGCATTTCTGATTTCTGATAATTCATTTGTTTAAACATACAGGTGAAACTCGAAAAATTAGAATATTGCGCAAAAGTTCATTTATTTCAGTAATTCAACTTTATAGGTGAAAATAATATCTTATACAGACTCATTACATACAAAGTGAGATATGTGAAGCCTTTATTTTTTTATAATTGTGATTATTATGGCTTACAGTTTATAAAAACCCCAAATTCAAAATCTCAGAAAATTAGAATATTACATAAAATCAATAAAAAAAGGATTTTAAATACAGAAATGTCGGCCCTCTAGAAAGTATAATCATGCATATGTACTAAGTACTTGGTTTGGGCCCCTTTTGCATGAATTATTGCCTAAATGCGGCGTGGCATGGATGCTATCAGCCTGTGGCACTGCTGAGGTGTTATGGAAGCCCAGGTTGCTTTGATGTGGCCTTCAGCTCGTCTGTATTGTTGGGTCTGGTGTGTATCATCTTCCTCTTGACAATAGTCCATAGTTTCTCTATGGAGTTCAGGTCAGGAGAGTTGTCTGGCCATGCATGCAGAGTAATACCATGGTCAGTCAACCAGCAGATGACATGATACCTCAAATCATCACTGATCCAAATTAAATGTTGCGTTTCATTTGGAAATCAAGGTTGCACAGTCTAGAGGAAGAGTGGAGGGGCACAAAATCCAAGGGGCTTGAAGACCACTGTCAAGTTTCAACAGTCAGTGATGATTTGAGGCACCATGTCATCTGATGGTGTTGGTCCACTGTGTTATCAAGTCCAAAGTCACCACAGCTGTCTACCAGGAGATTTTAGAGCACTTCATGCTTCTGTCTGTTGACAAGCTTTATGGAGATGCTGAATTACTTTTTCCAGCAAGACTTGACACCTGTCCACAGTGCCAAAACCACAAGTAACTGGTTGACTGACCATGGTATTACTGTGTTGATTGGCCAGACAACTCTCCTGACCTGAACCCAATAGAGAAACTATGGACTATTGTCAAGAGGAAGATGATACACACCAGACCCAACAATACATACGAGCTGAAGGCCACTATCAAAGCAACCTGGGCTTCCATAACACCTCAGCAGTGCCACAGACTGATAGCATCCATGCCACACCGCATTTAGGCAATAATTTGTGCAAAAGGAGCCCAAACCAAGTACTTAGTACATATGCATGATTATGCTTTATAGAGGGCCGACATTTCTGTATTTAAAATCCTTTTTTTATTGATTTTGTGTAATATTCTAATTTTCTGAGATTTTGAATTTGGGGTTTTCATAAGCTGTAAGCCATAATAATCACAATTATAACAAATAAAGGCTTGAAATATCTCACTTTGAATGTAATGAGTCTATATAATATATTAGTTTCACCATTTAGGTTGAATTACTGAAATTAATGAACTTTTGCACGATATTCTAATTTTTCGAGTTTCACCTGTATTATCTAGTTGTTTCCAGCCAGATCTGGCAAAACACTAAAGGGATGTTGTATTACCGTACTAGCTGCTGTGTTTATTTTGCTATGTCAAAAATGTCAACAATAAGCATTCGGTTTTGGTGCCCATCCATGAGCATCAAAGAACAATTTATTTTCTCGGGGGCTGCCCATTGGCGCTGATATCCAGCAATCACACAGAAATGGATCACATTGCTGTTGACTAAACTGCAGTGAGGCCCTAGGGCTAAACTGAGCTGTTTGATCCGCATTACCTCGACAGCAGGCCCATTATGTGTGCATCAGTTTTGCTGTGCTAGAATGCAACCCCTAATTTGCTGTGTGGCAATTTAAAGACTTGAATCAGGGAATATGCAACATAACAGTGTACAATTATAATGCATGCTGATTTTGTTGGGACACTTTTAACTGTATTTCACTTTTAAAATAATTTTACAGTTGATTTCCCCAACTACAGGTGAGGACCATGACAAGTTTGGGCCCGTTGATCTGTAGGTTGGTGCATTGCATTCTGGGAAATGGAAGAAACAATAATTGCAGTGGAAATACACAATATATAATGAGGGAAAGCAACCAAACCAATGTTCATCATATTACAACAATAAAGGTTGGGTACAAAATGTCCAGAGAATGTTTGTTTATGTCTATACTAACTTATTTGACGCTCAGAGGGAGTTTCCCGAAACGTCAATCCCGACTGCGCTTAGATAGCTGTTCACAGAGCCTTTTTTCTAGCGCGCACACACAACGAACATGTTGCTGTTAGAGAGTAGATATGAGAAGATTTTGACAAAAAGTATTCTGGATTACAATGACTAAGCATGCCTTTAACTAGAAATCTGAGTATGTCATACAGGCGAGAACTTGTTCAGGCCTGTTTTTCTCAGGGTCACTCGATGAAATCGTCTTTATACTATCTAAACAAACTGTTTCCCTTCTGCATTAATCTTGTGACACCAGATACTCAGAGAGAAAGCACTACAACACCAGCACAATGCACAACAAGCAAGCACTTGCTGTGAAATGCAAACAGATGATAAAATGTGACCCCCCTCCAGAGGCCGGTGTAAGTCAAGGCAGTATAAATAAACTGAATTATTTGACTCCTTTCAAGCATGATCAAAGGCAGAGTAGGGCCGTCATCTCCTGTTCATCTTCCCCACGTAATGGGCCCAGTGCCCAGTCCTCTTATTTATCTCGGAGAGGCATCCTTTTTTCCCACAGAGTTTACAGACAACCGCTGGAGCCCGGAATACACTGCCCCTTATTTTCCTCTTCTGATACATCCTGTACAAACACATGCTGCTTATCATCTGAGGAGGCTACTCCATTGAAGCTCAGTTGGTGCAGAATACATAGACCATTTTTCCATCCATCCATGTCTTTCACAAATCAAAGGGATCAGTTTATTTTTATTTCTGGATGGAAAAAATACATGCTTAAACCACAGCAAACATGTACAAATGACATGAAGATGGTGTCTTGTTCTGCGTAAATACAGATCTCGGCACTGAATAACCTCCTTAACAGATTCCAGGTAAATGGCCTTTTCAGCTACTTTATCTTACTTAATTGGGGCATTTTCTTTTGTTTGTGAAGCAAAATATGTAGGCACATTATCATAACGACGGGGATTTAAGCAGGTTACTTGCGTTTGATTTGATCTTCTGCCAAATAATGCCCAAACAGATTCCTCTGATCAATAATGTGAATGTATATAGTGGCAATGCAGTAGCAGCAAGTCCCCTTGTATTGCTCAAGCAATAAGTTTAAAGTGGCCATGAGGAACTTTCAGTTTGTGTTCATTCTAGCGGCCCCTTTGGACAGAAGCAGTAGGTTTTTTTTTTACAACACCCGTACAAAGGCATTAATAAAAACACTATAACAAATTGTTTCCATTGCACTGCTGGTCTCATTCGCTGTAAAAATTAAATGTATGATCATCAGAGGAGAAATGAGACCGTTTCAAAAATATTGAAGTGTTCCTCGTAGCTACTTTAAGGTGAGTCCCAATGCCATGAGCGGTAATATTTCCCTCTTTAAAGACTCAGGTTACACATATGCACAGCCACACACAGACACACTTCCTACAAAATATATACGAGTCACACCCTTGGAAAGTCCCACAGGAGACGGCTCAGGCTGGCGGGGTTTGTTTTCTCTGTGTGTCCCCAGAGACACTGACATTGATAGCTGTCTGTATTCAGAGGAACAGGAAAAGCACTTAGCCTCCAGAGAAGTCTGCTCAATGCTGTTACTCTCCCCCCAGGAGGAGTGAAAGGAGTGACACCGGATGCATCAGTGTCAGTCAGTCTTTGCCTATAGCAGCACTCGTGAAATGAGTTCAAGGTACTGGTCTGGGGTCAGGAGAGGGTGCCCTACATGGGGGATCAGAGGTCAGACTTTGATGGAGAAACACAGGCCCGGGCCTCAGGCTTGCTGGTTTTGATGGGGGCACTCCAGGTGTGATAGGGCTGGCTAGAGTTACTTCTGCTTGATGTTTGTGTTAGCGAGGTGGTTGTATGGATGCCTACGTATATCCGAGTGCATGCAAGGAGTGGGAGTTTACAACCCACTGTGCTTTTGATCACTTCACAGGCCCGCTATGTTGGAGAAAGTCGAACCTGCCGAGAGCTTTTAGACACACGGAGAAACCAAGGGGCATGGAGTGGAAGGCACAGGTGTTAGGTGAGAAGAAGAAAAAATGGTCAAAGGCACAGCAGGTCCAGTAAGAAAAAAGTATTTGTGTGAGAGATGTTGAATATTGTGGAGTGTTTATAACAGAAATAACAACACAAGGCAAGGAAGCCAATACAACTCAAGGAGCTGCATGATCACACACCGCTGGAGTTCCTTTTGGAGGACAAACTCATCTTTCAGGAGTTGAATGTGGGGTATTTCTCACACAGCCATAAGAGCAGATATTCTGTAAGAGCCAAAGGGGAGTGTAAAAAAGGGAGTGAGGTTTCACAAATCATGACAATAAGAGACTGCCGACTCCAAGGTTAGCCAAGCGAGTGGCCCATTGAACAGGCCACAGCAGCTTGAGTGGAGGAGGATTAGGGGGTGGGGGGGGGGGTATTGCAAAAGGAAAGGGAGGAGAGAGCAAGATAGAGGTGAGTGGAACAAGTGTGTTCATACCTCTCACTGACCTTGTAATCCATGGAGGATGAAGACACTAGGAGTGGCACTATGAGTAGCAAAATAAAAGATTGACAGTGATAGGGGTGTTTTACAAAAGTGATGAGATATGTTTGACTAGTTTGGCATGGCTATACCAACAAAAAAATCGTTCATGGGGGTTCTTCTGAAGGGATTATATACAGTATATGATTCATTCCCTCCTTCAGATACACCTACCCAGTTCCTGTTGAGACGCAACATGTGTTTGGCGCACCCATTCATTGGAGATGACCAATGTTGTAATATCAGATAAGGATTTAAATTAAGCATTTATTGATAAGCTACGGTCAGATAAGCTCCATTGCATGTCCTTGAAACTTATACAAAGTTTGAGCCCCATCAAACTTCGGAATGAGCTTGTTTTTAGCTTGTTGCGTCACTCTTATGTGTAGGACAAGACAACAGAAACAATTCCTTTAACATTTGCATTTTTACAGGACGCATGGTCAAATGGTTGATAGTTAGCTTAGGTCACATACTGGTTGTCAATGGGAAGTATAAGGATTTCTCCGCCGACAGTTTGAACATAAACCTTAGAACATCATTAAATGATCCTGGGCACTTGTTGTGACTATATTTATTTAGACTTGTTGTCATTTAGAATCTAGTATACCGTTGACCTACTGATAAGCACGTGGTTTGCGCTTCCGGTATGTGGGCAACATAGCGTGTTGAAAATTAACAAGTCCCAACAAGCATGCAGGAGCATTTAGTGATGTTGCAAAATGTATCTTTTGACTGTCAGCAGAGGCAGGCTGATACTTGCCATTGATTACCAGTATTTGAGCTATAAGCTAACTAGCGATGAGTGACCTTTGACCATGTCTTCTTAAAATATGCACACACAGTAAAAGGAACAATCTATGTTGCCTTGTCTTGAACCAGAGAGAGGCAACAAGCTAAAAAATCTAATATTTGAAATACCTTCAAGATGTGTTGTTTGTTTAACTACTAGTAATACTATTTACATTTCAGATAAAGATTGTGCATATTATAGTCAATATAACTATTTATTCATAATATGAGATATTCTGTTTTACTGCCTTGGAGTTAGACTGTCCTGAAAGTATTGTGTCTGTCCACAGGAACTTCTAATGTCTCATATAACATGTTTGGCTGCCACAGAGGAAGTAGAGGGATAATGACGTATTTACTGCAGAAACAGACCATGGACTGAATCATCTGTCAAGCAGGTAGGAATTACTGCTGTCACAGAGGGTGAAGAGCTTAAAAGGAGGAAGAAATAGCCTAATGCTAACCGCAGAGAAAATAATATTTAATGTATCATTTTTTATGAGAAAAAGGGGCTTAACGGATGAGGACTCCCTTCTCCCTGGATTTATAGTATCCCAAGGAAACTTTCACAAGAGGACGAGAGCAGAAAGTGTGTTGCATCTTCAGAAAGGGTTTTTTTCTTCCCAAAACTACAACTGGGTATTGGTGCACAATACCTAATCACTGTATATGACTACATAACGCAAATGTGAAGAAAACATGTAGGTAATAGGAGGAAGTTATATGTCCTTTTGCTTAAAAAATCAAATGCTCCAGTGTAAAATGGATAAGTTGCTTTACATATGGCACTTCAGAGCCTCTTTAAGAGATTCTGTACAGTGACATTTCAATTTGATTTCTGGGAAGGCCATTGTATTACCATCTGATTTGATTCCTAATGTCTGATTAGGATTGCGAAAAACACACGATAAAACAAGTTTTAATACTTGTAGAACACATTTCAATCTAAATGCAATGCTGGAGTTCTGGTGTCCCCCACCCGTGGCACAAACACTCCCTGTGTGTAGATATGCGATTTATGTATTTTTTTTTCTTTTTTTATTTAATACAGGGACAGTGCATATTATCAAACATTTCTGTCAATATGCCAGAATTAGCCAGAAGGCTATTTTTCATCTGCATTCCCTAGACCGATGGTAAAAGTCACCCTAAGAGAAAATAAAGTTACACATTTACATAACACAACATACCTATAGTAAAACGTACTATTAAAAAGAAAGTAAAGGAAAAAGTACTATTAAGCTAAAATATACAATAAAAACACAGCAGAGCAACAATCAGACAACAGCAGACAATGACATGAACAGGTTAATGGTAATGTAGACAGCTCTGGTTATCAATGAGCCATTTCTTCAACTGGAATTTAAATGACCTCTATGTGTTCAGATTTCTGATGGCTATGGGGGTGAGGTTCCACTCAGTAGCTGCACGAACAAAGAAAGAAGTATGGCCAAATACACTCGCCCTAAAAGGGATAATACAATCTCCCGTCGCTGAACTTCTAGTTCTGCTGTGATCAGCTGTTTGGATGTTGACAAACTGATGAAGCGGAGGGGATGATAAACCGTGAATGATTTTATAGACAAGACATAGATTTGAATAGTTGACCATGTTTTCCCAGTTGAGTAATCTGTGCTTTTGTAATATTGGACAATGATGAAATCTACAAGGTTTCTTGTCCAGGATTTTAACAGTTTGTTTGTAAAGTGATTGTATAGGTTTCAGGGATGTAACAGTAGCTTGTGACCAAATGGGTAAACAGTAAGTGATGTGTGAGAAAATCATAGAGTGCATGAAAATGTTTGCTGCCTCTATAGACATTTGATGGCGAATGTGTCTGTTCCTGAGGTTGAATTTGATTCGATTACAGACCCTTTTTACATGTGATGTAAATGACAACTTTGAATCAAATAAAACTCCCAGATATTTATATTCGGACACAATCAGCAGCCTTTCCCCTGTAACCAAAACATTCGGCTCAACATTGACATGTCTGTGGGACTTGGTGTAGAACATTACTTTGATACTTGAGGAAGACCGGTGGACAGACTGAGGGCCGCTGATTTAAAAGACTGGACTCTGACATGTTGGGAACGGCCAGTGAGGTAAGACTCAATCCATTTAAGCGCATCTGACGAGAAATTGAAATTTTGGCAGTTCTGTTTTATTTGGGTCACGGTCCTGAGGCTGCAGTGTTCACGGCGATCATAGCACAATTAATAACAAAGGTTACTGTGTGAGGTTCGAGCTTGATGTGTGAAAAGAAATATGGCTCCCATATTCAAATGAATAGGAAACACGTGGAACTGCTGTCTTTCTGGGGACACAAAGATGGCACCAAGATAGGTGTATGTCATTTAGATCTAATTGTACATACAGATTCATGCATCAGCAGCCCTTATCTCCAGTGCAGCAGCTCAAGGCTGTTCGTCACTATTGAACTTCAAATTATGGAGCTGAGCGTGTAGATTTGAGAAAAAAAACATGTTTTTTATGTTGATAAATGTTAATCGATCTTCCCTTGACAATCATTTAATTCCCTTGGAGGTTGTGATCTCCATCTCATAGCTGAATAGTGAACATGCTTCTTTCATTCTGTTTTTCTCCACATACACACTCCCCTTCTTCCTTATAGTTTCTTGTGGCCTTTAACCCTGTGTTTTTCCCCAGTCACGATGGTGGCAGTGGAAGGGGTTTTGGTAAAGAAATGGCTCTGTCCATTCTGATTTATCTTCCCAAATAAGTGCTGGCAGGATGGAGGGGTTCCTCCCTCTGTACACTGAGCTCCAGCTCTATGGTTGAGTCTCTCTACTATTTATCCCTTTCACTTGTTCTATTTTACTTTCAAGTTTATCCCTTCTACTGCTCTGCAGGCGCTAACCTTAGGGACTGAGCATGACCACTAAATTCATTCATGAGTACAAATGTGTTTGTTACTTGGAAGACATGTTAACACATACAGTACTTTTTGGCATGCTTTTACATTCACATGACATGTAAGAATAGGTGTGTGTGTGTGTGTGTGTGTGTGTGTGTGTGTGTGTGTGTGTGTGTGTGTGTGTGTGTGTGTGTGTGTGTGTGTGTGTGTGTGTGTGTGTGTGTGTGTGTGGTGTTTGAACTTGTGCATCTATCTTTGTGAGAACTAATTTGAGTTTTAGACCTTAGGAGTGAGGACATTTTGGAAAGTGAGGACATTTTGACTGGTTCTCAATTTGGGGACAGACCTTCAAAGGCTGTCTGAAAGTTTGGACTAAGTGTTTAGATACATTTCAGAATTAGGGTTTGGCTTTGGGTTAGGGCTAGTACAAGGGTCGTGGTTAGGCATTTAGTTGTAGTGCTAAAGGTAACATGATAACAAGCTGCATATGTCTAACATGCATTGTAGATTGCACACAATCTCTCGAGTATCTTTGGTTCATGTCTTCATATGCAGTTGCTTATGAGGCAAAGGACAATTTAATTTATATCCATTCTTCACATGTATTTCCCCAACAATAACTCAGTAGAAGCGCTCTTTGTCCTGTGCTGCACACAGTTATATTATATGGGGTTGTTAAACCGGACTGGGCTACAGAAGAGGGTTTATGTGAGGTGCAAGAGAGCAGCATCTGTTTCCAAACACAGTCTCTGACAGTTCTGTGGGAAAAAATTTAAATGATAGATGGATGAGATTAAACTAGCTCTCCTTTGAAGGCTTAACTTTTCTCACTTTGAAAAGAGGGATGGTATTTTATTATATGATGCAGCGTGATGTCAGTCAACTTCACACGACACGATTCTGGCTCCCAACCGCTGTGTGAGCTTCATTGTTGTCTCCAAAAACTATTAAAAACTCACCAACGAGCCAAATTGTTGCACTGGGTGAGATATTATTTCATTAGCATGAACACACACAGTGCAGTTTATTTTAACTCAGTCCCACATAAACCTTCCTGTAGCGGTAAATACCCAATAAAGCATCAAATAATGTGTTAATGAGGGGATGAAAGTAGTCCCCAACATTTCCTCCTTTTTGATTAATGTTTGCTATGGAGTGTAGTGCCCTGCTGTTTAGGAAAAGATTTTGGGCTTTGGGCTGATTGCCACAGACAGGTACGCTAATTCACAAAATATTGAAAGAATAATGGAATATGTGTGGAAATATAGTATAATTCCAGCCGTCACGTTTAATCAAATGGTCCCCAAATGGAGTATACTTGTCAAGGATCTAACGGGACTCACACTCAAGTGGCACTTGTGTATTATCTTTAAGATAAATTGTCACATAAACATAATGTCCAATTAATCCCCTCCTTATGTATTTTATGGTACAACCCTCCAATGACAGTGTTGACAACTATATTTTCTCACTTAGTAATCTTAATTTTTTGGAGGGGTTCATTATTGATTAATACACAATTCTCAACACAAAAAGTAGAAGAGGTCCAGTGTTTTCAAGTTCACCTTCCCTGTCAGGAAATAGTGTTTCCCCTTTAGGCCTATAGGTTTGTCATCTTCTGTTGTCAAAGGAAAGGTCACAACGATCAAAAACTAATATAAAAACACTCATTTAACGCGTCTTGCTTGTTCCCTAATATTTAAACACTATGACCATTTAAGCAGATGTGTGGGAGCAGCTGTACACTTCCCCCCCTATTACGATGTACAGTATAACTACCTGTGCTGTGGTAAAAAGGAGTGTAAACGCCTCAGTTCTCCACTATATAAAAATGCAGTATATGGGCCTGCTCTGTATTTCCCAGTGGGCAGGTTGGTCAGCTTGACCTCTGTTACAGCTTGCGTTTCTGTCACCAGCAGCCCTGACTGAAATAAATTGGCTTTGGTCTCTGTGGGGGAGTTTGCTGCTGCTGCAGACCTGAGGCCTTATTGGTAGAGCCGCAGTCTCACAAGGGAGGGTCCTTTGTGTGTGCCAATGTGTATGTATGAATGGCGGCGACCTAATATACTTTTACAGTGTGTGCAACCATGTGAAGGCGTGTGTGTGTGTGTGTGTGTGTCAGTGTGTGTGAGTCACCCCGATTCCAAGGAAAGGAAAACGTGAGTATGACCGTGATGTCTACAGAAGTGTGAACAATCAGCCCACACAACATGGGGTTTCATCACCCTGAGTGTGAAGCAAGGCTGATCGTAAGTACACTCCATAGATAGTATATAAAATGGATGTGGCTTCCGGGCTGACCTCTGATATTCAAACTGCATCCAATCGTCCTGGCCCATGCGCGTCGCCATCTTGTCAGATTTTGACTCTGCCTCATGTCCTATTACCAAAAAAGGGCATTGATGTGACGTTGGACGGAAGGAGATACGCCCTTCTAGCTGACGTATACCTCCAAGGTGAAGTGAGGGCCAGTGGCTAGCTGTCACTCAAGAGGCCGCACCCCTTATTAGTCATACATTTTAACCTCCAATAGAATAAAAAACTAGCCTGGTACAAAAAAATATGCACCCCCCTTCCGTGACTAGAATGTTTTTTTTGTATCAGGCCTTACATAATGCTGTGAAAACGGCCTATTTAACGTGGGAGTCAATGAGAAATTGCTCTGTTTTGAAACATGCCCCTAGTGGCCACTTGTTGAACTGCATGTTCTGTCACTTCCACATTGGATGCCGGTAGATTTTGCTGTGGTTGGGGCTTGGTAAACACTGAACATATGCAGAGAAAAGTCCAAAGTTTTGTCCCAATCTTGCATTGTAATCTTTTTGACTCTGTACTTATGGTTAGCATTCTTCCACAATGCAATGCACATAAAAAAATAAAATGGAGGAGCTGCCTACAGCTGGAAAACATAAAGATAAATAGAAGGTGGTGGGGGAAACAGAAAGCTAAAAAACAAAGCAATAAATCTTGAGAAAAAAGCATATTGATGTATGTTTATGAAGTTTAACTGCCAGTGACATTCCGATGTCCCTGTTTGATGAACAGCTGAAATCAAGTCAGTTTTTATTTATACAGCCCACCATCACAACTGATGATTTGCTCCAAAGGTTTTAAACGCAGTATCAGCTGTTAGTTAGGGTTGAATTTTTCATGTGGATTTGTTGTTTAGGGAATTTCTACTTGATAAAACCGTATATTGTACTATAACAATTGGTTTGTTGTATACTTTATATGGAATTGTGGCATGTTGTAGAAGTAGTGTGGAATTGTATATTTGCCACAAAAAGTAACTTCTTCATTTGTCCATGTGTCTCATTGTTGAACAATAGTGCACCTCAATAGGCAGCTAAAGGTCGACAGCTTTTGGTATACATACTGATCTTTTGGAGTATACTTAGTTTGCTCACTTGTTCAGTGTGCCCATACTACATACTCAAAACTTGCTCAGAGGTAGTATGGAATTGGAACAAAGCTTGATGAATCAACCTGTTAGCTTTAATGCTCATTGTAAAGACAACCAAACATTAAGATGGATTAAAGAGGTCCAAAGTTTGTTTTGGATCGTTTACAGTAATGAAGTCAGTGTAACATGCTACTGATGACAATGTTAACATGTTCATGTATGCAGCTGTTTGTCTTGTTTAGCATGCCCCTGAACGCAAACTATAGCTAAAGCTGAAGGATGACTGATGTTAAAGGTCACATATTATGCTAAATGCACTTTTTAAATGTGTTCTAACATATCCATGGGTCCACGGTGTGCCTAGAGACTGCCAAAATATTTAAAAGAATAACAATCTCTCCTTTTCTCACTCTCCCCCTTTATGAAACCCCCACCCCTCCCCCCCCCCAATATACTCCAGTCAGAATTCTCCTCGTTTCTGACCTCAACAACTGGAAAGCCAGAAGCTTCCACTGTGCAGCCCACACACCCCTATTTCTTATTGGTCCACGGCCCTGACAGACAGAGGGCGAGGCGTATCTGGCTTCGCTTCCGGACAGGGGGCGGGGGGAGCTCAAAGATTGTACATTTACGAGGGGAACTGCAGCTCTTTTTAAAAAATAGGCCATTGTGAGATTAGCTGAACATCAGCATAGTACAATAAATTATCTGAAAGTTTTTTTCAGCAAACAATTAAAGAAAAACGTATTAGGGACCACTAAGACCATATAATATGGTGTATAATAGAACCGAAAAGTGTATAATATGGGAGCTTTAAGGTTGTTGTGTTTTGACCTAATGGCACTATATGAAAATACAGGAGATCATCAGTTCTATCATAATTCATTCTGTGGGGAACATGGATATCTGAGCCATATGTCATGATAACAAAACAAAATAAATCATATGCATCATAAATGACATGAAATAACTTCATTTTTAATGGGAATTATCTATGGAAAACTATGTAGAAAGATAGGGCTTTTAGAAGCAGCGCTGCAGCAGCAGCTGCTCAGACGTTCCATGTGTGTCTGAGAAAAGTGCGAGAGACGCAGCAGTAAGGTAAGGCGACGCGCTCCAGAGGTAAACGCAGGATGTGTGCAGAGGCCGTAAGGGACAACTGAAAAGCTTAAGAATACCTCCATCTCTACTTATCGTACAATTTCTGGGAATCACTGAATACCCAAATGATGAATTTGGACAACCTAATAATGAAAATGTCCAGGCAGAACGTTGAATTTGAATTCATACCACATTATGCACAGACAAATGAAGGAAATCCATGAGATAATCCCCAGAGAGTTGTACGAAACTATGGGCCACGAATCTTTCCCCTTTATAAAGTCAGGATGTCGGAGTACAGAGACAGAGAGGATGGGAGGTTGAGACACACCGAATGCCAACTGTAGACTCCAGCCATGTGACTGGAATATAAATCAGCAAAATCTAATTCACCTCATCCTTACCCCCATCTGGCACGAGTCTTGGTATGAGAGAAAAATAATGGAGAGAAAAAAACATTGATGTTGAGGACTGTAAGTGTATGTGTGTTAGTTTCGGAATAACAGTTCATAGGAGTGAGGGGGAAAGAAACGGTTTCTTGTGTGGGAGTTTCTTTCTGTCTTTTGTCATGCCTCATTACAATACCTGTACTAACAGTAAATCTGTCCGAGTCTCTTGGATCATGTGTGGGTGTATTGGTGTGTGTGTGTCTCCATGGTATTCATGCTTGTGTATGCATATTTATCAGAGGTAGTCAGGGGGGCAGATGGTAAAGCTTAACAGTGTATCTGGCTTGTCAACACATGCTAAACTCTAATGACTATACTATATATGGTCCAATACCGTTTAGGGTTGAGCAACTGATATCAGTTTTGCTAAATGAGTGTGGGTCACTAGAGAGTTCATTCATTCAGTCAGTGAGTATGCGCACTGAGCTAACTCAAGGAAATGGTAAGTGTATGGACGTACAAAGATCCAATCATGTTTATGCATTAGAGTACAAAATAAAATCTAATAAGCACAACCTTTAGTTTTGACTGATGCTCATTACCATCTGTTTGTTAAGACCATCTACAGTTTTATGAAGTTATTACTAGAGTTGCAAGAACTCCCATATAAACTGAATATGAAAATGGCTGGACAGCTGTATGAGTCTCTCTGTGATTTGAATTATTATACCTCACATACGACACAAAAAAAAGGAACATAAATTATTTAACTGTCAAACTGAATCAGTGACTTGTGTTCCTAAAGATTGAAAAGGTGTCCTTTTCTCATATATTCATGAAGTTGAACCAAGCACATTAATCCATTATGCATCTTCCCTTTTTCCCTCTAAAAAGATACTAGGGCCTACTGTGTATGTGACTCAATAACACAGTGTCTCTATACATGCAGGGCTTGTCTCCCGCAGTGACCTCTTATGCCCAGATAGGCACTCAAACAGCATTGGGATGTACCAAAAGCTTGGGTATTAACATTTAAACAGCGTTACCTCTCCAAGGAGTTATTGACACATCTAAAATAATATCAAAGGTTAGAATATTAATAAATGAGATAAGTCAATGATACTGTTTCTCATGAAGACTTGCTGATGTAAATATCCTTACACGTCCTGTTTTTAATGCACCCAAACTTATTTTGATCATCAGGTTTTTTCCATTTTATTGATTTCTAAAAGGAGGATACTAGGCTTGTTGTTTTGTTTTTAGCCTATGGACGCCAATGTTGGTCTATATGTTGGTTGGTCAGCACAGGAGCGTTTAGTGATATCATAACGTTTTCTATGTTGACCTGCTCCCATCGACTACCAGTGTTTAAGCTAAGCTAACTTGGATGAGTGACTTTTGCCCATCTCTACATTAAAAACAGGAATGGTTTCTGTTGCCTTTGCTGGAGCCGGAGAGTAAGGTAAATCGCTAAAGTTATAAAATGTTGAACTACTTGTGGTTTGAAGTGATTAGTCTCAACAACCCTAAGAGGGATCGTCACTACATTTGGTGCACACCACGTGCCATTTCTTTATTTTAAGATTTTATTTTTTTTGGCATTTTCAAGCTTTATTAGCCAGTACAGAGCCGAAATGGGGAGACAGAGAGAGAGAGGGGGGATGACCCGCAGCAAAGGTCCATGGGTCGGATTCGAAGCCGCGGCCACTGCAACGAAGGCCGGAGCCAACATGGTACACGCTCCATCCATTACGCCACCAGAGCGCCCCAACACCGCGTGCCATTTCAGTGAAAATAGCTGGATAAAAGCACTCATAAGGTGGATATTAAAAGTTCAACATCCTTTTCATTAGTGTTTTATTGTGTTATTGAAAGCCCTTTCAACTGCCTTTGTATATGAATTGCGTTATAAAAATGAATGTGCTTTGCCTTGAATTTTGGATCTCAATTGACTTTTGTGCTTTTTACTAAATCATTTAAATGGCCACTACTTTTTAAGATTCCTTTTGTATGGTCAAATTAACTTTTTTCTACAAATTACACGGGCCGCTCAAGCATTCAAATACATATTTCCATGTGAGCCAAATGCCGTAGGCTCCCGTCAGTTCTGTGTCATACTGTATGTCATACTCTGTACTTGTGGATAGACACAAACTGTTAAAATTACTGAATAAACTAGTTTGCCTTTCATACTAATTTGAAAACATTTCAAGCATCACATTGGGTTAAAAACATGAATTGGGAAAGTTTCTCATGCACTTGCACACCAACCATATGCATCAACATTTTAATCTACATACACTTTGGTATTGACTGCACTTTCTGGGTCATCTATTAGGCTAATCCTTTAATATGTGTCAAAATTTAAAATTACATCATAAAAACACACAAAAACATAGTCACTCCGCATTTTAAAATCAACAAAGCTATTTCAGTTTCTCACTCCCCTTTTAGTTTAGTAGCAACATGTAATGGAGCCAGCGACCCATGCCACTAAATCACTTCTCCAAGGTTAAACCTGAGCTCTGCTCTAATAATTACCACTGAGGGTAATTAGTTTTCACAGCCCAAGGTCTCTGGTGCCCCTTTGCACACCTTCACTCTGTCACCTGGGCCCCACCAGGAGAAATGAACTGCTGTGTATGCTGGGTTGAGTGGGCCCTCATGATCTATAATAAGGCCCCTTTTGGAGTTGGTGCTGGATTTGTGTGTGTGTCTGTGTGTGTGTGTGTGTGTGTGTGTGTGTGTGTGTGTGTGTGTGTGTGTGTGTGTGTGTGTGTGTGTGTGTGTGCCCACGCGGGTCACCGAGAACAAGGCGCATTACCATGGAACTTAATGATGGTCTCTTTCTCTAACCCTTTTCCCAAAGACAGTATCACATTGTCAACAGTGCGGGGGGAAATCATTAGCCTTCACACACTTAATGAAAGAGTCAAAGATTAAGTCAGCCGTTCTTAAGAGAGGGATATCATTCAGCCCACAGACTCTGGTGCTTCATTAACACAGTTCTACCATCGTTTTTCTTTCTTTCTATCGGCCTCATGTGGGTACTTTCAGCGAGCCGTGATTCTTTTTTTTTCTTCTCCTTTAGCAACTTTTATAAAGGAACAAGTCTTGCACCAGCTGCCAGCCAGTGCTTTGCTACTATATACAGACACAATGAAGAATACACACCAGAAGTAACTCTTCCCAATGGTAACGACGAGGAAGCTGGAGGAATGTGTGTGTGTGTGTCTGTGTGTGTTTTAGTAGAGAAAATAACACCACAAAACATTTCCTTCTGCACTCAAAACTTGGAGATAGCAGCATAAATAGAGTTTTGCTGACTACTGTATATTCTCCACAGTGTCTTCGCTCCCAGTCATACAGAGAGTCCTATACTGCTGAAACAGGACGTTATGCACCTGTCTCCCAATGTGTTGACCTCAGCTCTTCCTCTCTTCCACCTCACCTGTGCCGCACCGGTGTTCCACAAGCACGAACTCAGCCCATTCCCATCATATACAGTATGTCCATGGGGCCTATGGTTTTGTTTCAACATTTGGGGGAGGGGGGCGAGAATTAAGTAGAACATTTGGAGCGTTAAACACATCATATCCTGCATTCTAGTGATATTTTAAACACCAATCTTTGCCTTTTCTGCATCAACTTATGGTGGGAATGTCTTTATTAATGTAAAGGAAAAGACAAACTTCAGTAATCTATTGCAGTACGGTTCTAAGGTATTTAGTATTGCTTTCAAATATGTATTCTCCTGTAGTTTTAGAAAACATACTGAACATTTAAAACATATCACAGGTTTTTGGATTTTCCTTGAGTGTGAAAATATTTCAACAATAGGTCCAATAGAGAATGAGACCTTGTTAAAGGTTAAAATAGATCGGTCCACTTTAAGGTGTCTGATATGTATGGGAAATATACAGTATATTGACAGCTAAGAAGGATGTGTACATGTTACGACCCCCTGAACTGTTATTTGTACCTCTTTTAGGGAGAAGGGGGCTGTCTTTCTTATTTATTTGACGGGGACACATATACCTTTTTTAAATAGCGGGGGCACATATCCCCTGCATCCCCAACCCGAAAACTACACCTACTATGTCTATATCCCATCTGCCTTGTCCTCACCTCATCACAGCAAGACCAACGCTGTGCATGACCAACACACACACACACACACACACGTTAAAAAATAAATGTTCCTCTGTTTCTTCCTACTTTGTTATTCTGCTAACCTTCCCGCATGCATCCCTTTTCCTCTAGGGGAGATGTGTGTGTGTGTGTGTGTGTCATTGTGTATGTGTGTGTGTGTGTGTGTGTGTGTGTGTGTGTGTGTGCATTTAGTTACCCTCAAACCCTCTCTATTGTCTTACTACCCCACTCCCTTACCCCCTAACCCTTTACCCCCTAACCCTTTACCCTTCTCTGAATACATTTTCCCCAAAAAATATAGAAAGTTGTGTTTTCATCTGTCTGGTCTGTGATAACTCATGTGCATTGATACTGGTATCTTGAAAATGGAATTGAATATAGAACTTTACTATCTGTAATAGGTGTTAAAGGTGCTCCAAGGAACTTTCAGTGTGTGTTATTCTTGCACTCCGTTTGGACTAAAGTGGTAGTGTTTTTACAAGGCCAGCTGTTGTTCCTGGGTGAGCGTAATTTATGATCATCAGAGAAAAGTGAAAACAGACACACACACACACACACACACACACACACACACACACACACTTACTTTCTAGGACTTTCCACCCTGCCTCCTCCCTCTTAATGTCCACCACCATCTGTGTCTCCCGTCATCAGCTATAATGTTGCCTCATAAGAAGCCGCTCATCTCCTCACAGGCAGACGCTAATGTTCACTCTGCCGTGTCCTTACTTCTCCTTCCCCTTGCTCCGACCCCCACCGCACCACCAGGCCTTCTCTCCTCTGTCTCCCACCGTTAACTCACTTAATGATGGCAGCACACCTCGTAAAGAGCTAGTGATTAAGGAGATACAGTCCCCCCCGGTATACACAAACTTTGTTTAGGCATTTGGAGGAGCTTTGTGAGATATTGACAGCCCCCTTTCCCATCCACGACCTTATGGCAGCTTGATGAGGCTAATGGTGAGACATTGATTGTGAGCGTCACAGTGCAAACCGTGGATCAATGGGGGACACGGTTTTCCCTCCAGATGTCGTGGCCAGATCCTATGGACGATCTAAGGTCAAGTCTGCTTCTGCCAATACATGTCAGTCAGCACTTGCAGGAGGCGCACACAAGCCAAAAGCCTCTCTCCTGTGAGACCAATGCACCGGTCAAGGACACACATGCAACACAAACAACCTGAAGAAATACACGTTTTTTTTATCCCAAAACTGATCCTCTGTCTGGGCTGCAAATCGTTATGTGTGTGTGTGTTTGTGCCTGAACCCAGGCTAATCCAAGTGATTCCCTCCAGCAGTGCCCATTAAAAATGCCGATAGCTTCCTAATCAACATCAAGCTATTACACATTATGCATACAGTGGGGTATTGACGTGGAGGGAAGATTTTTTTTCCAGTGGAAATATCCGGGACATAAGATCAATGGAGCGATTCAAGAGGGCACTCTTGCATTAGAGTGTGTCTCTCTTTAATTATCTCCAGTGCAGATGGTCTTAACGAGGGGAAGGACTCTTAATTGAGGTGTGTGTGTGTGTGTGTGTGTGGGAGGGGGGGGGGGGGGTTGATGAACCTCGGAGACACTTGGCGGCAGCATGCCCTGGCTTGCCAACGCAAAATCCTCATCTCTGTACTGGCAGTCAGTCACTCACCCGGTCAGAGCGTGTCCTGTGGCACCACCCATGTGTGTCAATAAAGCTTATCAAATCCAATGAAGTGAGCAGTGTTTTCTCACACCTCACTTATTCAAGTATGTTCATTTTACCCCATAGGCCTCAATTTACAAAATGTGTTGAATGTTGCTTGTGTTGTAGTTTTCTGAATAGTTAATAGAAATAGCTCTACGGCAAAAAATTAAAAAAGCTATGCAATTGCTTTTGGTCCGTCATCAATTTGCTGGACATAAATAGTGGAAATAAAACAGCAGATTGTTATCTCAAAATTGCCAACAAGTCCTCCAAATGCAATGGCAAAATACATTGTTCTCGCCAAAAATAGTCAGGCTGTAATTTGTATTTTTGACGATGTACCAAACTTCTGTTTGGCAGTTTTCCTCTATTAAATGCCAGGCTTCAATATTGGATCTAAAAATAACACCAATAGAAACCCAGTCAAGCAATTTACGACAAATCATATTCAAAAGTGGTTGAGGATTAACCTTGACTGTCTGTTATTAAACTTCCAATAATGGAAAAGGCACAGCCCTTTTGAGTAGCTCATGTGGACTCAGTAAACTGGACTTATTTATAATCCAATAGAACAACTCTAAAGCTAATGATTATGAGCCAAAATATGGTGTGATTTCTGTGGGACATTATTTCAGTTAAAAAAAGGATTGGTAAGGGGAGGGAAAGCTGACAAACGTTGCCACAAATATCTGCATTTTCTTAACTGTGAGCTCATATCTGTGTTAATATATGGCTATTGAACATGTTAAATGATACACTGATCAACTGATCAAATCTGCATAAATTTGTTGCAGTGTACGGAAGTCCTAAACAGAGGTGGAATCATCATATTTTTTTATTTTCTCTGTTTTCCTGTGATGACGAGATAATTCACCATTGTCATGAGATAACAAAGCTCATTTCTCCTTATTACCAATATCAGGGGATGTTATCTTGTTAAGCATGTTGTGATCACGATCCCTAGGTAACAAGCTTTGTTTTCTCGAGATCATCACATTATGAAAATATGAGGAAACAACATTTTGTTGTGATAGTGGGAAAAACCTGTGATGTCAGGACAACACTATTTTTGTTTATGATAATGAATGAAATGCCTGATGATCAAGAGAAAACCACTCAAATGAAGTCGTTATCACTGGAGAAATGAGGAAATTAAATGTATCATGCCATGTCCGTTAAGGGCTTGAGCTACTCAAAGGATCGACTGACACTGCAAAAAAAGAATGTTGTGTGGTTAAATGTTTTTTTACTATTTAAGAGTTGGGGTTTGGCATAATATTATGGTTTAAATCCTTTCCTGGAAATAGAGAAGAAGAGACTAGAAAAACTATATTGCATTAAATTCAAATAGTTCAAATTACCTTTAAGTTGAAAATGCCATGTCAAAAAAAACATACACATTCAGTTCACTGAAGGAGCAAAAAACACACAACTGCCATAATCATAACTACTCTCAACTTTGTTTTAACTACTACTGTTAATTTTAGCTTTTCAGAATTGCAATTCCCCAAATGGGTTATGGAAATTAAAGGCTCTTAGAAAAAGAATAGAAATGGTCAAGCTGACAGTTAAGCTTTAGAGATACAAGGATTTCAGCTGTCGGGCATTAATTTTTTTCTTGCGTCTTCTATTTTATTTTTATATTTTTCTTACATGCTAGATTATTTTCAGGGTCACAAGGGGGCTGGATTCCACTCAGGCATACATGAGGTGTACAGCTGGGAAACATCCTGGACTAGTCTCCAGCCTATACAGGGTTGCTGTCATTGTGCTGTGATTATTTTCCCCCTAAAGGACTACAACTTAATTAAAGCCCAACAGCCTATGCTTCATTAACACCTACTTGATGTTCTTAGCATGCATTTTCACAGATTTCTAGCTTCCACATTCTAGCCTGAAAAAATTGCACGCTGTGACCAATTAGGCAGTGTGGTTTCAGCAAAAAAGGATTTTCAACCCAAGGCTGAGATCTCTAATCAAGAGATATGTGCAACAAAGAACCTCACATGTGTTGTATTCACTGATTATTAAAGTGTAATGGGCTTCTGATTTTTAGTTCAAATGAAATGTGCACTTTTTTAGTTTCCCAGAGGGTCCCCCTTGTAAGTAACAGACCCTTTGCATTGTCCGGACTTTAATCCACCCCAACATGTATCTGCATTGTCTTGGTTTCATGTATAGGGTCTCTTGTCTATAACTTTCTAAAGTATAATAACCAGCCAACAAAGGCACACATTGAAGGTATAACAACCCATATGTTGCACACTTTGCCCTTGCAACCTGTTTGCCCTCTGTTTCTGGAGTTACTGCTCTCTGTCTTTACTACTGTTATCACAAACATTGTTCTATTGATGGCAATAGTAGGACATATAGAACAATTTGTCTGTGCCAGTCTGAATCACTCTGGTACTGCATCAGTCAGTGATAAAAAGACTTGAATTGTTTTTGAAAAAATGTCACACAAATTCTATAGCCCAAAATTGAAGGCCAAAGCAGACACAGCCTTTCTTCGCTCATTGTTTGGTTGGAACCACCATATGGCGTTTCTGTTGTTCTACAAGATGTCTACAGGAAAGTGCTGCTCCAGCAGTGTTGCAGCTAGAGGCAGGAAGCAGTAAGCCAACACTCGAGAAGCTGCAGGAGCTCATGAATTGATCAGCATATGTTCCCACCACTCTGTCTCCAGCTCCATATGTTTTATTTTGCTGTAAAGGTTTCTATTTTTTTATATTTTTCTCCAGGGCTTCACCACTTTCCACTAAGACCATTCTTTGTCTTATAATTCATTCCTCCTCCGAGCCCTTTATTTGGCATTTCCACTCTCCTGTGCATGCATTAGGTCCCATGGGCCACATTTAAACAGCGACATTACTAACTGACTTTATGAGGTGATAATACTTGTGAATTTTTGTCCACCGTGCTATTCATTTTAGTTCATTTTAATAAACGGATTTAACTAACATTCCATTACTTTACAGGGTGTTTAGCAGCCTCTCTGTGAAACAATGACCTTCCTCACAGATGGTCAGCCAAGGACATTTCCCCAATAATCGCATTAGAGTACGGGTGCTCATGATTTTTTTTTTTACATTGTGCCTTAAACATGCCTTTAGTATCTCCAGTGATATCTCACTATCTTGTTTTATGGAACAAACTTCATATGCAGGGAGTTTGCAGCGATTGCAACATGATTAAAATAAAAACTGAAGACCATGAGAGCACTTTGGCTGATCGAAAAACCCATGAATGCAAAATACATACAGCCTGCAGATGCTCTCCGAGTCTTGGCACACTGATCGAGTTTATGTTTGGCTCGTTCTTTTTGTGCGAGTGAATTTCTTTGCTCCCCAACAATGCTTAAGACAAGTTCCCCTTTGAAGCTCTTATCTCACAGGACATCAAAGGTTTCCACTAAAGAGTGCAAGCCAGCGGGCGACTTCCACAATTCATTTCAAGGTTTTCTTTGTTGCATATTGCAAACATACATGACGTGTGGGTTTTTGTCTCCGAAAAATCTTACTTTTGCCTTTTAGATGTCGAAGCCCTTCAGGGTTTCATTTAACATACAATAAGTTAAGAAAATGGTGAGAGAAACCAATTCGAGTTCAGACAGTAGGTAGGTATTTTCATTGGTTACCTTTTAGTAACGCTGTGGGGAAAAAAAAACAGGAACAATTCTACCTCAGGAAACTTGATTTCTGGGCGCCCATTGAAAAGGTAGATTGGATTGATGTAAGTGGAAAATCTGCTTAGTATCTGGCAGGCTTGGGAGATTGGGAGATAACTCCAGTGTCTAGACATGCAATGAATCATACACTCTACCAAGTATCTGGTTTAAATGTAAAACTCTAAAGGAGGAGTCCTGGTGGGTTGTTTTCGGGTATGTATAGAGATTCACAATTTGGGGAATGGGTAATACAGTCTATTTCCAGGTATTGGGGAGTATTGCAGTACATGTAAAGTTGTATGAGAGATGTAGTGCCTTTAGAGGGAGTTGGGTGAAAGTTGTTCAACAGAATCTGAAGTTTGAAAAATTCTAAATCTTGAGGGGTGGAAGTGGAAATAAGTGAAACCTGTAGCAGGGTATCAGCATGTCAAATTTAAGACTTTTTAAGACCTTTTTAATACCACCTTGAATTAAATTTAAGACCTAAAACACAATACATATAGGCGATATTTGGGGGGTCCAGCTGTATTACAACCCAAGCATAGCTTGTGTGTCACTCAATGAGACTCATTCAAGTTTACTTTTTGTCTGTTTATTGAACATAAAGTGATACTCATTTATATCAGAAGCTAGGAAGAAAGTAGCCTCTCTCTCTCTGCACATCTTAAGACCTCTAATGAACACCAATACCTTGGCAACATTAATCAACAAACTACACTACAGTACATGCTCTGTAAAGAGTTTTATTAAGTTTGAATATAAAATATTCAATGAACTTTAGCTAACAACTGCTGTCTAATTACAGAAAATAAAAAATGTTCAGCAGTCTGAATGAAAGACAATGTCCCCCCGCATTTACCATCAAATAAATATAAGATCACTGTAAAGGCAACATGAAAACCCATTATTACCACCTTTTCAACCTAATATAGAGCTGTATCAATTGGTTTACATGTTCTGATTAATCGAGTAACAAGAACAGTTTAATCAATAAAGAAAATGTGTTAGCTGCAGCATGCAGTATTAGAATGAAATACTTTTTTTTTTTTCAGTCAGTGTACATTATAATAAAAGAGAAAATAATAGCAAAACACTGACGTTGTCATGCCAGGGCAATAGGTGGCGGTAATGTGTCACGTCACGTCAAAGGCCATAGAAGAAGAGTGGTCAAAACTAAAGAGGAAATGCCAAAAGAAAAAACCAAAGCAGATTTATACGTTTGCGCTGTGCAAATTGCGCACCATATATGCCTATTGATTCTGCTCTGCTATGTGCTGTAATAAAGATAGGTCGCCTTGGAAACAATTAAGCCCCCGTAGACAGCGAGCATCTCGTCTTTTTTACTCGCGCGAATCACCATTCTCTGCAGCCGTCACCATTCTCTCTCACGGGCTCGCCGAGGCTCGGGCACGCTCGCGCTTCAGCTGCGCTCCAACTCCCCAGTTCACTCGTAAACTGATTTTTTAAAAATATCCAACCTGGAGGTTGTTTATTTTAAGCTCTGTTTTCGGTGGTCTTAAAGTCTGTTTTCAACAGTTTTCAGGTTGACGGTTGGTCAAATATGTCACTCCAATGCACTTTTCTGATTGACAAATATAGTATCACGAATAGTCGAATCTCTGGTTTGAACAGGCAGATCCGATTCGACTGAGGAAATTCCGAGTCGGGGACAGCCCTAGCTGGGCATGCATTTCGCTGGGTCGTTCTCCCCTTTCTTGCTTTCCCGAGACCGACTTCATATTCGGAGGCAGGCGGCAGGGGACACACATTCTTCTTCTACGTTTAAATGCGGATCACAGCCACACACGGCTGTATTGCCTCTAGCGTAGTGTCTGACTTTTATATGAGCAGTTAGTTAGAAAGTAGCCTCTCTACATCTCCTTCTCGGAAAGTCGCGGAAGAAAAAAATATATAGTCCTGCCCCGACAAATTTAAGACCTTTGAGAAATGGATTTAAGACTTTTTAAGGCCTTAATTTTAGATACATGAATTTAAGACTTTTTAAGGATCCGCGGACACCCTGTTTAGTGTGCTCCTCATCATTGCTTCAGGCTAGCAGCTCATGGCAACAATAGCCGCTGCTGGCATGACACACTTGAAGCTCTTCTGGAACTGTGGTCTAGTAGCCTGGAAATTCAGACCCACATCAATGTATAGGGTCTGGTGATAAGCGATATACCTTCCCAACTCAAGGAAGCGGCATCAACGCGTGCATTTCAAATGCCACTGCACGCCATTGGATAGCACTACAGAACAATCAGAGCAATGAACAAGGTGACATATGCAGTCCGGGTTTGTTTAGCGAATGAGGGGGCTCAACTGGTAAATTAAACGTTTGCTGTGGTCGGTCAGCAAAACAGCAAATGCATCTTTCTTAATGAAATATTTGAGTGCCGTCTTCCAAATCGTTAAGTGTCGAGGCCAAAGTCGTTTCAAACAACGTAACTGCATCCCGCAAGAGTTATTGTGTGAGAGATGCTAAGGAAACACTAGGTGGCAAAAGGGTGGCAATATTGGAGGCTGAATGAGGCAATCTGGAGCTTTTACATACCGTACATCTGAGGAGAAGAAAGCAGACTGGCCCCATTTCATGGGTCACTACATCCGCAAAAATTTGATTGGAAGCAGTATTCTGAGTGCTACGGAATATCAAGGTGTGTTTGTTTTAGAATGTCTGCGCGTAAGTGTGTACATGTCTAACAGCCAACTCAGCAAGGGACAATGTGTGCAAGAAGCAGTGAGAAACTCAATCATCAGAAACAGCGTAAAGCACTTTTATCCACTGAAATCCATCACAATCAGAATATCCAGGCCTTGTTGAGTCATCAAAGCAAATCTAAGTGCTGGCAAAATAAAATACCCCCAGCAATGGCTTTGAATCTCTTCTTGACTTCTGAACGTCACAAATGGAGGTTAATTTCAATCATCTTTCCACTAGTGGGGGGTTTCTCTACTGCTGGACAAACAGAGAAAAGCTAACAGCTTGAAAGGAACTTGGTACATGTATTCAGTCTATATTCAGCCATAACAAAGTAACAGTCACCTGTGGTGAAAGTAACTTTTCCATAATCTTTTGTGAAATACTTCAATCATAATACAGAGAGTGTACAGTTATGCAAGAAGCTGAAGGCTGTACGTGATAATCTGGTACCATGCTAACATTTGGTAGTTAGCACACAGTGTTCAGCTATCTAATAAGTCCGCCAATGTCCTCATTAGACCAGAATGCAATGCACACAGCTGAAAAACACAATTCACTGTTGGTTTGTCAGACCTGGAGAACCAGTTCAAGCAGAAGAAGGTAATGTGTCCATGTCTTATATTGTGATACATATACTGTATATGTTGTCAACAAAGTGACTAAGATGGCTGCCCCAAATAAAATCACTCTATCCAACTATACCAAATTTACTGTTAATCTTTGACCAAGCTTAATACCAGAGTGTGCAAATGATTTCCTGATCCGTGAAATGATTCAAACTCTATCAACACACAGTAGTTTTTGATGGAAATCAAGGGATAATAGCTTCCTTTTTTGACGACTGAATTTCCAATCATTCTATTCATGGTCGTCATTGTGGCTTTTTCTTTATGGCAGAGAAGCATCTGAATATTGTCAGCTTGGATCAGACAACCATGCAGCTGTGGTAACAAGTGTTGCTTGAAATTGTTGCTTCCTCTTTAACCCTCTGGACCCGGAGCCCGCAGTACTGCGTTCTATGGCGTTCTGTCGGTGATTTCGTTATGTTTTAATACATTATTTAACATTATTAAATCGCAGCAATGTGGTTTAAATATCACCGGAAAGCTGAGATTCTCCCCTTTCCGGGACATATTCTCGCGTGATTCTACGTGACTCACAGCCAGAGATATGTTGCTGAGAGGCGCGAAAATGTATCAACCCTTTCCCTTGCGCTACTGGCTGAGCCGCTTGTCAATCAACATTTTGCGAAAACGTCATCGGCCCTTTCCCTTGCGTGATTGGTAGAGCTGCTTGCTGTCATATTTTGTGAAAAACCATCCAATCAACTTAGTGTAATCACTAAGGACCTCCCCATTACTTGTCTAACATACACAATCACTGAACAAAGGACTCCTATCATGCTCCTAATTTCGATTTCACCATGGCGCGGATGTTCGACAGCTGAGGCCCGCGACGAGATTCAGAGGAAGAGGGCTTTGACGAAGAGGAATATGAAGATGACATGGATCCATTTGAAGACGGGTAAGAGCATTTATTTGACAAAACGTCTGTTTTTGTAATGGAAGCTAAGTGTGAACATGTAAACTAGCTTGAATGTTGCGTCCGTGACATGACCGATTTTTTTTTTGGAACTGACGTGACAGAGCTGTATACTCTTGTCGCCAGCCTTCTGTTGTTTGAAAACAAGTAATAATTTGAAAACAAGTAAAAGTAAGCAATCTTCCCCGTGTGTCTCAATTTTGTTTGCTAGCTGTCTCGCATAAATGGACACCCGGGGTGTGTGTGTGTGTGTGTGTGTGTGTGTGTGTGTGTGTGTGTGTGTGTGTGTGTGTGTGTGTGTGTGTGTGTGTGTGTGTGTGTCAATATTTTGACACACACACACAGCGCTGTCTGTTGTGGGAGATGGAAAGCCGTCATTTAGTCTGGCTGAGGGGAGGAGACAGAAGTTACGAGAGAGAGAGAGAGAGAGAGAGAAACAAACAAACTGTAGTAGGCTATACAGCTGTTTATAAACGGGTATAATAATTTATTTTAGAAATTGCAAATGAAGCTCTGTGTGTAAATGTAAGATAGCTTGAATTTTGCATTCTTGACATTACAGGGACTGATTTCTCTATTGATAGCACTACTTTTGTTTACTTTTGTTTGAAAATAATAGTAATAGATGTGTATTCTGTGTGTAAAAGTATTTCCCTTTACAATTTACAAATAGTACAGAATGGAAATGTTTTTGCATCGACTTTTATTACACTGTTGTTTGCAAATACAAGTTGTGAAGTTTGAATATTTTTGTTATGAGATAATGAGACTGATTTCTGTGAATCTGTGGCAGCACCAGGTCCAGGAGAAGAGGAGAACCACCCGCAAAGAGGTCCCGTGTCCTAACTCCACCAGCACCCCCTACGCAGCAGCGGGCTTGGAAGACTGAGGAAGACCAGGACACCGCTCCTCCTGTCTCCAGGTTTCAACCTGCACGCACCCCTGGCCCACAGCTAGGCACGCACTTCTACACACCAATTGAGCTCTTCAAATTGTTTTTCACTGCACACACTGTACACACACTCTGTAGCAACACAAACAAACAGGCTGCCAAAAAAATTGCCATGGGTAAAAAGTTTAAATGGACTGATTTGACAGTTGAGGAGTTTTACAAGTACATTGGACTCCTCTTTTACATGGCCTTGGTTAGACTACACCACATTGCTGATTACTGGAGGCAGAACCACAGTTTAACCTGTCCATTTGCCGCAACAGTCATGAGTAGGGACAGATTTGGTGTCATCTCCTGGAACATACACATAAGTGATCCAGATGAAGATGTAAACAATGATAGGAAGAAGGGAACGCCACAATTCGACAAACTCTTCAGGGTCAAACCTCTCCTCAATTTGATCAAAAACGCAGCAAAGACCTATTTTCATCCATACAAAAACCTAGCCGTGGATGAAAGGATGGTTGCCTCAAAGGCTAAAACCGGAATTACTCAATACATGAAGGCCAAACCTACTAAGTGGGGTTTCAAATTGTTCGTTTTGGCGGACTCAAGCAATGGCTACACCATAGATTTTAACATTTACACAGGGAAAAGTGACATCCCCTCCGGACACGGCCTCTCTTACGATGCTGTAATGTCAGTTTTTGTTTTTGTAAACCACATTTAGTCCCGTTTTTATTAGTCAACAATAAAGCATTATATATTTGATTATAGTCTTCGTCACATGACCACCATTTACGTTGCGTCTCGTCTCATTTCTGTCACGTGATAAATGTTCGTTGACGACGATATTTTGTCATACATTTCGTTGACAAAAACAACACTAGTATCAAGTCATTATTCAGTCTCATTTTGCTTAATTCCTCATATGTGGTCAAAGTAGAGTAAGAGACTATTTGTATTTTGGCAAATTTGATTTTAGTCATGTTTTTTGCACTTCCCAACTTTTTTTTGGAAAATGACTGTGCATTATAGAAGCTAATGCTTTGTAAATGGGGATAATGCTTTCGCTCAGCAGGATAGTCTTTTTGTTTTCATGCCTGTTCACTTTTCTTGGCTCATTTGTTGTCTGTCTGTTCTCTTCCAGTTTTCCCTGGTGGAGACGAGACGGTGTGGATCATGTCCTTCCTCTGGCAGCATCTGAAGTTCTCCTGCATCCACACTATTCATATTTTATTTTAGTATTAGCATGTTAACATTAGTCAATTATTGTATTCCTTCGCTAAGCTAATGTTTTGGAGAGGCAATTTCAAGAGCCAAAACAATTTGTCCTGGTGAATAAAGGTATTATTTCACATAAGTTTCCACATTTTTCAAAAATCTGACTTCAAATTGCAGTATTTGTGTCAAAATATTTTTGTTCACATTGGTCTAGGACAAAAGTGAAACTCCCTAATGTAGAGCTGAGAGTGTTCTGAACATTTTAATATGAATCAGCTGGGTATTATGTTATCTACTTGCCCTCTAAAATGGTAATTTATAAAAGCATGTAAAATCGAGAAAATGCCCTTAGATCTCAACCAAAAAACGTTTGGACAAAAAGATCATTTTAGTCATGTTTTTTGCTCTTCCCAACCTTTTTATGGAAAAATTCCAGTACATTTTAGAAGCTAATGTTCTGGAGAAGCAATTTCAAGAGCCAAAATAATTCAATCAGATGAATAAAGGTATTATTTCACACAAATTTCGAAATTTTTCAAAAATCGGATTTCAAATTTCAACATTTATGTCAAAATATTTTTTTTTTACATTGGACTAGGGCAAAATTGAACCTTCCTAACTGAGAGCTAAGAGTGTTCTGAACATTTTGATATGAATCACCTGGGTATTATGTTATCTACTTGCCCTCTAAAATGGTAATTTATAAAAGCATGTAAAATCGAGAACCAAAAAACCAAAAAACGTTTGGACAAAAAGATCATTTTTGTCATGTTTTTTGCTCTTCCCAACCTTTTGATGGAAATATTCTAGTACATTTTAGAAGCTAATGTTTTGGAGAAGCAATTTCAAGAGCCAAAATAATTCAATCAGATGAATAAAGGTATTATTTCACACAAATTTCGAAATTTTTCAAAAATCGGACTTCAAATTTCAACATTTATGTCAAAATATTTTTTTTTTACATTGGACTAGGGCAAAATTTAACCTTCCTAACTGAGAGCTGAGAGTGTTCTGAACATTTTAATATGAATCAGCTGGGTATTATGTTATCTACTTGCCCTCTAAAATGGTAATTTATAAAAGCATGTAAAATTGAGAAAAT
The DNA here is from genome assembly GCF_949987685.1 of Ammodytes marinus. Lineage (NCBI taxonomy): Eukaryota > Metazoa > Chordata > Actinopteri > Uranoscopiformes > Ammodytidae > Ammodytes > Ammodytes marinus. The sequence continues at coordinate 9,379,555 of NC_137216.1, read as the reverse complement.
GCCCTCAGGGCTCAGAGGGTTAATGCTATTACGCACAAATCTGTATGAATAACAATTTTTTTTGTAATCTCAGTGCCATTGCAGACACACATTCCTGTTATCCCTTCGAATGTTAAGAATATCTCATTACGAACATTGGTCATTTTCAACCACCGACCTCCACAGGCGTTTCGTAACATGCTGAATGATGTCAGTCACTGATAACTTATGTGAAAACCTTAATGTAACATTAGCAGGAATGTCCATCCCACTGAGTCACTCAATCTCATGACTACACACTCATAATGAGTCTGCTTTGAGGAGGGTTGAACACCCCATGCAATACACAGTCAAGTATAGCAGCCACAGCTGAGCTAAGTGGATATACATATTATTATTGGCTGTCATTAAAGCAGACCCTTCATTAAGTTGCCCTGTATTTTTTTTTTGGAAAATTGTAAAAGAGGCCTATGTAATTGATACATATGACAACACACATATTACATTAGAGACAGGCCTAATATGCTAATTCCCCCTTTTCTTTAACACTTCCTCAATGTTTACCTGCTGCCTTGATTATTTCAGCACAATTGACATCCCATAACACTAATGTCGGAAGCAAGTATGATGTGTGTTTATGGTGAAGTACTATGCGTTGCCTAATACATTCACTGACTCCAGTTGGTTTCACTCACACACTCATCACTGCACCGCAACATGTAAGCCTGGGAGAAGTTAGATTGTTTCATGATACAATAAGGCCATATCCGTCTGAAATGTGAGTCTTTCTGTCCTCATAATTTATGCATACATTATTTTTCTAAACATTTCAAAATGATATAGTGACTGATATGTTTTACTATACAATAGTTGATATAATTTAACTGAACTGCCTTTGTGAAGCTGCCATAGCGCTGTTGGCTGTGCCGTCTTAAAATGGCAAGATATTATGTTTTGGCATTTTGCGGTGTAAAATACACTTGAGTTTCTCTTCATAAACAGGCTCCTGAGCAATTAAGTGGATGGCTGTCTCCGGAGCATAAACCCAATTATTATCATCCTCCCTTTTTTTTCTCCAACATTTCTTCATCAAGCTCCCGGTATCGCCCTGGGAACAAGACTAGCCCTTCAGTGTACCCAGCACTGTGCCAGAGTGTGCACACTCATTCAAGCATGGACACAGACACTGAAAAATATGACAACTTATTTGGGAGTGTTGGGACCGAGGCCAGAAGGGACACAGAGCTTCTCTGACCACCATGCCAAAAAAAAAAAAAAAAAAACACAAGATACACTGTGGCTGGACTCAGCATCAAACTACATGCTTAGCTTTTCCATTTAAATAGTACCGCATACACTTTCCTCTGGGTAATGTTCACTGTAATGTATTCAAGATGATAGCATAGCATAGATACAGGTCATAGACAGCAAGGTAGATGTATATAATTACCCCATTCTCTTGCCATGCCCATAGGTATCACATGGGTCATTCCTGAAAGTCTTTTCCAATCAAAATTATTTTGTATCTGTACTGTACAGTTGCAGAAAGTTCAAGGTCACTTTTCCACAGCTTTTCCGTTATAGTTATTCTCCCAGCAGGCAACACTAACTTTGATATACTGTAAGTACTGTATTAAGATAGAAAACCAATTGGTTGTTGCAGTACCACAAACACATACTGTAAGTACAGATTAATGAGAAGATTAAAAAATAAATTCCAAATGTTGTACAAAACAAACCAGAATGTGTATCTTTCTATCCTTCCATCCATCTACATATCTAACCATCTATCAATCTATCCGACAAGTCTATCAATTGATGCCTCCAACAATGGAAAACATTTAAAGGTGTTATAGGTACTTGAGTTACAACAGAAATCTGATGTGTGTAAGAGTGAAGACCAACACAGTCCCTTTAGGGTCTGTGGTCTCCTCTTTAATCCAATGATTATTGTTGGGGAAGCAGCTGACCTGTAATGCAGTGAGATAGTTACAAAGTATCTACCAGTCATTGTTGAACAGTTGTCAATCTGTATCCCTCCTGGATCCTTAAAACAGACCTTTACAGTCCTTGCGTGGCCATGGACATTGACCAATTGTTCTCATATGGCAGATAGTATCAATCTCCAATCGAACAGTTACCGCATCTTCATATATCTACTCTGTACAGCATGCTAAATTGTCCACACATTCGATGACCTGCCTTTCAGACCTGATGAAGGCACGCACAAAGAACAAACACAACTTTTTTGAATAAGCAATGGTACATCATGTTGCAGTTTATACACTGGTGTCCATGTCGCGTTTTTGCCCCAGGCAGCGCTCATTGTGTAACCTTTGATCGGGGACAATAAAATGGTCACTCTGCAACCTGTAATCAAAATATTCACCCGTGATTGTGTGAGGTGGCTGCGATTCCATTCACTTTTCACAATCACCAGGTTTGCAGGGATAATCAAGACTGAGCTCTGTCTAATCAACAGACATTGTGCTGCTCTCTATTGTCCACACAGGTTCTGACAGGGACTTTAATGACTCCCATAACTTGGAATGAAATTTGTTTTTTAAGTGTCACAGAAGAAAAAGAACACAGGTCGGACTGAGGCTAATTCAGACTCATATTTAGTTCCCTGCCACATAATGTAGTTTGATTTTTAAAGTGCGAAACTTTTGCTACAATTTTTTAAAATATGGTTTAAATAATGTGACTCCCCATGGTAACATAGTGTTTAGATAGGTCAGATCAACAGAACTCTGATTAAAACAAGAATTTTCTGGAACCACATTACAAACGTAATGTTCTAGCGGTGCTATATGATGGCTCTCTGCTATCTGTCCTTTTCATCACAATCCACAGATTTAGATTTAATTTCAAAATGATCTAATACAAAGCCTACACCGAGTCCCTTTTGATCCACATGGCTAACTCATCAGGAGATCTTTTACACGTGTATGTAAGAAGCAGTTTAAGCTCTTGTACCTCTTCCTTAGTCAAACAGCATTCCTTTATCTTTCTCCATACATCAGCGTTACGAGCTGACAAAGCCCAGGTGTGCCTGTTCATACAGCGCAGAGTCAGCGGGACACTGCGACCTCTGGTTTGTCTAGAGCTGCTCTGTCAGCCTGTGTTTGGTCTCAGAGGCCCCACGGTTCAGGGCTAAGACGCCAAAGCCCTGTCTTTAAAGGTACAGGCTGGTGGTTAAGCAAGGCGACCGCAAGGCCTGCTTTGTGTTGTGCCACGGACATAACGCGCTGCGATGCCCCCTAACACAATCCAGCTGCCACCCCTACACTACAAGGGAATACAGACTACCAAGTCTCAGTTTCTCTCTTTAAATCTGTTTTTTTTTTTACATTTTCACTCTCCATATTTTAAGATTCAAAGCAGGGACGATTCTATGTTCAGTGCCTTTAGGGGCACCCTTTTTTTATTATTTCTCTTTAACTTATTTTACAGAGATGTGATTTTAAATGTCATTTTGGACCATCATGATAGTAGTGAAACTGAATTATGTGACTAGAAAAACACAAAGTCTGAGAAAACGTCATGCAGAGCCACAAAGCCATCATTTGGTTAACGAAAATGAGGTGGTATGATGAGTGAAATGGACTATTGAATACACAAAAATTACTTTCGAGAATGTTTGTCTTTGGCCCTTTCTGCAGGGATTTACCACATATGGGATCCTCTCAAATACATAGATGCTCGTTGAAACTCCGGCATTACATTTGTGTTCCAAAGTGGAGCGTGCTGAAACTGCAAAGTGAATTGGTGAGCCACGGGGGGTGTTGAGGCCCCCCTCGGCCATGTATGGACAGCAGCTCTCAACAGTGATACAGTCTGGGGACAATTTCATGATCCAGTGAGTGAATGGGCCAGGCTGTGAACCACAAGCTGTGGCTAGAGTGGCGTTTCCTCTTTGTCTGAGAGGGCCTTTTTTCTCCTCTGCTCTGTCAGTGTCTGAGGCCAACAAGGGGGAGAGCAGAGCATGCAGCACAGTATAATGAGAGCAACTCACTTCCTCTTAATTATCCAATAAAGTCTCTGCTTTTTACCACAGCGGGCCCATCCATCCAGATCAAGAGCAATCACACACGTAGATGCTCTCTTGGTAGACACACACACATGCACGCCTTAATACTGCATCTTATTGTCCCTGTTACCACCTTTTTTCTCTTGCTCGCTCTCACACACACACACACACACACACACACACACACACGCACGCACACAGACACACAGACACGCACACACACACACACACACACACACACACACACACACACACACACACACACACACACACACACACACACACACACACACAACACACGTACCCATACAGCATCTGCTTGTCTCCGCCTTGGCCTCTGTGCTTGTGAGGTGTAAATGCAGGGTAATGGTGTGTGTCAGACCTACGTAACAGCCCATTAGGCACGTGGAGTGAGTTAATCTAATCTAACGTCTCTCTTCTCCTACTTAAAAAAAAAACACTCCACCAGACATATCTTGAGACAGACTTAGAGGAAAGCTGAGGGGGGAGAGGGAGGGGAGGGGTGGGGGGGGGGGGGTGAAGGGTACTGGGGGGTAAAAATCCAACAGCAAAGTGTACCCACCTTGACACCTCCCTGGGCCCAAAAAGCACTTCCATATGTTGCCATCCGACTGGTAGAATGAGGCCCACGCTCTGTGCAAGCAGCGTCAGCATTGCTTCCTTTTAATTTTCATTGGGGATGTCGGTGTGTGTGTGTGTCTGTGGGGGGTGTATGGGGGGGGGGGGAGAGGGTGTAGCCATGACGACATGACGTGCAGCTCATCAGTATGATTGGAGAGTTTAAAAATTCTGCCTTTTCCGGGGGACAAATTACACACGCAAAACAGCAGTGCCTGTTTGACTGTGATTCCGACGGACCTGCACACACATACACACACATTTATATATACACACACAAACACACACACACACACACACACACACACACACACACAGGACTCAAGACGTGCCCCACCACACTGTCCGCCCTTCATGTGGCGTGCATACATAGGCTGAAAATCAAACAGCTAGGGCCCATTTCCCAGGCATGGCCTTAAGTGTTTTCAGACGGCCGGGTTCAGTTTCATTACAACTGATGTATATTTTCTAAAGGGGAGGGCCGAGCCGTGGACACACACACACACGGCTGCGGAGTCTCGGAATGTTCGGCTAACTAAAATAAAAAGGTGTAATTATCTTTATTACAGGTGGATTCATTTATTGGTAGAGAGAGAGAAAGGACATACGAAGCCTTCTGACAACAGTGAGCGGTCAGGGGAGAGAGACATAGAAACAGAGACGGTTAATGAGAGGGAATTATCTATAGGTATTATGTAAGGGTTTAAACAAATACATAAAATGCTTCATCACAGTCATTATATAATCTAAAATAATGGATTTTAAATCAAAATGAAGCCAAGAGGACTTATTTGTTGAAGACCGACATACAACACATTCCAAAGATTAATAAATAAAAAACAATGAAACTGTTTTGCGTATAGGACAATTGTGGTTCATTGCTTATCGAGTTTTACCTTTGTCAAGCATTTCGCTATACTATCACTACAAAAGTAATTAAGTCAGAAACCAAGTTGTAATGCACTGAATTAAAATTGGGTTATACTCCCCAGAAATTATTATTTTTGAAGGCACGAATACCATATTATGCATTTACTTTTCAATGTTGAGAAGGAAACGCCACACAACTTAAACTTTGGACAAAAAGTGTCTCTTTTTGAAAAGGCAGACACAGGCAGAGATGCCTACAGAAGCATAGAAGCGAGGGAGCATGATAGAGGGAGAAAGACAGTGGGAAGGTTGATTCTGCGCTTCTCATCTGATTAACATTGCATCCAGAATCTGCTTTTATACTATACACAGTCGGTGAATGTTTCTTCTCAGTTTCTTCATACACTTTCAGATAACTCACTGTGGATATGTTCCGGTGGCTTCTATGTGCATGGAGCTCTTTTATATGTGTGCTTGTGTGTGTGTGAGTGTGTGTGTGTGTGTGTGTGTGTGTCTCATTACTGTGACACTATTACTGTGGTTACTATTACAATGTTTTTGCAAAATAATGTATGTGACAAATCTCAAAATTGAACCAATGCTTGAAAAAAAAAACACTGTTCCCTGCATCGTATGGCCTTAGAGGTGTACATAATTGCATGGTCCGGTTGTGAATTAAGGATGCAGACAGAGCTGCCTTCATACCATCCCTGCTTATACCTTAACTGCTGCCACTGCTCACACCAAAAGTATTTCCATTCACCACCTTTCTAGGAAAAAAAGCCCTCCTCAATGCTGAGCTGGCCAACTGTTTACTAGCTCAACTGCTTTGTGCGGGCTCTTATGCCCAAGCAAATGAGGTTAATACGAATCTCCGAGCAATGCTGTGGTGACTCAGTACAATAGGTTGGCAGGCAGAACAATTGTGTGTGTGTGTGTTTGATTGGGGTTGGTGAATTGTTTTTTTCGGGGGCATTTGATTTGGATGGTGGGATAATTGCTTCCAGAGCTTCCCTGTGGAGTAATTGTGCTTCCTCCACCCCAAAAAAAAGCTGCTGCACCTCCCTTATGAGAATATACTGCCCCACCACCACCACCACTACTTAGGACATTCTTGGGCCACTGCTATTATTTTCTCCACACAGAAGAGACAGTTTGGGTGGAGTGACTGCATGTGAGTGTGTGTGTGTGTGTGTGTGTGTGTGTGCGTGTGTGCGTGTGTGTGTGTGTGTGCGTGTGTGTGTGTGTGTGTGTGATTTTCTATGCAAAGTAAGTAGACACGCGTGCTTGTGTCTTTGTGTGTGTGTCCACCTGTGTGTGTGTGTGTGTGTGTGTGTGTGTGTGTGTGTGTGTGTGTGCGTGTGTGTGTGTGTGTGTTCTCACAGTTAGGATTAATTAGTGAGCCAGAAAACCCACTCGGAGTGAGAGTGAGGAAATTGGCTCCAAGCTGCACATTCAGACACATTGTCTCCCCCCCCCCCCAAAAAAAAAAGACATAATCAGACAGAGACTGTAGAGATTTATACGCCAGACGTCCACTTAAGACCACATCCAAACCATCTGAAAACTCTCTGGGAATCGCCCTCCGGCCACTGACACGTGTGCAACAAGGGTTGGAGTTTTTCTTCCCATGGTTTTAAAACTGGTTTTGACTACTTCTCAGTAATACATCTATCCTTGTCCAGGGAAGTCTGGATGTCTAGCTTGTGTGAAATATTGATTTTTTTTAAATCACAGAATGGTGTTAACGATTATATTCTGACTGCTTTCCTTCATCTGTGTGTTTTACTTTAAAATGGTATTATTATAAGAATAATTTTTTATTTAGGGTATGTTACAATCATTTAACACAGAATAATCTGCACTTACTATGAAGTTTAGCTTGTTTGTGATGAGCCCTTTTGCAAGGCACACTTCTGACCATGTTGACCGTAAAGTCATTAATACATAATTTGGGGTTCGGTAATGCCACCTGAAAGAGTGCATCTTTTGTGAAATTTGATTTCAATTAGTTTTGCTCATTTACTAGAAAAGTATTAGGACACAAAGGTGAATTTGCCTATAAGTATGAAAAGTGTCTCCTCAGTATAAATAGGTCTAAGCAGAGAAAATGAAATATGATTCGTATGAGGTAGCCATGGGGTTTGGGCTCTTACATAATGAAGAAGGAGTAAAATGTAACACATCAAATTCTTTTTTTGTGGATTAATTTATCAAAAAAAAACAGACCGTAAATAGTGACAGAAAAGGATATACCTTGAGCAGGTACACAAGAAGAAAAACATATGGAAAGACCAGAGAGAGCCAGAGAGACAAATAACAAATGCACTATTCTCAGATTTAGATGGGGTGGGTATACAGCTGTGTGTACAGATGTTAGGTGAATTAAAGAGAATGGCCCGACAGTCATTAGCACTCTACTGGGGGGTTTAGGCCTGGGCCATAAACATAAAGAGGGAGCGGGTTTAAGCTCTCTATCCCAGTCAGCTGAAATTGATATTGTGACATTTAACACAACAGTGCATAATGAAATAAATTCAGTTTGAAGAGGCGGTCTCTTGGCACATTGGAGTCACTCAGTCATTTATCCAAAGATAAACGATCACCAACTCTGCAATTCCCCTTCATCATTGTTGGCTTTTATGGCCCACAGCTTTACTGTTGGGGTTCCCTCTCACTGCTCTCACTAGAATCGCTTCCAGCTGCTGCAGAAGTAATTTTCAGTAAAAACAAATAGGTTTGACAAACCTACTGTACACTATATTAAACCATGACCAAACAACAGACTAAGTATGCCACTATAGTGCAAGTAGTAAAAATGGTTGAGGATGGTAGTTAGCCATTCTGGAGAGTGCTTGTTGACAAATAGTTTTTTGTCAAAATGAGTGATTATCGTTTTTTTTTTCACACAGCATGGACAGGTAGCGGATCATGATTTTGACAACAAAAGGTATTTTGACAACAAACATTCTCCAGAAGCGCAGACTCTACTTTTAACTAAGGAGCCAGATATTTAAAAGTGTGTGTAATGTGTGTAGTATATGTAAAAAGTACAAATATCAAGCATTAATAATTCCTTCAAGGCATTAGTGTTAGTAATTAATGTCATTAAAGAATGTTCAGATCAATAAACTATTTACACATTCATGCGAACATAGAGCAAGGTGCAAATAGCTGAGTGTGAACAATTAAAGGCAATCAGGATACAATTAGAAAATCAGTGAAAAATCCAATGTCCAAGGAAGTCCATTAGCCCCTGGAGGGAGAATACTAATTGCTGAATTTCCTCCAAAAACAATTAGCATAAATAAAATATAAAAATAGTAAATTCTGAATGTTAATTAGTTGATGTATGTGTGTAGAAATAAGAGAGAACGGGCAAGAGATATTTTAAAAGAAGGCGTCTGCACTATCTGGGGCAGCTCTGTTTGTGTATGATATTTTTGGACATTGCATATTTCTTAAATCGCATGGGTCTCGCATGTTGAGAAAAAGTAGAACTTTTCTGCACTCTTCACTCTTTCATCTAACTCCATGTTACTCACTGCATTCTAATGAAGTCTGTTCATTATGTTACACTGTATGACTGAAACCATGCTATTAATTGCTAGTTTGCACTGTAGCTCAGCATGATGTGAACTCCGAGAATTTCTTTTTTACACACTTACAGCTATATATCAAACATTATGCTGCCATTATGCAGTTGACCCCTCCCTATCACTCTTGTGGTTCCAACGTGCCTGATGGTCTTTTGCTAAGCTTTAGCATGACAAGGCGCACACAATAATTCTTCAAATTGCAACAGGTGCCGATGTTTGAGAATGTATTACATTGATAGTGTGTCCATCTCTGAGACATATGTATTCATGCCATTTCCTTCGCTGCAATAAGCAGGCTTTGGACCCACTTATGGTTTATACAACCTAGAGTCAAATCTGAAGACCTTTCTGTTTCCCTTTTTACCTGTAATTTTTATTTAATGTAAATGTTTTATTTCTCATTCGCTTTTCTAATGTGTATTTTGTACATGCCTTGCCTTGTCTAGAATGGATTTAATAGTTGATATGCTAATGATCCTGGTAACCAGGGAGCTAATTATCCATCTAGGTTTTATAATCTTCAAATGTTTAAATTGTGTGAGTGTGCTTATAGTGTATATATATAAACTTACTTTTATATATACACTTTTAACACCGTATGTGCTGGAAAATCATAACTTGGTTGCTTCATACTTTTATGTCACGCCATCACTCAGAGTAAATACCATCCTCTGGATCATTATAGCCACGTATGGCCATTCTGAATGTCAAGCATTTAAAATGATTGGTTAGGTTAGGTTTCAGAAAGTCACCAACTGTTCCACAAAGTTTTTCTCCCCCCTAGCAGATCATGCAGATGTAGGTAGATTATACCCACCTCCGAGTGGTTCAACAGAAGCTCAACTCTGGCATTTGACTTTTCAAAGCGCAGTATTTGATTTAAAAAAAAAGAAAAGAGCACTGACATTTCAGCAGCAATAGGAAAAGGTTGTGAAGGCAGTGTGTGTGTGTGTGTGTGTGTGTGTGTGTGTGTGTGTGTGTGTGTGTGTGTGTGTGTGTGTGTGTGTGTGTGTGTGTGTGTGTGTGTGTGTGTGTGTGTGTGTGTGTGTGTGTGTGTGTGTGTGTCTGTGTGGGCAACGTTCAATTCCAGTGTTCCAGCAAAATGCATGTGCTATAGTCGCTGATAAGCATGTGTGATAATGAGCACTTCCTAAAAGGTAATTGAGTGATAAGTTCCCACCTCTGTATAGCATTTATGATGACTTAAAGGTTGCAGTGCATGGACCAATTCTAACTGACAATTTTAAAAACCTCTGCAACAGAAAGGACAAGATCACAAATAACTTTGGGAGTATTTCGCTTGCATTCTTAGACACAAATAATAGCAATACTCTTTCCCATTACATTATTTAGACTGCATTGTATTTGCATTCAGTCAAAGGGTGAAGAGGACAGGTATGTGAAAAGGCTTGAAAGTCTAAAGTTCAAGTCTGGCTAGACCTGCTTGATCCATGTTGATGTCAAATACTACAAGGAACCAATCAGAGGATGCCTCCCATTAACATACATACATTGTGGAGGGCCCGGTCTGACTGGAGGCTAGATTGACGACTATATGAACCAATCAGGGGCTGCCTTCCACTAAAATGTATAGTTGCCTGAAAGCCTAAAAGGCGATGAGTACATCTATAAATATGTGACTCGTGTCATCTTCAGGAGAACGGAACATGGGGAGATTTATCATTTCATCCAACAGCTCCTGCCAGGATAGAACATGTCAGACGGTAAAACGCTGAGAAGCAAAGTGGATGTGAAGCCTCCATCGCATGGGATCAGGCGATAATGGTACAGGGTGACATCTTGTAATGAACCAGAGATGGGCAAAACTCCTTCCTCCACTGTAGAGAAATCGATTTAGAAACAGAGAAGTGTCCTACAAGTTTCCACATGATGTGTCTTTAGCTTGGGAGTTCTAAGGCTCCTTATCAGGGCCGTTTCTTTGAATGGACAATTTGATCATTGGCAGAAGTCTGGTGGCAGTTTGTCATCACTTTGCCATTACCAACAATGCTGTACTTGGTTAGGAGTTAGTATCAAAAACACTTCCAAATGAAATTTTTGTATGATGAGATGTAGCAAGGAACTAACAGCATCAGGCATACATCTGCACAATGATGCATGGACAGGTTTGATAAAGAGAGCAAGGATTTTCTCATCACTATGTTGTCAGCAAGTAAACAAACGTGTGGAGCCATGCAACTCATTATAAAAAGACACTGACACTTGGGTGTGCTCTTTCCAACAAAAAAAAATGGTTCCAATCCCGGCCTGTATTCACTGTCTTTCATTAACTGCTCTCCCCTTATCCAAATTAACTTATCCTTCCTCATTATTTCTCCAGGAGGGAAATGGGACGTGTCAGCAGAAAGTAAAAATATCACTGTGGTATGACAGATTAATTGGATTATAGATGTGTTTAGCCTAGATTAGGTCCCTGCATAGAGGACCTGGATGGATGACACAGATGGATTAAGTTAGAGAGAGAGCAACACTGACGTTGAAGAGCTCTTAATTGTGTAGGGTAAACGCAGTGGCACAGGCGTGACATCACTATTTCCTGTTCCCTGGATGGCTCTATTATAGGTGTACCAATAACAGAAAGCTTTTCTTCTGTCCTTTAAACTGCTGTGCCCGCTGTTGCCCCTGCAATGCCCCAGCAATTATAGAAAGGTTCAACATCTTGAAATTGAGTTTTGGAACCTTCTAGAAACATTGTTGGTGTTTCTTTGTTTCAAAACCATTCAGCTGAAGTCTGTAACCCACTGCCTGTATGTTGCAGCATCACAAGTGCTACAACAGAGTTTAAGGATAACTTCAGTTATTTTCTATGAAGACCTTATCTTGTTATGCATTGGCATTGTTTCTATCAATTCTGATAACATTGTACTCACTAGGTTAGTTTTAAAATTCTTAGAGCATTCCCAAATCTCTAAGATTTGATAAGACATGTAACCGATAAGCAGAATCAGATATTGTAATTGATACCCTACCCCATATATATTATCTCTTTATTCCACATTCCACAAAATCTGGGTGCTGCATTATCCAAAAGGAAATTTGACAACCAGACCAAACGTTTCAGTCCGTTAGCACACTTAATACAGTTCCCTATGGACACAAATAAAGCTCAATATAACTTTGGGATGTATCCAAAACATGTTGTGGTAAGACTTTGGAGACTAATATGTCGTACAAATCAAATACAGACTGTGGCTTTATCCAACACCTAGATTTCTCGTTATTAAAGAGATGCAAATGTACACATAATTAGTTCACTATAGCCACATTTGCATATTTGTTCAAACATTTCTGGAAAATATGTGTTTTAATGTCAGTCATCAGCTGTCAAAGTTTCAAAACAATGTACCCTTTTCATATGCATTGTTTCGCCTTGAAGGAAATATGTTTCCATTGTGACGGGGATTCAATTCATCTAACATGATTGATTGACTTAATCCATTCAAAGCAGAAAGTCCCAACCCTAATGATATCAATTGAGAGAGAGACAAGAAAAGAAGATGGTAAGAATTTGGCAAACTTAGGTTTTGAAGTGTGTGCTCATTTGATCTCATCTGGGGGTGATGTGGCTTTCTTGATAAGACCAGACACAGTGGCTGTGTTATCTTTATTAAAAGTTGCTTCAAAGGGATGCTCGTAATGATAATCCACTCAATTTGGTGGATTCTAATCTCTTTGATGGCTTAAATACCTAACATATGTGCTGCAGGCCCCCTTACATGTGTTCCCACCAGCTGTGCGGCTGCTATCACATGCTTTGGTAATTCACTGCTATGACCCCCCTCTATCTTTCTCTCTTTATCTCTCTGTCTCTCTCTCACTCTCTCCGTCTCCTTATGGGACAGATTGAGCGTTGCTGCTACCTCTCACGCTGACATTAAGCTCCCCTATAGAAAGGTTTTGATGAGATGACAAACATCTGCATAGGGAACATGAGTTAAGGCCGTGGCTACTGACTTGCTGCAGTCAAAGTGGATATATCTCTGTTTTTTGGGGGGAGGGATTTATTGTGAACATCTGGTCGACACCGTGAAATCACATCTTTCAGGAACTCCAAGCGGGGTTGAGTTATGTCCTCCAAAAACCAGCGGCCCAGGGTCAGAGTAGTAGGCCAGGTAACAGCTGCTCCAAGCAAGAAGGCTTTTTCAGCATGGAGCAAGGTTGGGGAAATGATATGATATAGACACAGACATTCTTCCATTTATTTATTTATTTGAACGTAATTTATTGATCATCGTAAGAACAAGATGACAGTCCTGTTAAAGGGTGGCATATATAATTAATGTCCATCTGTGGTGGGGATGGGGGAGGGAAAAAACACCAACTGGCACATTTTCTGTAGGTGGACGTGGGAGAAGTGGACATTGCCGTGTCATGGCTCATCTGCTAACATCTGTTGTGGATGACATTGCCAACAGGAGCCACTTGACTGGAAGCAATGCAATTTCTATTTGCATGCATATACATCTTTCTACAGTATGTCCTCTGTGAAAAAATTCAACATAAAGAAAAAAATCACTTCAAAGTTTTCTTCTGGGGTTAAACCGGATCACTAAAATGTCATGCAGGGCAACAATGTTTATATGAGTTAGATTATAGTAGCTAAACAACTATGTTTGATGGTTAAATTGAAGTTAAAGATGGTTGTATAGGGGAAATATACAGATGCAAACAGACAAGGTGTAGTCAAATAAATACCAAATGTACATTTTGGACCTTTGATTTATACTAGTATGAAAGAAAACCAGCGCTTGCAATGTCTCGTTGTATCGCTGCGAAGAGCAAAGACGAGTGTCTTCTGCCTCCCCTTCACTCGGCTCGTACACTTGCCCCCTTTCCGAACTCCACACACACACACACAGACAGAGAAAGAGAAAAACCTTTAAATAATTGAAGGGCCTAGTACTAAGGCTGAAATAACTGAAGATGCGGGGACACAGATGAAGACAAGCTGCAAGCTAGCGCAGGAGCCCGGCGTCTGGTTTTGTGCATGAGGAATGAGATGGGAATTAAAGCATGGTACGCTAGCTTTAGCTGCCACCGTATATTCAGGACAAGGCTGCTGCTGTGGTAGCGCTGTCACATTTATCTAACTGCAAAGTACTGCAGCACAGTCATGTATAGTGTAGCACTGTGAGCTCCTACGTAGACACTGAACTGTTTGAACAAGGGGCAGGATAGAAAAATGGAAATTGTCATACAACTAATAAGCCTATTACCCTCTGGTGTTTGGCGAAAGGGTTTTGAAATGGATTATAATTCAAACTGATGCATATTGTATACACATGGAAAAGCTGCCATTGAATTTGTTCATACCAGTGATTTTAAAGCGCTGTCAAAATCAACTTTCAAAATAACAATGAACACAAAACTTACTATACCCTGTTTTTTTCTAAAGGAGCTGTTACCATCTCCTGCTGAATATTCACAAACACACATGCGAACATAACACTCCCACCGCACACTCGCCTTCCGTGTTGAGATCGTGAGAAAAAGGAGCTACACAACCCAGTCAACAGACACTTGTGTTGGATTACATCTCATATTCCTCATTTATTTCGCTTAAATTATGCAGTCCAAAAGCTCCTATTTTTTTATTTAAATAATTAACCAGTGTTCTGCTCGGTGTGTCTCGTGGGGAGCCGCTACATTAGATTAAATTTCAGACCCAAGGTGCGGGGAAGAATTTAGGCCAGCCAAGCCATGCAAGAAGCAAACAGAAATGCATTGAGCTAAATGACTTGCAGGACTGTGGTGTGTGAATGCATGCGAGCAGCAGCAGCATCTGTCTGCGTGTGTGCCAGTGTGAATCAAGAGTTGGTGTTAGCTGGCTTTATGACTATGTATATGTACCATGCCCTGAAGGCCTTCTCTTACTCTCCCCTCTGCATGCCCAGAAAAAAAAACATTCACGTCAGTTTCATTAAGGGCCCGTATCGCAGCAGATTTTGTCTGGCGTAATTCAGAATTAATTGTGTGGTTTTATGCTAGTAACTTCAAATAGGGGCTCCCATATGGCGCCATGCACAGTCAAGTGGGTCATTTCAGTGGAGAGGGGCAGGCTAGACTCAGATGTGCAGACAGAAGAGCAGAGGAAAAAAAGCCCAGGGCACGTTATTGAGAAATTGACCCTATACTAAACTGTCTTGTTTTGTTCCTTTTTTTGCCAACATTTCCTACAGGATTGGAGAAGCAAACAGAGGCTCTGTCAAAGCAGTGATCTTGAATACCCCCACACTAAGATGACTAATATTTTCAGACTCCCATCTGAGTAACTAGCATATTTTGCCATGTCAGAACAAAGCAGCCGACACCTAAGAATTCAAACAAAAAATACTTTCCACACTTTCCCAAGCTCTGACCCCCTGTTGCCTTAAGGTGAGGACGCAGGTGAATCTGATAAAACAGTTATAGATAGCATTATGAAACTGGTTCAGAATATTGAAAACAAAAGTTGAGATAATGGCCATTAAAGATGGTTGTATAAGATAAATATACAGACTTGAACAGACAATGTTTAGTCAAATAAACACCTAAATCTACATTTTAGACTTTTTATTTATACTCGTATGAAAGAAGAAATGCATTTTATGGAAGTCAAATAGAGAAAAACCTCAAAATGTACCAGTGCTTGAAAAAAACAATGTGTTTTTTTTAGTGGTGGGCCGATAACGGCGTTAACGGCTGCGTTAACGCCAAACTCTTATCGGGCGATAAAAAAAATATCGCCGTTAATCTCTTAATTCCACCTCCTGTTCGGCTCAGGGGAGATGCTGTTCGCCGTCGGGGTGAACCCCCTTCCGCACGTGAAGGCTCGCTTCACGTGCGGGAAAGCTATAGTGTGAGCGGCCACAGCTTGTATTTTGGTCATATCTAACACTGGACTGCAGGCCTATATAAAAGTGTTGTACCTTTGCTTTCTTTGGGTTAAAAAAAACTCCATCAACTCAGTATCCGTCTAGTCCAAAAAAACTCTGTCAACTGCTGCTGCAGACGGTGTGCAGACGTGCTCGGAGAATCGGCATCGGCGCATCAACAGTCATTCAATGCAGCGGCAGTAATCATACAACCGAACGGTGTAGAAAGTCCCGTCAGTTAAAAATAGTGATCCAGATTTTAAATCCATGTTAAAATCGGAAGGATATAAAGCTAGTTAGCTTAAAAAAAGTAGCAAACATGTCAACTGTGATGTGTTCAGGCCGGCTCAGTAATATGATTGATGTGTTCAAATGCAACACAAAAAAAAAGAAATTTGAGATTTTGGCGAAACTTGTTTTCCCAGCAAGATAAAATAGATAGTAAAGATGGAATGGAATTATGACCTGTTTAATGTCCTATCTAGAGCTATGATCATATCAGCAATTAAAGCAATAATACAAGTTCTATTTCAACAAAATAATAGAAAATTATCAATTTTGATATCAATAAAGACTTGGATCGTTAAGGAGTCTTGAAAATGGTATCAATATCAATACAAATTAACGATCTCCTGTCATCTGAGAGAAATTAAGATGATTTAATTTTTTTAACCGTTAGTATTTACCGGTTAAAAATATTATCGGTTGACTGGTTTACCATGGACATCCCTTATACTGTATAAATGTATATCATACATTGTATGTTTTTTTTTGTGTTATCCCAGTTAAGTTTATTATTAATTTTGTATCATTTAATATTACTTTTAATAGTTCCGGGACGTTGGAGCAATAACCTGGTGTTTTGACACTTCAGTGTGCACTGTGAATTTGAAGTAATGTTCAGTTTTTGAATAAAGATGCAGCATTTACAAATGTTTATTTTTTTTATCCGATTCATCGATTAATCGAAAAAATAATCGACCGGTTAATCGATTATTGAAATAATCGTTAGTTGCAGCCCTAAACAATTCATCGTTACCTCTTATGGCCTACAGTTCAAAGTTCATGTTTAACTGAATAAACAGTTTGTAAACACAAGTACATCTTGTTGAACATTATTTATTTTCATCACCAATTATCATAGTAGAACAGCTTCCTCAAGCAGTTTGTGATGCATGTTGGAAACAGGAGATGAGCCCCTGGTCTGATGCGCCACCTGGCTTGAGAAACACGTTCTCAAAGACTTACTTTGAGTCATTATTTAGGGAGCACACGCATATTATGAATGAATTCAAATGAGCCATTTTAATCTAGATTAATCTAGATTAATTTCAAAATTAATCTAGATTAATCTAGATTAAAAAAATTAATCTATGCCCACCTCTAGTTTTTTTGCAGTGTCTTGCCTTAAACAACACATATTGAAAGTTAAGATGTCATATATAAACAAACAGTGGCTGGATCAGCACACAGGGATGGCCCTTGGATTTGAAATGTGCTGTAGAATACTAGAGGTTGTGTTTTTTCAAACTGCAGCTTTTCTCTTGGCGCACTGTCAGAGGTTGAGGTGCTGATTACGGATCATCGTCTCTGTCAAATGAAAGTTAATTAAGTCGACAATAAGAGCTGATTGCCTTCCCCCTCACACTGATGCTGTTATGCTGACATCAATAGAAGATAAAGAGCATTACCATGACGGATCACATTTAAATGGTAAAGTGGGAAGTATTTAGCATCCACATTACAGGTGAAAATCTATTGGAATCCCACAATTTGATTTCGATTCTTAGGGTCACAATTGTATTACATTTAAGTCCCCTGATTTATCTATCTTCATTTTATCAGTCTATTTTAATGTGAATTGTGTAATGCATGTGATGTTAGGGCAAGTCAACATTAGCGGTGGCAGCGAAATACATATAACATACTTTTTTTGATCGACTTTTGAAAATTATTAAGAAAATACGAATCACCATTTTTACATCAATCCATTTTTTCTCACCACCCATAGCTAATCTGCACACTATTGTGTGATAAGTCAAGTTAAATATAAGGTATGCTTTTGGTGTTTAGCCTTTAGTAATGGGATGTGTGCACCTATACAGTAAATAAACTGTAAACCTAAGGTTTACACCATGTCATCAAACACAATATGAGCATCCCAGTCCATATTTCATGATACTGCACTCCACTTTATTTCTACAAGAAGCTGTGTCATACTAGGAACGGAAGGATAGGCTTGTCATACAATATGAAGTAGCTGCTGTTGTACACAATACATACTGCTAGAATGTATCATATGAATTAATGATAAAAATATGATTATAAGAATATGAATGCAGACTGCTTTAGTATTTAGTTTGCTTTCCAAACAGGCCAGAAAAAGGACTTGGTTATGAGTTGTCTAACTTAGCTTCTTTTGAATGAACCTCCTGCTTGTCAACAGTTTGTGTATGTCCCTTTCCTGTTAAAACTTCACAATGCTTCCATGGACAAAACAAACTCTATAAAGAAATGTTCTCACACTTTGATGCGGAAGAGCTTGACTGGTGTGCACACTTCCTCTCTGACTGTCAGTATGCCTACACTTAAGGTGAAATTACGCCTGTGCAAGTCAATTTATGTTAGTTGGATTTCACATGTTGACGATACCACCATGACATTCTAAAGATATGTTACCCATTAACAGGATGCAGTGTGCTTAACAAAAATGTATGCCACATAAAAATCTCTCGTGCACTGTCTGATTTTATTTTGGATATGGGCAGATGATGATGGAAGATTTGCCTTATTTCAAAACTAAATGGCTGTTGCCACACAACATTTCAATGTATATTTTAGTTTACAGTCAATGCTTACCTATAAGAAAAAAAACAGCACAAGCCCAATTTAAATCCCAACCTGCCTTTTCTGCACTCATGTTACTCTTTTGAATTTACAAACCCAGTAAACACATGCATGCCCCAACTTGTATGGAAATCTGGATCAACCGATACACTGTTGTGTTCCTCTACCAACAAAAGTTGCCGTCCTGCTGCATACAGCTCTATTAAAAAGAGCAATTTCACAAAGTCAGCAACCTTGTCATCCCGTGCCCTGTAAAGTCCATGCACTATTGGATGCTAATGAAGAGCAAACAGTATACTGATTTATTTTAGTATGTATTGGGTCATTACTTTGTCTTGTTCATTCATTTGTTTAATTATGTTGTCTGATATTTTGTCGTGAAATACTTACTCTGCCTGTCCACTGTAGGAAATAATTTGACCAACATGACTACAGAGTTGTATGTGTAATGCTTATTGTAGTATGGAATTGGGACACACTTATTAATAGTTCCATTTCATTCGGATAAGTATTATCCAATGTAGGCTTCTTTCCAGGCACTCGAAAATAATTGTTTTCATAAGAAGAATCCAGAGCAGTGCAGTGGCGTGTAAGTCAGGGCACATTGCCGTCTGTTGACAGATGATGACAACTGTGCTGTCTAACACTCTGCTATCTTCATCGTGTCACAGGATCAAGAGCAACAATGACAGATGCCACTGACGTACACGCTCAGAGATCCCATTAGCAGTGCAAAGAATGTGAGGCTTAAGGTGAGACACTGCAGGCAAAAACAATGTTTTTTTTCAAGCACTGCTGGTCACTTTGGAAATGTATGTCTGTTTTGCCTCCTTAACATACTATCTGTCATACTAAACCTTGTTTGTTTGCATTTGTTGATCTCTCCTTTACAACTATCGTAGTGGTTAGAGTTTGTAATACTCTCAACCAATAACTCACTTTTAAAGCACTTACATTGACAAAACTTTCAATAATCATGTCTAGCACTATTCTGAAGGTTATTACATGAGGATTGGTTCATATGTTGTTAATTGTCTGATGTATGATACATTTTGTTCTTAAAAACATGCTGAAAATTGTTATTTTTAAGACCTCTACGTTGTATTGTTCCTGTAAATTGTAGGAGGCTTTCTGAATTACTGAAATGTTCCTCATGATTGATAAGTGTTTTAGGCTTACTCTTAGTGTCTATTCGTATGACTAAGACTGAGCTTCTTGATAACACAGGCATAGATCCACTTTTGTGTTGCTTCCTCTCCCAAATTCCATTCCACTGGTGATAGAGAAAACATCCAACATTTAAAATAAATTAAAAAAAGGAGTTTGGCTCCCTGAATGCAGCTAATATCCATGCCAATTGAAATGGGGAACAGTGGAATGCTCCATTGCCAATAGGATCATTCCAGCAGCCCCTCTGGTGGATGGTTTTGGGCTGGGGTTGTAGTTGGTGGTGACAGTAGGGTACATAGAGGGTCATCACTCCACTCCCTGGCTGCTCTCCATCCATCATCCATGGGCCAGAAACACTTGCATTTCAATTCCAAAAGCCCCCCAACCTCAACCTGCACCTCCTCTCCCCAATGCTTGCTCTGTGCCCTGCAGCCACGGCCCCTGTGTGTGTTGGCCTGTCCCTCTAGCCATGCTTGTGGGCCTGGGCAAGCACGCACATGCACACAAACCAGAGCAGGCTGGCACAATCTATTAGCTCCCATGCAAACCACAGCCAGACCCCTAGTAGGGTCTCAAAACCCCTTACTATGAGATGAGAAAGAAACAAGAGACACAGGGGCAGTGAATTGTGTTTATATAAAGTATGACACATCAATGGAACAAGGATAGAAAAAAAGAGGGAAGCAAATTAGCAAAGAGAAAAGATAGTCAGCGCTGTCACTGTCTAAGCAAAAGCAGAGGCAGTTCCAAGCCACCAGGCCGTAACAAATCACTTAAGAATTATTAAGTCACTTCTGACTCAAGCAGCGTTTTCAATTTTCAAACAATTATTTTTTTTTCAATGAAAAGGTTTTGTGCCACGCTGAGTTATTTCCACATAGAACAGGTTGAGCCCAGCCCTTTCTGTGTAGCACGGGAGATTCTTTCCACTCTGCTATACTGTGGCTTTAGTGCTAAGGCTCTTTTCAGAACCAGCTCAGCCCCATAGAATGTCGGATAGGTGAATAAAAGATGGATTATAAAGGTGAGGTCAAAAACCCTCAAAGCTACACTCCAGTCAACCGCACTTACTGAACACGAGTGGCTCAGATTTTTTAAATTCTTTTTTTTTAGACAAACTGTAACACCTTCCTGCCATCTTTATTCCACTTTCTGCTAGTCATTTCTCTATTTCTCTAACCCCCTCTTTTTAAGTATTGCTTTTTGATCTCTGCTCTGGCTCGCTAGTTACAATGTTTTCTGAACTACCACAGTTTATCTTAATTTCCGATATGATCTTAATATGTTATCCTCAAAGACATGTAATAAAACTAGTCAATTGATTCTGAATAGAGCTCTATCACCGTTTAAGATTTATTGTTAATGAATGTGTTCTGTTACATTTTCTACACTGTTGCTGTGATGAAGCAGTAGCTTCTATACAAACGTGTATTGACTGCAGGTCCAAATAATAAATAGCCTATGTACCTATTATCTGATAAACTGCCCAATGCAGAAAAAATTGGGCAGTTTTGTGACTGGAACACTACACAATTGCAATCTATTGAACAGCCCTCTGTGTGCAAGACTGAATCTAGAGTTGTACCTCCTCGTAATTTTTTTAGCAAGGGGCCACTGACCAAGCCTCAGTAATTGTCGGGTTGGGAGTGAGAATGTGTTGTAATCTTTTCTCTACCTCTACTCTTCATACTCAGCTTTACTTTGTTTTATACCGTTTCTCAATTTGTATAGCAGTATCCGTTCACCTCCACTCATTCAAATCTTATACCTTCTTTGACTGTCTGACTTGGCCTTTTTCCTTGTTTATTTTCCATGTCGCCATTTTCGCTACAGCATTTCATTTGAAACCAAGCCATGCCTTCTGCTTCATGTCACCACCTATGCAGTCATCTATCTAATCTATTCTTTCCCCCGGTTTCTCTCTTATTTTGTGCCTCACCTGTTCGGGCTTTACTTGTCTTTCATCACAGTTTCTGCATTTTGACTATTCTGCAGAATAAGAAAGAGGACACAAACTACTCAAAATGAGTCTTCAACTTGCACGATAAATAAAAGCTGAGTCACTGAACCACGACCATTATCAAAACTAAAAACTAAAAATTGTTTAGTGTATCATGCAGATCTGACCTGTGTGTATAAGGCTATGCAAAATATCGCCCCCTTACAGCTATGCAAAGCTAGCTGCCTCAGTAGATCCACACCGACACTATTGTCCACATACATACAGTACAATAAAGCACTACATATGCAGGAAACTATCAAAGAAAAATTCAGCTGCAAATTACATTTTCTTAAAGCAGTGACAGTCAGCTGTCAAACACAAATTAAACAAAAAAGGCTTACTGTAACATTTGGATTGATATGGTAAAGTGCCCCAAAAAACCTTATGGCTCACAAGGTTAATGCTGAATCTCCTCTTTTCAGCCTGTGTCTGAAACCTTCTGTTTTAGAGCCTGTCTCTTTAAGCCCCACCTTCCAAAAAAGACCAGTCTGCTCCAATTGGCCCTGATTCTGACTGCCGGTTTGAATCTAATTGCTAGTGAGATTCAGAGGTATCTGGGGGTGTGGCTTATTACAAGTGGAGCTAGTGCTAAATTAGGTTGGTAATGAGGGAGTGTGTCATATCCCATTATGACATCATAGGGAGAGAGAATCTGAGAAAAAGAGAGGTTGTTTTTTTCTCAAACTTTAGGAGTCACAAAGGGGACCTAGCCTGGTCCAACCAGACCATCGCACTTCATTTCATTTGTACAGAAAGCCTGGAACTGCTTTAATTGGCAAAAGTTCACTCACTTGGAGGCGGGGGTCTGTTGAAGTTTAAAACTATAGGATCTGTGTCAGTGCCACTCTGGATTAGCCAACCAATCGCATAACGTTTGGTCAGACGTATGTCATGAGCCGGCTTCTGACAGTGAGTTCCAGTTGTACAGGGAACTCGGAAATTTCCGACTTCACTACATATTGTAGTCTATGGATCTACCGGTACCTGGCAACGGTAACTTGCTAGAGCCTAACGTTTAGTTATTTGGATGAGAAAGGTTGTAGGCGTCCATACTTTCCCAAGCAGATGCACTGGAACACAGACAGGTCGGAACTTGGAAATACCAAGTTGGAAATTTCCAAATTCCGAGTATAAAGGAACGCAGCATTCAACTGAAACTGGAGCGCGACTTCGACGTCATCGTTCTCAGCCACTCGCTCTGTTCGCTGATTGGATGGACGGAAATGTTCCGGAGCTGGAGCTGAGAAATTCACCGCAGCCCCAGACTGACTACTGAAGGGAAAATGAAATTTAAGCGGAAGTAGGTAGGCGGGCGGAGCCAGGCTACCGGGGACCAGTATTAATGTTGAAAAACCATGAAAAAGTGCATAATAGGAGACTTTTAAAATCCTAAGGGGCCTGAGTTGATATGTGTGTATTTCTGTATGTGTGCAGTACAATCAAGGATTAGCTACAGTGTGAGCCCGGGGACCTTACTACAAAACATTGATGTCAGTAGACTCTCAGCTCCCCCTGTTCAACTGCAACCTTCACATCCAACTCCATGTTGAACGCATGTCAGTATGTCAGTCCGGCCTTGAACTTCCAAACTCACCTCTTTCCCCACCCATAAATAATTATCCCGAGGTCAGGGTTTAAAGAGTTTAATCATCCAATTTACTTGGGTCTCTGAAAATGGGGCAAGAACAAACAGCCTGATTAGTCCCAAGCACGAGTGGAATGTTTCCTCTCCTCCCATAATCCACCAGTGCTATGAAACGTGCCCCCCCTCTGATCAGTGTGACAGCTGCCTGGAGACTGTACAGTACTTACGCAAATATACACAAGAACACACTCCTTCCCAAAGGCACATATTCTGTTCTTTGCATTGAACACACAGACTGTTCTAAAGCCTACGGTAACCTTTTAAACTGGGAAAATTAGGATTTTAGGCACGGTTTGGCCCAAAACGAGGGCAGATGTGATGTGTAATTTTCCTTCATCATATTTCCAAAATGGCCTCAGCCAACAAGGGGGCAATTTGTTGCTCGCTGCTTAGCCGTCACCACAAAGAGGAAATGTCAACTCGGGGCCCATCAAAACGAATCCCATCAAGTCAGAACAGACCTCCAGCATTAACTCTTAACTCTTTTAGTTAGCCCCCACCCTCCCCCCATCAGCAGGGGCAATCACTTGTGTAAACCCCGCTTAAAGATAATTGAATGTTTTTCTTTGACATTCATCCATGTCATTTTTCAACTGCCGTCAGGAAACGTTCTTCTCTGTATCGTTCGCAGCGTCAGGGCCCGGCTCGATTTGATCAGTGAGTGCTGATTATGGGCCGTAGTAAAATTACCTCCTGATCCATCAGGGATTTATGAGCTTGTGGTGATCTCAACGTTTGACTTGCCCAGGCTGTTCCATGTGGGCGTCATCAAAAGATTTTTTACGAGAAGAAAAGATTCCAACAAAAGGCAGGGAGGAGGAGGTCTGTTCAAGGTTCTCTTAGAATATGGGGGAGTTTATGTCGTAAATTATTTGATGCACATAAAAACAGCTGCAGGCAACTTAAACAAGTATCAAACAGTTATTTACAAATTGGCTATTATGTTTGTGACTCTGGCCAACACGACAAGAAAAAAACAAGAGTGGACTGTAAAATTACAACCCAAACTGTCCATCACTTTTACAGCACAATTAAATTGGTTTACCTTTTGACTTGCTGCACTTGCTGTGGCTGTGTGCACTCATGCTTCTATTGTTTAAAGAAGGATTAGTGATATTACTTGCTATGCTCTCTCAGATTCACCTTCTAATAAAGTGGTTTGGATTATCTGGCTAAAGTGTTGCCTAGTTAACATGTGTACACAATTGTCACATTGTAGTTACAATTATTATTTCAATATACACCCTTTCAGACATGGAATAGAAAACATTCATGGTGTAATATGTCTGTTGGTAATATGTTGTAAAAACAAAAAGCCTGATTAAACAAAAAGCCTTTATATATTAATTATATATTATTATATATAGCCTTTCACTTAACGAGAAAGATTCTGTACATGTTTTGATCAGGGGGAATATGACTGTTTTGTTCTCTCACAGGCTGCATTACTGATATAACCTTGCTGTTGAAGCTTTAATTAAAGACACCCACCTCACTGTATTTATATCTAATATGAACGTGTATTGAGTGACAGGACAATTAATCCTGTAATGTAGTCCTTGATCTACAACTGTCTCTGTCATTGGGCAGAAGGGATGAGGGTGTGAAATCTTACGGTATTAGTGATCTGAGAGGGGAAAAAAGACCAACATGTAATCAATTCAATGGGCTTTGTTGACTAGAACGTTTGGAGAAAAAAAAATCCTGCCAATTTCATGGACACTAATTACCTGATTAACCATCCAAAATGCTCACAGCTACAGATGATCCTTGGAATTCATCAATATGTTATGAAATTAACAGTACAAAGACAAAAGTTGTGTTTAACATACCACATTCTATGCAGGGACAGCATTTTACATAAGGCAACATGTTGGTGTCCTATAGTTTAAGTCATTCATGGCAAAACATTTTCACTTGGTTGCTTTTCCCAAACCCAGCACTGACATTGCCTGCTAGGAAACTTGCTATGGTGCAGGGACAGAAAAGTCTTCATCACATTGAAGGGCAGCCTGAAGCGCCTTAGGGCCTCTGAAGAGAAGCTGACAGGCTTTCTTTACCTAGATCTTCACGGAGAGGAACATGATCAGCCCTCTGTGATGCAAACACTGATCTCTGAAGCTGTCCACCCTCCTGTCCACTGCAGCCCCTTTGATCCTGAGGATATACTGAAGTAGTTCATCTCCTGCTTTCTATAGCCCCTTTTCCCAATGCAGGAACCCCCCTCTGCAACAGTACAAGGCTGACTTCTGCTAAAGCAATGTCTCCCCCAAACTCCTGAAAATGACTGTGCTGACCGCCATCTCCATAAGCTAACAGACTAACTATGCATATGTATCTCATACAACCCCACTTTAAAAATACTGAACTATCCCTTTAATGTAAAGGGTGCAAGTGGCTTTACAAGGACACATACTGTAGATAGACTATATCAAAATTCATCTTAAATACATATAACAGCTTGGAGACGCCCAACAGAAGTAATGCATCATCCTTTGTAGCATGGCTTGGTAATA
Source organism: Ammodytes marinus (assembly GCF_949987685.1). NCBI lineage: Eukaryota > Metazoa > Chordata > Actinopteri > Uranoscopiformes > Ammodytidae > Ammodytes > Ammodytes marinus. Next base: position 9,353,380 of record NC_137216.1, on the reverse strand, counting down.
GGTTATCAGAATATATTGTAAAATAAGTGTGAAAGTGGTGACTATGGTCTTTTGCGTTGTTAACGAGGGTCTTCAATCTCCAGGTACCCAAGTGTACAGGTTTACAGTAGAAACATGACATTCAGCTTATTAGGTAATCTACCAGGAATTCAATTGGTGAAAAGGTGAGCGAGACACACACTTTGTTTCTAAACAACCTTGCGTTTTCTTCCCTTCCTCCGTCACCCCTGTAGTGATCTTATTGAGCTGAATGAGGTTTAGTCTACCGGGGTTGTTCTGTCTGAACACAGTCGCTGTCTCTTAGCAAACATTTCAATGGTCTCACCTCTGTTGTGGGAGCGGAGCAGTCTCATGCTTTTTGAATTTTTTAAGATAACAATTCACAACGGCGCCAACAACCTGAAATATGCAGCAGCTCGAAACGTGTAACGATGCGTGCATGCAACTCCAAAACTCTACATAATAGCTGCAAAATGACATGTTATTTTTAGTGAATCTATTAATGTGGAATATGTGGAGGTAACACACAATTGTGAATACTCTGTATTCCTTGTGAGCAATCAGTTGAATTGAATTTGGACACTGACTTTTCAGAGGGCTGATGTCAGTGTTATTAACCAGACATTTAATGGCTTCTGGAGCCATAATGTGAGTGCAGATCTTACTAGTTAAACAAACAAATAAATAAATAAATAAGGGAGATAAATGGGTTGTGCCAAATTCACAGGACGAGCTGGCAAAAGCACAATTAATTGCCATTGAGCCGACTGAGGTTTTTCGACACCACAGGTTAAACATCAGTGTTTGACCTGACTCAACACCACTCTTATGCCTCTTATCAACAGGAGCTTGCAGGCAGGAACAGTGGGAAAAAAACAGGCCACCACTGTCCCACTTTTATCATAGAAAGCAGATGCTGAAAGAGATGTAGCCTATAGCTGGAGCTCCTTCCACACACACACTTTTAATTAACGTGAGAAATTGACTGCTAAAAGCAATTTGCGGCTCCAACCTGTCTTGTCAGATCTTGCGTGCTGACATAGCACTGTGTTTGCTGCCCTCCAACTCCTTTTTCTTCTCTTACACTGTCTCACCTACTCAAAATCTTACCCCCATCCCCTCTTTTCTTTTTCTTACTCCCGGGCATTGGAAAGGCTGCTTGGAAACGGCTGCTAGAGATATTCAGCGAGGTGTCTCACATTTTAATTAACTCCCACTCTCCTCTTAGAAAATAAACTAGTTTTTCTGCCTTTGTCTCCCCGACTGATGAACACAGTGTGTTGCCCTCTCAGACTTTAAACAGAGCCAAATGAGGTCGGTAAGGATGGCATTGTGGAGTGTTAACCTTTGATTTGAATGTACTGGGTTGTTAAATCCCTCCCCTCCTCTCCCAGCACGATAGCTTTTATGGTTATTGTGCATTGATTGTAATAAGTTTGGAAGGCCTGGGATATGCCGTCCCCTCTTGATTGAAATGTTAGATCTCCAGAAGAATCAATAGACATTAGTATTTGGCAGTAGTTGATGTATCCCATGTATTTAATTGCACAGGCAGGGTGTCCACGAGAGAAGCTTTCACTATAGGCTGTAGAGGAGATATTGGGACAAGAAATAGTGTTGGATCACTTCACCATTTTGTCCTCAAAATGATTTATTGCTGTGCTTTTTGTAGAAGGTAAATGTTCCTAATCTGGATGAAGGGTTTTTAAGACAGGGGTTGTAGAATGCTTATCCCAATTGTCAACCTTTTGATATGTTGTTACCATTTGTAATGCCAATCTATCTACATGGTATTAAACTTGTGAACATGTTTAGCTGCTGGTGGTGCTTGAGGAAGAGAGCCAAGGCATAACCAAAATCAATATGTTTCATCCCATGGACACATACATATACAGTTTATGTATACAGTATATTCCTGTATTCATATATATTTTCTTTCTTTCATGACAATGAATCCAACAGTTTTCAAGGCATTTCCGTCCAGAGTAAAGTGGTGAACGGATTGACAAACCAACATGCTGACATAAGAAAAAAATCTACAATAGAAAGAGGCATTTAAATAATACATTATTTTGTGAATCTTTGCAAAGTATTGAGACGGTGAGAGTGGGCTAAATAAAAAAAGACTAGGTGAAGGTGAGAAAATAAAATGAACAGGGAAAATACTTTGACTGTTAAAGCAGTGGTAGAATGAAGAAGGGTAGGGGATATTGTATGTGCAAAAACACTATGTGGATGAATGGGGGGGGTGTTAGAATGAAGCATAGAGGTATAAAAAGAAAGTGAGGATGAAAAAAGCCGTTATTAAAATGGAGTGAAGCGAGTGAGAAATGGAGGCTGAGGGAAGGTGCAACCACACAGAACAGTATTCCCAACACCAGTGCCTATACGCATCTCACTCCACAGCTCCAGCAACTTGTGGAGTGACTGGCAAGAAAAGTTTGATATATTCCTAACATCCCATTATTTCCAATCATACACCACAAGCATGTGAACAAGCCATTCGAGTCATTATCATTCTGTCTCTGCTAGCACCAGACATCCCAATTATGGTACTTTAACTCCATCTATCCAAACAGATTTTCCTTAGATTTAACTTTTACCTATTTGACCGAGGATATAAACTTTTTGCATCCTGCTGCTGTGTCTCTTTCACTAGCTTCCTTAGCAAATGCAAGTGCTGATCTTTAGAACAGCAGGCGCTGGTGTTGTAAAAACAATACCACTTGGTCCAAAGGGGGCGCCATAATCAACAAAAAAGAAAAGTTCCTCCTTGTTACAGTATGCAGTGGTGCGGCAAACAACAATCAAGAGTTTGTTTTAAAGTAACCGGGGATGGTAGATAACAAGAATGGGGAAGTTGCTCAAATGCAAATAAGTTGAATTAGCCAAACAAATAGGAGTGCTTGTTGTGAGATACTCTGGCATTCCTTCTTGTTGGGAACGTTTACCTGGGTGAGCTTAACAGGGACACCAGATACCCTCCATTCTCAGTCACTCATCGGTGAAAGCTGAGCTCCTGGTCTGCGCTGTTAGCCTGTTCGCTACAACTTTCCTACCCGATTAGAGTGAAAGCTTTTGAGGAGATACAATAATATGGCAGCGCTGAGCGGATTGCCTTGCGGTGACGCCACCAGCACACTCATGTGGTCGCCGTGGTGCTCAAGAGAAAATGATGGGATTGGTGAAATATTCCTGGGCATATCTGATGTTTGAGGATGAGTTCCGCTGTCTGACATCGCAGGCTTAGAATATCTACGTCTGTTTGACCTGTAAAGGATATCCAATTCATACCTTAGTTCTTCAGGGGCTGAATTCTCTCAATCAGCACAGGGCACATAGAACAGGAATAAGTATTATATTTTGTCCGCCTTCACAAAAATAAACACACTCATATCCTCTGATTGCAGCTCATTGAGAGTAGGCCCTCTATTATGCGAAACCTCAAAGCATGGCCTGCTGATTATGGGGACAGCAACGCTGGCACGCTAACAAAGAGAGGCCCTTGCGTTCGCTTCTGGCCAAAAGGTGGCTCGCGTTACCAATTGTGCGGACAAATTAGGTCTGAACGTTAAAAAGGCTTGTTTAAAATTAGCTTTAAAAGGTTTTGTCTTTGCGTAGGCGTTTGTGTGTTTGAGCGCTTTGATTAATTACTCCTGATCTGGCCTTTTCTATGTTGTTTTTTGATCCATCTTTATCTCTGTGCTGAATGGAAATGAGACAGTGTGGGTCTGTCAATCAAGAGCCAGAGGAATCCTTCTGTTGATGGAGACATTCTGGAGCGGCTGGAGACACCTTGTACTTAAAAGTTGGAGGTAGCGATTCTGGAGAATTGTCGTCAAAATCACTTTGTCAAAATCAGTGAAAAAAATACGGTGTTAATACACAGCCTAGGCTGTAATTTGGCATGTAAACAAAGGGTATGCTAACAAAGGGGGCCCACCGTCCACAGCCCACACACACACAGTACGGACAGTTAGCAGGTTGTGAAGAGATACTCACTGATTTTTACAAAAAGTGATTGTGAGAACAAGCGTTCTTCAGTATCACTGACTCCGCCTATACTGTTGATGGTTGTAATACTCACCAACCTACACACCCACTACACTATTTAGAAAAAAATATTATATATAGCTATAAAGGCTGTGAGAAAATACTGTACATCCTGAGAAACCTCTAAACCATTGTTTTTATCTGATCCTGCTTTTTATCTCTGCAAGTTCCTATCTTCAAGCACATGTTAACATTGCTCCAGGGATGTTTCTCTACTGTAGAATATAAAGATAGTCCAGAGCAGCCTGACTAGATGGATGTAGACGATGACCTCAGCTAAATGTGTGGGACCAACCTAAAGAGAAGGATGGGTGGAGAGGAATGGGTTTTGCTACTTTGTAAAAGGTAGCTTTTGTAATTTAGCCAGCAGGGTGTTACTTATTTCCCCCCTTCAAAGTGCATTTTAGCAATACATTGACCCCTAACTATTGTTATTTAACTTCTCAGTGGACAATAAAAGGCTACCGTAGTGGGCAGATTAGAGAGGGATACAGTAGTGTCAAGGTTGTCCAACAGATCACAGGCTAATAACTGGTGTAAATGGGATCTAAATTTCTGAACCTAGTGGTGTCAGGTTTTTCCAAAGTTGAAGACAACATTTTTGCAAAATGGTAATTCTGCACTTTGCCAATTTTCGCCCCAGTACAGTTGTATCTTAAACAACCTTCCAATATGTATTTGTGTAAATGTGAGGCTGTGCCCAGCTGCAAAAGAGCATGCATTCTCAGCAAACTCCTTCCCTGGCCTGGACAAATAAAGGTTGAATTACTCAATATAACCTGAGCTATTATTTCCCGCTCCTCAGAGACCAATTCATCTTCTAGTGAAGTGTGTCCTGTGCGGTTATGTAAGTATTCCTCAGGTTCTTAAAGAGCAATGCATTGTATGAATATCAGCTCTGGTCCAGGTGCCTGAGCCTATAGGATGCTATTAGTATTACTACTCAAACTGACTTCCAATGGTATATTTTGAAATAACTGTTCTTTTTCTCAGTTCCCAAAGTCACTGCAGCAGTCATGTTGAAAGGCACCTTGGTAAAGTGTATGGACCAAAAACAGTGTCCTCTGTAGTTCATATAGTACCTACAATATATTTCATTTTGTAATTAACTTCTCTATCTCAAGCTACAATAAACAGTACCAACCTAAAAAAATATATTAATAAAAAATATTCTCTATTTAGTTTTACAACAATTCACTGGAGAACTGTTTTGACTAGTTTCCATACTGGCACACATGTGAAATGAATCATCATTGTCCTGGAAAAGATGAGATGCCAAGAGAATGTGAGAATGTTTGTCCGTTGAGATAAACCCATCCCGTGTTCACATAGCTATGCGATAGCCGTGACCAAACAGCTATGAGCTTATAGAAATACCTTTACTGACTCACTGGGCTACTTTCACTCAAAACTTACAGTATTCTGATATGACAGCGAATGGCCTCGCCCTGTAAGCGTCAATAAAGTTTCGGCTGTGTCTTTCAATGTAAACACTGACTAACCCAAGTGATTAACGTATTTAGTGGTTTGCAATAGCGGTTAATTGGATGGCTGAAATAGCTCCATACTGAGTCACAATCCCCACTAAAGGTATTTGTTACTGTGTCTTGGCAGCTTATTGGAAACCTGCACGACATGTCTGAACGTGTTCACCCAAGGACAAAGAGATGGGTTCTGTTCAAAGAAAAACTTTAATTAAAATACCATTAGTTGCAGTAGGGATGGTAGACAAGAGCAATATTTTCCATCCAAGTGGTTAAGGAGTGTAACAAATGTGCGGGATGCAATTAAAATGCCACTCACAGTGTTTAATTGGATCTAATTATTAGTGTGTGTCACGGGGTCACTGAGGAAAATTTTTTTCAGGAGGATGCAGTTCCCTTTTCCACAAGTTTCTAATTTTAAATTGAGTTTAGAAAATAACTGCAGTGGAAGAAATACTACAGAATTACAATTATATCTATCTATCTATCTATCTATTATCTATCTATCTATCTATCTATCTATCTATCTATCTATCTATCTATCTATCTATCTATCTATCTATCTATCTATCTATCTATCTATCTACATTAGGGTTGTCAAACGGCAATTCTTTCTTTTCACGATCTATCGCTGACCTTAGTTAATTTCGATTAAGCACATGTATTGCATGCTTTTCAGGAGGATGCAGTTCCCTTTTCCACAAGTTTCTCATTTTAAATTGGGTTTAGAAAATAACTGCAGTGGAAGAAATACTACAGAATTACAATGATATCTATCTATCTATCTATCTATCTATCTATCTATCTATCTATCTATTTATCTATCTATCTATCTACATTAGGGCTGTCAAACGGCAATTCTTTCTTTTCACGATCAATCGCTGACCTTAGTTAATTTCGATTAAGCACATGTAGTGCATGTTTAGCATTTGATTATTTTGCATTTCACAAATGTTTGTATTGTATACATACAGTATTTAATGTTATATGTTATCTGTGTGCACATGTGGCTCACAATGAGAAGCCGAGTAGATACATAAGGAGGTAGATGGGAGAGAGAAGTTTATCAAAGGGATCTTCTTGAGAAAACAAATCATGGCGGAGTTCCAGAAACAATCTCATCCTTTGATAGACAATCTAAATGCTGTTAAGATTGGTACACAGCAGAGCAAAGATCCTCTCTTGCAAAAGGCTTTCAGGGAACCATTGAGAAGAGAACCAAAACCATTGAGGTGATTGAGACAGTTGAAAGCAAGCCCATCTATGACATGGGCCTCAACACAGCCCTTCACGGTCCAAAAAGCATCATGAAGAGCACATAGAACATGCCACAGCTATCTTCACCTATCGGTTCACATATGACCTCAGCGCTGATAAGATCCTGTTTGTGAACCACATGGACAATGCATGGTCCACACCGCTGACTGCTGATGTCAGCCTAATGAGTTACACGTTGGATAGCAGCTGGAGCAGGGGCACCTACCATATGTATTGTATAAGTGATGACATTGACACATTAGTCCCGTTGGCGTGCTGGGTTTGGAAGGCCTGCATTCAATCAGCAGTGCAGATGGACATAAATGACAGTGTCTGGGCGTCTCCTGGGGATGCATGCGCTGTCTGGATGTGACACTGTCTCCTATGCCCTGTGGAAAGGGAATGTGCACTAAATGACCTACAACATATGGAGAAGAGTTCTCTCTTGCCCTGTATAGACAGAAGAAGGTCATGTCAATGAATAATGACCCATACCAGATCTACCTGTGGAGGATAAAGCCACCTGAACTTAAAAAAGCTTCCTCCAACTGATGTCAACTTGATAATGCATTTACTGTGTGCTCATCTCCAGGTCATGTAGTGCAAGGCAGCAGATCAGAGGGAGCCACCTGCAGAGGCCAGAGGCATCACTAAATCCAGGTGGGAGGGTATAAGGAGGGGCTGTTACGCCTTATGCAGTGCATTGAAGGCCTGCAGCCAAAACAAGACAAGGAAATGCAGCATGGAATTCTGCAAGTCTCAGTCTCAGACTATGGCAACTGTAAAGGAGGTACGGTCTATTGCTGCAACCCATGTACAATACATGAAGATGAAGAGATGATGAAGGGCCATTGAGTATGAGGTGGCTGACAGACAGACAGGATGAATGAGGTCAAACATAATAAAAGACAACAGAGTCAACTTTCAAGTAAATTGTTGGATTTCTTTTTTATAATCTACATTTTCTTTCCTTTCAAATGAGCTAAATATGGACACTTTTGGACCATCCTTGTTTAAAATTGCTTAACATCCAACTCTTAGCAGAACATTTGAATCTCATCTCAACATTGTATTTCATCTTCATAACATATTGTCTATATTCTCGGAGCGCATCATGAAGAACCCGTGGCCCTAGCACTTACTACAGATTTTTCAACCACACTCCTTCTGCAGTAAAAGAGCTGTTCTTGGTTGGTATACATGTAATTTCTTATTGAAGGCACAGTTGTGTAAGTGTACTTGTAAGTAGCACCAGCCTACCAAAACCTGCATTGTTCAAACCCCCAGTGTGCACTGCTTTGTACCTGCAACTTAGCCTGCAGCTAAGCCCCTGTGCTTCTAAAGCCAAAAGGAATCAGGCATCTGTCTTTCCCTGTGGCGAGCCCGATGTCCACTACCTTTGGGCGCTCTCCTGTGCCAGCCACCAAACAAACAGTCAAGCACCTGCCTATGAGAGTTGGGACAAGACAGGAAACATTATCAGAATTGCACAAACAAGCACCCCCCTCGTGAACACGAAAAATGTCTGTGCTGCCGGCACTTTCTATGTGATCAATCAACGTCTGCCTTCCCTTCCCCAGCCCTCTGTCCCCGCTCCAACCTCCTGCTTGTCTGTACAGCTAACCGTTCCTGGGCAAAGTATAGGGGAGGGGAAGTCTCATGGTTGGTGGCAGCGTTGTGAAAATGTCACTCTGTGGGGCTATAAATACAGGAGTACAGTTTTGACTCAGGGAGACATTTTTCCCCTGTGTTTGTTTTTTTCTCTGTTGCATTTCTGGTTTGACACTTTTTTGGATGCTGTGTCCATAATTATTCAGAAACAAGGTATCATACATTACATACGCATGCTACAAATGTACATGTAAAAAAGTACATATTTCTCTTTCACTTTCGCTCACTTTTTAGTCACACGCATACAACCTTGAGCACACATGTATAACTCACACACGCCCAGTCTGCTTCAATTTGTCTTCCACATTTTGAGGGGCTATATGCAGTTCTTTCAATCCTACTCTCAATCAATAGGAGTTTTGACACGCCAATAAAACAAAGCAGGCCACGCTGGCGCCATAGCTTCCCTCTGAAGTAGGACTTCAAATGTTTAGGTGAGGATTATTTATTGCCCTGTGACAGTGGGAGGGAGAGGCTTGTTAAAGAAAAAGTGAGATGATTATGTAAACGTATAAATCCTCACCCTTGATTTATGGGATACTTGCACCACAGCTCAACTGAAACAACGTGAGCGGGTGATGTCACATCCTGCAGGAGAGCCTTCGTACAAAAGAAATGTCAGAGTCTGCGTCCTCAACCCTGATGGATTTGTGTAAAGTCTACTTCATGTGTGCACACTTTGGGATTCAAAAGAAGGAATTTTTCAGTGGGCCAAAAGGCATGTGGAGGTAGGATTTGGGGCTGTATTAAGAGCTTTGTATGGATGTAAACACTGCATACGTCAATGTCAGGTGTGAAGCATAAATAAACAAGACAAACAGGGTGTGGCTTCAGCATACAGTACAAGGGGAAACATTATGACATGTGTAAACCAAGAAGAGGGGAAGAAATGAAGCATAATATGCAAATTAAAATCGCATTCCATCAATCAATTACTCTATTTTTTCCAAAAGGTCAATCGGTGGTGCTGCCGAAGAAATAAGCTATAGATGTAGCGCACTGCAGTTGATGTTGAGGACAACTGAGGGTTGGGTCCATTCACACTTGCATTGAGTTATGTTAATGAGAAAGTCCAGGATCTATCCAATAGTATTAGTTTTCAAAGCAAATGAGTCAGTAAGTAAGCTCTGTAGCCGTAAGGTGTTAAACGGTACACACACTTATGCTGCTTACAATATCTTAAAAAGATAAGATAGTTTTTTGTTAGCCGCAATGTTTCAAAAGGACTAATACAGAGCATCTACCTATATAAACCGACCAGTGTATGAAGTCACAAGTGAGTTGAGGATGAGAGAGAATTGGATCAACCAGTGCTTAACCTGATCTTTGGATATGCGAATTCAGTTGGAAATATATAATGATTTAATTGGCATCGTGCAAATAATTTTCAATGTCCAATAAGACAGAAAAAACATCGTCATTCCGGTCAATGCAGAAACAAAAAAAATGTTTTGCATACTAGATTGAGGTCTGTATGGCGAGGAAAGGAAATCGACAGGCGCTAACATAAGCTAACCCTAACCCTATGCTATAGGGATGGCATAACCCCCATTTTATAGGGATGGTGAGAGGCTAAACCAACCTGCAATTATATGGTCATAATCTGGAACCCCTCAAACAGCAAATCAGCCATATTGTCTTCTGGGAACTGTTTTTTTTTTCTTTTCAAAAGAGAGAATGTAGGAAATGTTCTTTACCAAGCATGTACTGCATGTTGTAGTAGTAAAACCCTCCTATTTACTATCAGTTGGACTTTAAATAAGGCCTTTGCTCTTGTCAATTTCTCGTCGTCATCATTCCATTCCGCGGTAATCAACCGTGTCAGTAATATCCCGACCGATATAAATCGGAAAATTATCCGCAATAGATGAGTCCATACCACTTTTTCATGGCTGTTATCTATGCCAATAGGAGAGAAATTGAATCTCTAAATACCATATTATTATGTTTCACGCAGCAGCCCTGCACTTAGCTACTCTAGTATCGTGGTTATCAGGCCCTTTAGTCTGGCCTGTTTGAAACCCAGCTGGGACCCAGACACTCATGATACCAAATAGCTTTGGCGGCATTTCCCCCAGAACGACTTTGATCCAACATTGTTCCAACACTGGCCATTGCTAGGGTCACGGACTGGACAGGCGATTGGCACAGTGTCTTGACTGAACAGTTACATGAAGCCAACATGAAGTCTTTGCGGGATTGGGTTCATCACTAGCCAGTCACGGTGTGTATGTGTGTGAATGAGCTAGAGAAGCCTGAAGCGAAGAGTCATTTATGACAACTGGAAAGACTGATCTTGACACAAACAGAAATGTATTTAAGTATTATTAATTCCTTCCGTTATTGTCCCCTGCTATGAGTCCTTAGCTGATGTCCACTTGCAGGCCTCTCTCATTGATTCCAAAATGCTTGTTCTTTTACGAGCAGTCCACAGTGATTACAATCAAACATGAACGGCCCAGCTGGCTGGTTGCCCGTGCTCGTAACCTTCGCCCATATAACCTCCAAATAACGGCCCTTAAACTGGACCGTAAACAACAGGAGTATGGCCTGTTGGTATAACCCTGACAAAGGCAAACAAATTATATACACATATGCATACATAAAAAAAAGAAAAAAACACTGGTCAGTGGTTGTGTAGGCTCAGCAGAAAATGCATAAATCTGAGCTTTATCCAGTTGTAACTTGCAATTACATGGGGGGGCTGAGAGGGCCATCTTGACTTGGATGGACCATGCCAGGCGTTAGCGAGAGTAAGTGACATGGTACAAATCCCATGGTCTAAAACACAGCTCTTAAAGACTCCCACAGGGAGTATTCATGGATGTATCGCCTTTCATGACACTTTTACAGCGTGAGGATACAGATGTCTGGCTGGCAGAAGAAGAACACAAAGTATGCAGGGAGAGCAGAGTGGAATACACTCCTTATTCCCCTGTTGCACGGAATCTAGTTAGTCTTATTCAAACTTGCTAAGGGTGTTTTTTTGCATTCAAATGTATTTCTTTTATAATTTTTGGAGAGGTTATTTTCAAGCGAATATGTGTTATTGAGTTGCTCTTTCTGATGTACTTTTTTTCATCTTTGTGCTGCACTGAATGCTGTTGAAGAAGTCTATAATTCAGGTCTCTTAGATACCGGTAAAATTAGCTCCTGAATAGTTGTGTGTGCTGTGTGGTTTCTGATGTTGCCATGGTCACACGGCAGGCTGCAATGGCAAGAGTGTAAGAGTGCATTCTTCCTAGGTATACCATGAGGAATGTCACATTCAAAACATTTGATATTATACATTATTTAGATGTTGTATAATATAATATAATATAATATTATGGGCTTAATGTTAATCGAGGTGTATTTTCTTTGAAATCTCTTGAACTGAGGTTACTATGTCAACAACATTGTTCGGTTAATTTGGATGTACTAATTAATCATTCAAGAGCACTAATTAGTGGAATATGCACACAAGTATGCACAGTGCATTCATGAAGTATTCAGGCTGCTTTGCTTGTGTCACAGTGCGTTATGTTGCAGCTATGGATCGAGGCTGTATACCACATAATGGCAAATAAACCATGGTTCTAGAAATGTATTAATTTTTTGAAAGAGTCAGTACTTATGTATGTCAGTATATAAAATAGTGAAATGTATTCGGACCCCTTAACACAGAACTTAGTTGAGGCACCTTTGGAAGCAATTACAATTATTTTTGGTGGGTCTGTTACAAGAAGCCTTGCACTACTGGATTTAGAGATGTTTTCTCCCATTCTTCTCAAGAGATTCTTCAGGTTCTGTCAGGTTGGAAGGGGAACATCAGTGGACAGCCAATGTTCAGGTTTTCTACCAACATATTTGATTTGGCTCAGGTCAGGGCTCTGGCTAGGATATTCAAGAAATTAATGAGTGTCCCCAAGCAACTCTTGTGATGTCCTGGCTGTGTGCTCAGGGTCAATGCCATAGTCTGCGGTTCTTAACTCTCTGAACCAGGTTTTCATTAAGTTTATCTCTGTAACCCTGACCAGTATTATTGTCTCCTTGTCTCTCTCTCTGTGTTCCTCTTTCAACTCAATATGCTTTAGGCTTTCAATCCTTCTGTTTGAACCAATTCGGTTTTGCTGTGACCTCTGTTAGCTAATAATGTAAAGTATACATTCGTTAATTTCTCTACTGTGTCATTCTGTACATGTCAGATTGATGCAACATTTCCCTCCTGACTCCATCACAACCAGTTGGTCCTTTCTTGGTTTCACACCAAGTCTCAGTTATTTTACCCTTTCCCCACCACAACCAGGGATTATACTAGATATTATATTTCCCATATATCTCATAACATCACTACAATTTTTTTTATAAGATATTTTTTTGGCATTTGTATGCTTTATTTGACAGTGCAGAGAGACAGAGGTGAAATGGGGCAGAGAGGGGATTGACATGCAGAGAACGACCGCGGGCGGGAATCGAACCCGGGTCTGCTACTGGGCCTGACCCGGGGGGGGAACGCCTTACCAACTGAGCTAAGGGCGCCCCATCACTCAAGAGTACCTATTTGCAGACCCATGGAGAAAAGGAGCTCCACCGGAAGCCACGCCCCGAACTCATTTCATTGGTCAGAATTGTAACCTACTCTGAGTTTGTTTTCACTTCACGCTGCAGCTCCGACTGAAGAAAGAGTGTCACTGCCACAACGCGACCCTGTACAGTTTAAAGCAGTGGTGTCAAACATACGGCCCGCGGGCCGGATCCGGCCCGCGAGATGATTTAATCCGGCCCGCGACTTGTAGAGCACACATTTATGAGCATTTCAAAAAAAAAAGTAAGTCTCTAGCCCATTCCTGTGAGGAGATATGAATTTTTAAAGAAATAACCAAAATGCTCACTCCAGCCGCTAGGGGGCAGCCAAAATTTTAAAAAGCACATTTTAGCAACGTGGGAAATGGTAAATGGCAATCTTGCTTCACCGCTATTAATGTTTCCTCCAGTGCTTTATGGCAAAGTAAAAACCAAAAAAAAAATATATATATATATTTTTAGTGCTGAACAATTAATGTACTAGCAAGCGCGATGTGTCCGCGGCTCTGCACGCGCGAAACGAGCAGGAGCATGCTAGTGTAGGCCTACAAGATTTATTTCCTAATTTTCCAAGCTGCTTTATTTTTATGTTTTAAATTGGGAAAAACGAATTCCAAAACAACCAATAACCTCTGTATTTAAAAATAAATCAAAACAGTAGAAGTTGCACTTTTATTTAATTTAATTTTGTACTGTCTGCATGTTTGCACAAAATGTGTCCCTGTACATATAGTAAACAAAATTGGACAACTGTAAGGTCAGTGCCTGTTGTATTTGTGTATTCAAATAAACAGTTGTTTATTTCATTAGTGCATATATTGGCATCTTTGAGCAAAATACCCCCAAAATTTTTGCTGCGCCGCACCTCCTATTCCCATGGCCAGCAGCAACCTTTACTAAGACATTTCCTGGGGGGTACAGAGATCCCTTGTGATCCATGATAATGTAGGTTACAAATGTAGGCTGAGTGATAAAGCATATTACTGAAAAACAAAGCTAGAGATTTGGAGTTGACATATGTACGTTATTTTGCCATTATTTTACTGGTCCGGCCCACTTGAGATCAGAGAGGCTGTATGTGGCCCTCGAACCAAAATGAGTTTGACACCCCTGGTTTAAAGCTTTTGTTTTTATCATTTCCTGATGATTTTACTTTTGACCGATCATTTATCTGATCAGTAGCGTAGTTCTCAGCCCTCGTGCCGTTCATATGCGGCTACCTTACACGTCGTGACATGCTCTACATTCAGATTAATAAACCTATTGTATTGTATGTATTTGTTTATTTATTAACAGGAGTTTTTTTAACGTATGTGCCACTGAACATAGGCTATTTAGGCTATGCATGGTTGAAATGTAATTCTGCGGCTGCACGCGATCGTTACTGTTCAAATTGCGTCATCACAAATTTAAGTCACAGACGAGCATCGATCCTTAGCTTAATATGAATATAGAAATTATATAATAATTAAAACTGTGATCAGTAGAGGACAAGGGATCTGGTAAATCAATCAGGATCTAGAATGGAAACTGTCACCTTATGTGTCTGTCTTTCACCCCACTTTTAAAATGAGCTGTTTATTTTAATGTGGTGGCACTTTTTGTGTGTTATTGATAAGAGTTTATATTTGTATGTGATTGACCTAGGCTACTTGTGGTAATTGTGAATTAAAGAGACGGATTTCGGAAGATGTACACAAAGCTTCGTTGCTTCATTCATCTTCTACCTCAACATCTACTTTTTACCACCGTCCTGGCCATTGGGACCCTTAACAAACTGACGTATTTTACTGTCTACTAGCACCATAACCGGTGGAAACTGTGTCTTGTTATTATTCACCGCTAGGTGAACGCCGGCAGTAAAACAAAAATAAGAAGGAATTTCCTGCTTCCGGTGGAGCTCCACTTTCCCCATGGGTCTGCAAATAGGTGCCTCTCCCATCACTACCACTTTTAATTGTGCACTATATGTCAAGACATTTTATGATAATTAAATATATTCAAAAAGGTCTGTCCTGATGAAACTTACACTACATATTGGTATCGTCAGATCATAGATCGAGTCGCTTCCTGAAAACTTTAAGTGGTTCTTCATGTATCTTTCACATTAAAGCCCATTATCATTTGAATATTGTGTTTGTCTGTACTTTCTGTCTGTCTGTCAAAACATGTCCAATCAATTAAATTCATGGACTCCAATCAAGGTTGTGGAAACATCTCAAACCGATTAATAGCAATGGAAGGCACCTGGGATACATTCCAGTGGCACCGCAAAGAGTCTTGATACGTTTTACAACGGGACATTTCAATTCAACTCATTTCAACTTTAAAATCGGTTTTGTTTTGATAATATGGGGTATTGAATGTAGATAGTGTAGGGAAAAAGACATAAAAAAGGAATTCAAGCTTACGACTGTAACATTAAATGTGGAATAATTGAAGGGCTCTGACATTCACCCCCACCCCCCTTGTCAGGCACAAAATGTAATTTAAAGCACATTCATATTTCACTTCTCTCAGGAGAAAAAGAAGAATGACGTTGTAAACTGCTACCAGGATACGTGTGTGTGGGTGACGAACACACTGCAGGAGGAAGAGGGTAGAAGAAAAGAGAGGATTCATAAATCAAATTTGATGGGGGCGTGTCAAGAGAGTTCCCACCCCCCCTCGCTTCCCCACCCACATTGCCTCTCTCCCCTTATATTACTTTAATTGAAGTCATTTAATAATTCTGAAACTATTTTGCCCTGAGCGTGCGCTACCCATAAATCCCCACAGTTCTGTACACATGCTTAAGCTACACTTAACATTCCTCCATGATACTTAATCTTTCATCTTCTCATCCATCCCTCTCTGCCCCTCCACCCCACCCCGTCTCTGTCTGTCTCTCCTCCCTCTTCAATCCCCTTCCAAGCCGTCTCATTGACTGTGTGCATGTGTGTGTGTGTGTGTGTGTGTGTGTGTGTGTGTGTGTGTGTGTATGTATACTTCCCACCCTCTCTGTCTACTCAATCTTTTTTAATTTTCTTTAAAGGTGAGACATAGCTGTCAAAAACATTGTTTTTTCAAGTACTCAATGTTTGAGATTTTCTCTCTATTTTGCTTCGATATCATGTCTTCTTTTATAATAGTATAAAATAAAATGGTCCTAACATGTATGTTTATTTGACTACTTTTGACTTTGGTTTGCGTCTGTATTTGTCTCAAACCATATTTAACAGACATTATTCCAAAATAAAAAAATATTTCCAATACACCAGAAATCTCAACTTTTAAATCAATTAAATGAACTACACTTTCCATAATCATTCTCAGCCCTACTCAAATAAATAAATGATTGTTTCAATGTAAATGTAATCAGCTGACAACGTTTTATGATGATATGTATAAGTTCACCTGCAGTGTCTCACCTTAATTATCAGCCTTGTCAACCTATTTGTTTTTCTCTGCCTCATTTCTTACTTTCTGGTAAAGTTTAAGAACAGGTAGGAATGAGTGTGTGTCTTTCTCCCTGAGGTCGTTAGGTTTATCCCGAGGGGAGGAAAATTGTAGTTTACACACTTGTGTGTGTGTGCGTGCGTGCGTGCGTGTGTGTCTATGTGCATGTGTGTATGTGTGTGTGCGTGTTAAGGGCCCCAGAAGTCAAACCTGGCATAGCTGTACCTGCTGTGTGTGTGTGGGCGTTAAATGTGTGCAAAGGTGGAGCCCAATTATTTCCCCGGCCTTTCTGTCCTCTTCCCCAAACCACAAGCAGACAGCAGTCGTGTTGCAGTGGATGCATTGCATTTGTAATTTTCCACACGGTCCTTAGCTCAAACAGAAACACATGCTCACCAACACTGTCTCTGGAAAATAGCGTTCATGAACTGTACAACTAATTAGCATTCATTTGCAAATAGCTTGGAAACTTCTTTTTTTTTGCTAAACATTAAAGCTATTCTTACCTTTGTAGAGTTTTTACACTTATTTCAAATGACTTTAAAATGGTATAAATAAGGTTTTTACACTCTAAAATGCATGGTAGACCCACCAGGAATAAAAAGAAACAATTATTTCAGTCTCATAATATTAGGTGAAAACTACAACCAATCAAATCGTTCGGACCGAACGATTTAATTGGCCGACAGACCTGTCTGTTTGCCGTCTGCTTGTGTACCGCGCATTCGTGCACGCGCGTCCTCAACGAAAGGGTTTGTTTTGATTCCACGGCAGACAGTAGCCTAGCGAGTAGCGACCATTGTAGAAAAGGTTACAGTGTTGTTATTTCTTGTTATTTTTTACAGTGTGTTAAGCTGTGTTTTAGTGTTGGGCCGTGACGTCAGTCGGCCAGAGAGCCAGTTCAGTAAGTTTCCTTTCGCTTCTCCCTCGGTGAGATGTGTGTGAGCAAGTTGCCACAGTAAGCCATCATTCGTGTTTATCTGAGTGTAAATGTGAATCACCCGTGTGTGAGTATGTACATGTAGTCCCGATCGCTGTTATAAGTTATAGTTTGTGCATGTTATTAGCGGCTGCGATTCGCGAGTCGCAATCAGCTGTTCAAACGTCTCCTCACGAGCGGAGTTTAAGCCTTTGTTCTTTTTCCGCGATCTATATGCGGCTGTGCCTGTGAAAGAAGGAAAATAAAGAGCGGATAAAACCCTACTCCTCCTCTCCTAGTCTCATTATAAGCATAAGTGGTGTTCTGGCCGACATATCTGAAGTGAAACCAGTGATACAAGCAGATCAGCGCGGTACCGGTAGCCTACTACAGCCACCAGTTTCTTCAGCCACAATATAACTCACTTTGTGCACGGAGACAGTATTAAGCAAGTAAGTCTGCTTGTGTAGCCTAAATTAAGTTTCTTCAAAAACAAAACAAAAAAAACGGGGATAGGAATGAGGGGGTGGGGCTGCATTGGAGGAAGGCGGGATATTATGATTGTGCTGAAATGCTCAAACTCAAATCCATCCGAACTGCTTTAACAGTGAAGTGGTGAGGTACCAAACAGGAAAAATACAGCACATTCAAAGTGCAGAGCTGAGAAGAACTGCAGAGTTGGTGATAATTCACTGGGGTTTTTTTGCTGCTATAAATTACACTTTTTCTTTTCTTCACATTTGATTAGTTGAAAAGGAATTCTGAAAAAGCCAGCTCTGACTGGAAGCACAGCGGGGATGTGCTGCCTTTTTCCAGCACATAACCAAAAGCATAATCTTTCCCAGACTCCATCGGAGTATTTTAGTAGCCTCATTTTAATGCATGGGATGCAGAACATAAACTTGTGCTTTGCGTATTCATCCGCCTTTAAGCAGAGTAAGTGATGTAATTATGGTAATACATCCATTCACTCTCATTCAATATCTTATACTGTGTGAGCCGTTTATAACACAGTTCTCTCAGTCACTCAGCTCGGCACTTATGCCTCGTTTCCACCGAGTAGAGCGGGTCGGATCGGAGCGGTTCGGTCCGGGTAGTTTGGATTTTCATTTGCCAAAAGTTGGGTAGGGTACGGTTTAAGCGCACCTAACCGCTCTGAGCCGCTCCAAATCTCAGTACTCCTCCGTAGGGGTACTGGCCGCCTGAAAGGGTGCCGAAACGGCGGAGCCGTCATTTGATTGGTCGAAAGAATCATTTCCGCCATGTGTAGTCATCTCGGCAAGAGTGAAGATAGTCTTGTGTTTTGGCGAAAATGTGAGCACAGCTCTGTTTATTGTGTGGTGTTTTTCCTCGTCAATAAATTAATCAGTTGGTTACACTGTGTCCCACAGTCACGTAGCTGCCGCAGCCAGTAGCCTACTGTTCGCTCACTGTCTCTGTGAGCTGTGCCGAGCCGTCTCTGTGTGTTTACGCCATAGATAGTAGTAAATACACGCTCACAACAACATGGGGGGAATAAATAAAGAAGCGGCTGGTTTTAATCATTTCCGCCGTTTGTAGTCACCTCGGCTAGAGTGAAGAGAGTTTTGGCGACAATGTGAGCGCGGCACTGTTTATTGTGTGGTGTTTTTCCTCGTCATTAAATGAATCAGTTGGCTACACTGTGTCCCACTGCTACGATGTCACGTAGCTGCCGCAGCCAGCGCTGTTCGCTCACCGTCTCTTATCAGTTGCATCGAGCCGTCTCTGTGCTCACAACACAGGGGGGAATAAATAAAGAAGCGGCTGGTTTGACCAAGCAAAAACAAGAGACCGCTGGCTTGACCACAGTTGTTCCACAGCCCGATAGTTTGACCCACAATCTGGCGGCGGCTATCGCAGTCCAGCCTAAACCCCGCCCTACCAGTAAGGGTAGGGTCGGCGGTGGAAACAACACCGAGATTCTTAAAAGTGAGCTGTCCCGCTCTGAGCCGCTCCGATCCGACCCGCTCTACTCGGTGGAAATGAGGCATTAAACTGAGGAGAAACGTATCTTGTATTGAACAACCCTTTATCCAATCAGGAGAGAGAACGCTACAAAGAGGCGGGTCTCTCTGGCCTTGGAGGCAGAAGTCATTTGTGAATTGATTAGATAATTAAAAAGGAAAAGTACAATGAATGTACTGTATCTACAAACAACAATGTTTTGTGTGTCTAACCAAGCCCCTGGTACATCTTGTTCCTTTGTGCAATAGAGCTCCAAATTGTACACTAGTTTGATATGTTTCAATATATGTGCTGTACAAATCCCTGGAGAGCAGCATTTACATTGAGCATTTTCTCTGAGAAATGAACTAAACTGAAATTTTAACGGGTTGCACTCACATGCATGCACACAGTGACTGACATACCTTATATAAGAACATCTCCACCCCCCCCACACACACACAGTATACCTGTGTGTGTTGGAGAAGGTAGAGTGCGGCTGTGTTAAGGTTGGGATGTCAGTTCCATTAAAACAGTCAGTTGTGGCGCTGGTGCCTTGCACTGCTTTTAACAAGATCCACATTGTCTTTAATAAGCTGTAGCTTCTCTAAGCATAAGCCCAGCTCAGGGGCTGATGCCCACATCCGGTGAAGGATTTAGGGGGAGTCAATTAAAGATGACAGAAACAGCCAAATGTTAAGAGAACAAATATGTGAATCTAAATTAATTCATTGCCCAAGTGTCCATAAGTAAAGGAAAGTAAGAAGCAACAAAACAATATATGTTGTATGTTGAAACAGGATATTTTTTATATTTTTGGTTATTTAGGCCTAGTTGCTCAGAAATTATACTTTTTTCTATTAGGTAAGAAAACAAGACCAAAGTTATGCTTGCTTTTTAAAAAACAAGAAACATACAACCCACAACGATACAACAAACAAAAGAGTTAAAAAAATCCATATTTACAATCCAACGAGAATAAGCTATAACTGCTGCTACTCAAACAGATGCAACAGAAGTAAATAAGGTTAAATAGATGCTAATCAACTGGCCCTATTCACCTGCAGTGTCTCGCCTTATAGGTTGGACCCCTCTCTGTAGAGTCCTAAGGCTTGCATCCACACAGAAAAAAATACGTATTTGAATTGTGAAAACACCTTTGATGGGACCTAACCTCTATATGCCAGACCCAATGTCAAGATATTTCAAAGAATATGCCCTTATTCAGCTCTTGAAATAAACCATTGCTTGGTCTTTGGGGAGGGTTATTCATAGTGAGTCTTACAATGAGTGAATTCCATTGGATGCACTTTAGTCATGGCCAGATGGTGATTAGCTGATGGTGTAACAATGACTCTAAGAGGCTTTATCATCGCTGGTGGATAAATTATTCAGATCACATTATTTTTATAATGTTTTATGCTGCAACTCCCTCTTGTCCGGTCCAACTACTTCTAAATATATGCGTAATAAAGTTAAAATGCTAATAGAGTAATACAAAATGTTGGTGCACAACACCCCTTGAACAGTCATATTTTTTTTCTTTTTCTCTTGATGGGAAAAGGACATTTGCTGTTGACTCATATAGTGCTCTGTGCGCACACATGACCTGTTAGCCCACACACTGACCCCTAGCTAACCAAAACCTTACTTCCTCCTTGCTACAAAATAGGCACTATACAAATAAAGAATGTGTCCGTCCTATTTCGGAAGAAAAGAAAAGAACTGGGACCACACCTATCATTCTCCACCCCTGTAGAAATGCAACAAGGAAAGAAAGAGCAGAGATGGCTGCGAGGATGACTACTATTTGTTTGAATGTCTTTACAAACATATGTTATAGTTATTTTGCAAAAGAAAAGGAAAAAGTTTGTACACGAGAAAAAAAGTCTGTAATGGTTCAAGCAGACATTACAACTGTAAGGGCAGAAAGAGGAGACCTCTGAGCAACAGTTCAATTACAATAGAAACTCACTAGTCACTGGTAAAATAAATTGAAGCTAATCATCCAAATCGTCAAGTCAACTTCATTGTCAATTTCTGCAATTTGTGCTAGACATACAGAATAATTGAAAATACATTTTCTCTTGGGGTGAGCACTACTGGAAGTGGATACGGGAATATCAGCTTAACATACTAGAGCTTTTGAACTTTTTGAATACACTTGTATGTATTAATTTACATCATTATATTACTGTTAAAATTAAAAGAGCCTCCCTTGCGGCCGCAGCCTACATCTGTCCATCTTGGCTGTGAGAGTGCTATGTTGCTGACATCTGTTAAAAGAGCTCCACGTCACCCCCTACCTGTGAAGAGAAGCACCTTAGCACTTTGGAGTGCCATTTATCTTCAATGTGTGCTGCGTGCATTAGGCCTTCACATAGAGGAAAAAGTGTCAAGAAATGATGAATAAGTCACAGTGCTCTTTTCTATTGCACGTCTGTGTGTGTGTGGATCGGTGCATTTAGTTCACACCTGGAATTAAATCCTGCCGCCAGCATTATTCTCTAAGGTTGGACGCAATGAAAAGAAAAGACAAATGGACATGTATGCTGTGAACCGTGGAGCTCTCGCTGTGCTAAAAGTATTCATCTATTGGAGGTGGTGGGTTGAAATGGTTTCTCCATTCAACCCCTATGCACCCAAGGGTCTTTGTCCACCATATTTTTCACACTTTCTTGCCTTAAAATAAAGCCCTCCATTAAAGTAAGAATGTGTGTCTTTGCCACACTCACAGCCACTATACCCCACACTTCATATTTCTCAAACTCTTAGCCCTATCATTGCATTTTTTTTTCTAAATGCTCCTTAAGTGCTTTAGATAGCAGAGAAAGGGCAGTGTAGATGGACAGTAATAACCCAGTCCATTAAGTGCAGGGACAGGTTGAGTCTGCACCTCAGTCAGCAGTGCAAAATGATCAACCCTGTTATACAGTATAAATCACACTGATCATTAACTTGATTAACTTGAGCTTTATTGTATGCTGTACATAGGGTTTAAGACAGCATACAAGTAACAATTAGATGGGACAAAACAGAATCACTACTAAAAAGGCAGACACATTTGGAGAGTGACACATTTGACGTACCATGTTTTAGCACTAAATCATGTATTGCTTAATAAACCAACAGTAGAATAAAGATCAGAGCACAGGAGTGGTGTGATGCACTGCCTTAGCGTTAGTGAGGACTTTGCAGCAGCTTGCCTAATGACCCACAACTCTTATCGATTTTTTTTTAGAGACCCCTGAAGTGGCCGTTACAGTTGTCAAGCCTGAAAAATACTTCCCAAGTCCTTTTAATCTGTACTACATTTTAAACTGACATCATGCTTATATTGTTAATTGCCTTGAAAAAAGGTGGAGTCAGCGATTCTGGAGAATGCGTGTTGTCAAGATCACTTTGGTCAATATCTCCATATGATTCACTATCTGTGTGTGCGCTGAAATGTAATCCAGCATTAATACACAGCCTCCACTTTTAATTACTCTGCTTGAGTGCCAAAACTATTTATTAGGGCTGTCAAACGATTAAAATGTTTAATCAGATTAATCACAGGATTCTGTGGATTAATCACGATTAATCACGATTAATTTTACCGAAATATGCCCGAAAAATTCGAATTTTCTCTGTATATTGTTGTAAAGATAAAGGACAGAAGGTGGATGTACATTTAAAATTAGAATTTTTATTAATTTAAAATCCAAATGATGGTTTTAATACTAAAAGTAAATTTAAATCAAACTAAAATATATACCTACCACACCATAATTCAATTGGTCTGTCTCTTTACTATGTCTTTGGGCAAATATAGGCTATATAATGGCATTTATTTGGTGAATCTATAGGTTGTGCATTCTTGAATACAACTTGATTACAGTCCGCGGTGTGTGTGTGTGTGTACGCGCGAACACGTCCTAGGGGACTGTTCATTTGTGCCAGGAAGCCAACGTTATGTTGATGTCTACTCACACACACCTCTGAAAACTGCAGACATTTGTGTCTTCGCGGGCTCTGAACAGAGCGGACAATGTTTCTCCTCCTGTTGCTCCCGACATCAACTGTCACCCGCGGCAGTTGATTTTATATAGGCTACTAGCCTATCTATGCCTCCGACACAGACGTGACCATTAGCAGTTTAAAACACGGCATGGGCTAGCGTGCTGTGATGTTTGGCTGCGCGCAGCTACTGATCCTGGGTCAGCTGCAACGTTTGAGTGGCTGTAGTACAGAGCCGGTGGGATGTACGGGGCGGATCAATCTGCACATGCGTTAATTTGCGATAAAAAAAATTAACGCATTGATTCCAGAAATTAATCACCTTGCGTTAACGCGATAATTTTGACAGCCCTACTATTTATGCAATCATATTCACCTCATGAAATCATTATGTAAACAAGATTGCATGAGAATAATATAGACAATATAAAATACTGTTGACGCACCACAGCCTGAATACACATTATGTTAAGAAACTGTACACGTCATACTGTAAATACTAATCATTATCATATTAAACATTAGTGAATTATTCATTTACCATATTTACAACACACTGCTTATTAACGGTGAGCTATGAGGAAATAATGCAGTAAAAAGTCAGTGTGTGTGTGTGTGCGTGTGCGTGTGTGCGTGTGTGTGTGTCAGAATCCAGCTCAGTGAAGGAATGGTATACAGGAAGTACAATCAGTAACAGAGAGAGGAGGAATAACAAGAAATGTTTCCAAAGTGAAACTGCCAAAAACAGATAAGAGAAGAAGGAATGCATGGAGAGAGGGAAGCGTTCCCTTATCCTGTAATCTATACCCAGCCATTCAGAAGTGTGTTTTCTATTGTCTCCCCGTCTGTCTGCACAGCCCACTGCGGCTGACAGTCAGTGGCAATGCAGTGCGGACAGCACACGTTAGCAGGAGTGTTGAGAGCAAAGGATCCTTTAGTCCATTGTAACAGATGGGACGAGTAGATAACACAGTCAGTCGGTCAGTGTCTCTCACTGATTTCGATGATGACGTCCACGTTTAACCTTTTTGTAAAAAAATAAAATAAACAAGTACATAGGCTACTTTCTCACTTACTTATTATCTATCCTACCACATGGCTACCATGGCCCCAGACGCCAACAGACCCAGGCTCTGTACATGCAAGCTCCAGCTGGTGTCAATAACGATTCTACCAATCCCTATGGATCCACATGTATCTATGAGATTTATAATGTGGCTATATAACCCAATCCTAGGCCTACATGACCTCTGACAAGTAGACAGTGGATTCTTGTCTAATGCGCGCGCACACACACACACAGTGACCTCCTAGCTCCTTGCAACCTCTTTTCTACACCCCTTTACTACAGATCCTATGAGAAAGTGGCTAAATGGGAACCACAACCAGTCAGGGTGTGTGTACAGAACAGCATGAGAGCGTGCGTGTGTGGATTTGCACAGGTTTTTTTACATAATTTGTCCCAGTGGGATTTCACAGTAAATATTAAGGTCTGTGCAAGTGGTGCAAGTATAAAGCCGTGTAGTTAATTAATTTCCTGAGTTTGAAGTCTCAGGAGTAAAAATAAATTTGCTGAAAACACTTATAACCCTGAATAAAAATAGGCAGCCAGGATTCGACAAATTGTTGTGTCCTGATTTAGCAAAGGAAAGCTCCTACATTAACAGTTCCCTCTGTTTGGCAGAACAATAAATTGCATCAGTACACCAATAAATAATAAGAAAAACATCATTATTAGCTGTAATTAGAAAATAAAAAAAGTATGTTTTGATTTATTATTATTATTAGCAGTGGACGTCTCCTTTCATTAGACTTCATTTATAATTGTTTGGGTTTAAAATAATGTAAAATATCAGCAAATCACAATCATGGACATTCAAGGCAAACAACATTTCCACCTGTGAAAATGTATATTTGAAAAATGCATTAAATTCAAGACTACACTTTTTGTCCTAGTACTAGTTTTCAAGGGACAACCACAATGAGCCTCGCTCTGATTGGTCATAGTGTACAGCTCATGTTCATTTTGACCAATCAGAAATCACATACACATACCCCAGCTTTAAGGCCAGACACTGCAGGTGAATAGGGTAATATCTTTAACTTATAGAAATCATTATGAAACCTCAATAGTTTATAACTTACATTAAAATAAATAAATATTTGTTTGTATTAATAATACACTTTTGGCAATGTCAGGAAATGATGCATACAGTTGCATCTTCAAACATTTAAAGAGGACCTATGATACTTTTTGACTTTTATGACCTATAAACATTGTTATAATGATTTATAGTCATGTTTAACCATACTAGCGTATCAAATAATGACGTACATGCATTAAGACGTATTCCCTGCTGACCGTCTGGAGTGTCTGTGCAGAGCACTAAACACTAGGGCAGCCGGTCGAGAAGTCACGTGTTCAAAGCGGTTCAGAATTTCCGGACATTCTTTTCGTCACACAATCGGATGTTTCCATGTATGGTAATGCTGCAACATGCCCCCACCTTCCTGCTCAAGTCTGCCTCGTGCCTCGCGCCCATGCTCGCGCCACTGAAAGTGTTCCGGAAGGAAGGTAACCAATCACAACGGAGTGGGGTTTGCAGGAGGGGGGAGGGAGCGGAGAAGCAACAAGCTGAGTGTTGAGAGAGACTGCAGTGCGCGCTCAGATGAGAGGAAGAGTTTCCCGAAAATCTACATGTTTTTTTGTGATGTGATTCGTGTCAGGTTGCTCTATAGCAGTTTTTAACAAGACATTACGACCAGAAAAGTAGTATAATGGAAGATCTTTAAAAAAAATCTAGATGTTAGATAGAGTCATAGTTAGTTTTGTTTTTACTAGGGCTGTCAAATTAACGCGTTAATTTAGATTAATTAATCACAGAAAAATTAACGCGATTAAAAAAATTAACGCAGATTAATCGCACTTCTATAATGCCCTTTGACCCGGTGCAAAAGTGGTGCGTAGCTGCACCGAGCTGCACCTGAAGCAGACACAGCCCGCGCGGGTGAAAGGGAGAAAAGTAAAGAGAGAAGCAGGGGGCCGAGGGCTCTATGGACGGTTTAATAAGCATGAAGGTAGGAAGACATATTACTTTATTCTCCGCAGCCAGTGTCTGTGCATTATTGATTTAGTGGGTGCAACAATGTAGGCTAGGTTCAAAACAGTATCTCTCAATCTTTCTCCCCGTGTCTCAATTTTGTTTGCTAGCGTCTCGTCGTCCACGTAAACGTGTGTGTGTGTGTGTGTGTGTGTGTGTCTCAATATTTTTGCCTATGAGTACGACGATGGTGAATGAATCGGCATAAGCATCTGTGACAGTGCAGCGCTGTCTGTTGTGGAGACAAGTTACGAGAGACGGAGAGAGAGAGAGAGAGCGAGAGAGAGAGAGAGAGAGAGAGAGAAACAAACTGTAGTAGGCTATACAGCTGTTTATAAACAGGTATAAAAGTGTCATATAAGTATGCGATTAATTTAGATTAATTAATCATAGAGCCTGTAATTAATTAGATAATTTTTTTTAATCGCTTGACAGCCCTAGTTTTTACTAGTGTCTAAAGTTTTTTCAGACCAGATTTAGGATACAGCCTTTTTTCATTTTATACATCAAAAAATACTATGTATGGGTCATAAAAATAAATGTTCTGCATATTTTTAACAAATTATATCATTAAATCAGACTCAGAATTAACAACATATTTGGAATTGTTTTGTAATAACCAATAGTGCAATGATTATGGGACGTTTAGTTGATGAAAGTGCTTTAGAAGTTGAAATGTTTGAGAGATAATGGCAGTTGCAGATGGTTTTATAGGAGTAACATTCAGATAGAAAACAGACTGTTGAGTCAAATAAACACCTAAATGTAAATGTTCGACCTTTACAAAATAGACAAACATCTCAAAACTGACCGATGCTCTTTAGAAAATTACGTTTTTGCCCGGAGTGCCTCACCCTAAAAGCAAAGTGTAATTTGTTTGGGGGGCAGTTGGCCCTCAAACTGTATTTACTGAGCAAATGCATGTTATTTATTTAAACTCTTCGGTTTGTGTCAAGCTCAAACGGTCCGTGCCATAAATATTTACATAAAGAGGAGGGAGCGCGACATGCTCTTTCCTCCCCTACTCCATTCATCCTTCCTGTCTCACCCTCTCTCTCCATACACAGTCAGCCGTCCCATTCCAACTGGCAGCCTGGGAGCAAAAGGTTACGCTGGG
The DNA here is from genome assembly GCF_949987685.1 of Ammodytes marinus. Classification (NCBI taxonomy): domain Eukaryota; kingdom Metazoa; phylum Chordata; class Actinopteri; order Uranoscopiformes; family Ammodytidae; genus Ammodytes; species Ammodytes marinus. The sequence continues at coordinate 9,325,810 of NC_137216.1, read as the reverse complement.
TTTTGTAATTTTGTGGGGCTAAAAGTAACGTTTTAATGGTAAACCAACACTGAAATGTCACCTGATTGATGAACATAGGATATAATGTACTGTGCTGACCCATCATCGATATGTATTGACCGCAGACCGCAGTGGAAATTGAACCAATGAGTGGAATGGGGATGCTGTTCATAAAATCCAGATTAGTAGAATCAGCCATCATGGCGTATCATTGGAGCCAGTATATGTTTGCGAGGAAATATAAAAAGCCATCTATATGGACAAATAAACTCTAATTATTCTCAATTTAGCAGTGAGACTAAACATGACACAAGGTAGGGCTAAACTTCCATGGGTTGATCAGGCAACACCCAGTTGTTAGGCCAGAATGAACATAGAGATCAAGTGTCTTTTAATTACTATATTCATGTACTGGAGTGTCCCAATGTCACATCGCACATCCAATGTCGTGCTCATGCCAACGCTTGTACAACATGCACACAATTTGAAGTCAAATGATCTTATTATGTATGCAAAATGTTTCAGATTAAATAAGAAATGGTGTAACAAGAAATTATCTAAGACATTCAGCCTAAAAGTAAATAAGTGCACCTGAACAAACAAACACAAGTTTGCTCCAAATACATTAATTTTACTATAATTCATAAAGTCACTCACATAAGCACATGTACCATTCTGGCAATTACTTCTTTAACACTAGAATAACGTACACAACACCTTTGGACAACATTCCTTCACATAACACCCTCTCACACATTTGCATTCGACACATGTGTGCTTGCAACATGGCGGGACTACTCAGGTCAACAAGGGACTAAGTTAGTGCTAAACTGCTAACTCTGCAGGAAGTAACCCGTGTCCTTCTCCACTGCACAGCAAAGACTGCATTCTGCATCAGAACTCATCCCAGCATGTCATATCTACCAGGATCACCAGCTGCAGTACATCAAAGGACCCGGCTTCTCCTGTATGTCACTGGTAATGTGAATACAACGCGATACATGTGCATATGTCTAGCATGTAAGCTAACTATCCTCTTTTGTAGATAGAAGATAAACCATAACATACAAGTTTGAAGCCTTTTTTTTCTTGTCTGTGTATGTCAGTACCTCATCCTGTACAGAACCATGTCCAACCTTTTATACAGACGCTGCGTCAGTGTGTCATCAATATTCAAGATATGCGGTCCCCTTTATCTGATTGCTCCAGTGAAGCAGTTCATTTCTTAAGCCTTTTTCTACTGAGAGCTTGAAGACGGGAGGATACAGGCAATCACAAAAAAAACAGCGCTCCGCATGCAACATCACTTCAAGTGCTGATTACTTCCATTACAGGGGAGTAATTAGTAGCTTCAGAGAAAAGAAAGTAGGTTCAGAGACGTGATCCCCAGGTGATTTTAAAGAGTCGGTATAATCTCACCAGGGTTGGAATAAATTAAGAGTTCAGGCTAGGGAAGGAAGTTCTTATCAGAACTGGCACACATGTTAAAGCACAGTCAGAATACAAATACATCTACAGCATTACAAGGACTAATTACACAACGGCTCTGTGTCTACATGGATACCCCTACAGTGCTGCAGTGTTAATACACACTGCATTTAGAGAGACAGTCTGACCTGGTCATTGTATAGCCCCAACGATACCCTAATCCCTAGTTTTCAAACTCTGGGGTTACAAGCATCGTTGGAATGACTGGGGGTCTAAGATGAAGTGGATCTAGATTTTAATGAATGGCGATGCTTTGACGCTGACAAGAATATCACGATTGCCAAGATTGTATTGTGAGAGCAAAATTAAAGCCAATAAACTGATAATGTTCAAGATGTGCACTTTTGACAGACAAAGTAAAAAATAGACTATGAAGCTTGCTCCTGGGTGCTCTGTCAATAAAGCCGAGTATCAAGTATCATCTATAAGATCAGAGACACTTACATGAAGGGATGTATACCCTTTCTGAATATGCAGTTATAGTTCAAGTGCTTATACATCTGCTCCCTCGAGGACACTCTCTAGAGCCTCTTTCATACATTAAATTACTAGGAATACATTCCTGGCACCGCTAGTGATTTTCACTTTTCAAACGTACAGCTCCAATCCCATCTCTCGCCTGTTCACACATGACATGGCAATGCCTGACATATTGGCCACATGATGTCCAGCGGGGGGGGGGGGGGCAGCAAGTTATCAACTGGTATAACTAACAATGGCTAACCTGAGGTGATTCCAACATGAATCGCAAGCCCCTTTTACACAGAGATTGCGGCATATTGACGGAACAACATCACTCCAAAATGCCAGCTTTGCTTGCTTCTGTGTTATTTACACAGAACCAAGCAACGCCGGCCTGCTGGCGCATCAGTAGCGCCTTTTACACAGCGCTCCGGAATGAAAGAGGTGCTTGTAAACAGCGTCAGGTGTGACGTAAACATTTAGCGCCGCGCCGGTCAGCTGCTTTACAACAACAATACTGGCCGGTGAATTGAGAGCAGAAGTGCTGGAGCTTGCAGTAAGAGGGCCGTATTTTACTGTCCCCACGATGTGCCAGTTGATCTCGCTACGCGCTGAGTCCAACATCTCTGGGACACTGTTAACCAAACTGACAAAAATCACTCCGCTGCTCACTGCTTCACCTCTGTGTCTGTCTGTGTGTGTGTGTGTTTGTGTGACAGGTTGGTTGTGAGCGAGTCTCTTTGTGAGACAGACATAAACATACACACAGTGTGTGAAGTCACGTTACTGTAGGCAGAAATAAAGTGTGGATATACGCTCAGAGTTAGGATAATAATAGCGGCGGCGGAATCCAGTCAAGACGATGTGAGTACGTTTGGCCGCATATTAAGACAGTAACTTCAGGCTGCAGCCCGCAATGTAAACGTTCCGCAGTAATTTTCTCCATGAATTGTGTTATTTATGTTGGGGGATAATGCTTTGTTAGCTAGATGGAACTCTTGTTAAACATATTGGCCGATTAGAATTATTATTTGTAGAGTGTGCGAGTCTTGAGTTGTGTTAGCAAAACAGTAGCTCTGTGGCTAACAGCTGAGCCCGAGCCTTCAGTCAGCTGAAGCAGACAGTCTAGCGGGGCGAGCAGACTATTCCACCGTTCCTTGGTCGTTCCTATTTACTGGCGTACTGAACTACGTTTTAGTTACATAAGAACCTAGAGCAAGAGCCCTCCGCTGCGCGTCGGGCTCCTGCTTCAGCTTGTCGGTCTTTATTTCTAGCAAGTGACCCGTTCGCTATACTTTATCCCTTACTTAGCCTAGCCTAGCTTTCCCATTGTACAACTTCTCCTGGGCAGAAATAGACTCATACACTCTGCAAAATGAAGCGCGGGGGTTTGGATTGAGCAACGGACCTTATGATCAGATAGATTATACGCCGTTCCTTTTATTTGGTGATTTTTACGGGACATCAGGCCGCCGTGGTTAATGTTAAACACACGTCCTTCAACTGCTAACATGGTCGCATGTTTAGAACGTTGACTATGGAACGTCAAACGCCCCCCAGTTCCGCATCAACAAGCTGGAGCATTTAAACAGTGAGAAGGAACTGATCGTGTCGGGAATCTTACTACCCCCCGAGGTAGTAAAATTCCCGGAACGATCACTCGCACCTTTCTTCCCTCGTTCCGCAACTGTTGCATTTATACAGCATGGCGGAGGGCCGAAAGGCCGGCATATTCCCGGCTTTCACTGGCTGTGTAAAAGGGGCTGCAGTAACCAAAGATGTGACGTCACTCCCAGTTCCGACCTCTGACTTCCAAATACACTTACTGTAGGCAGATAAAGTAAGTATAATAAAAACTGTCAACTGATAAATCAATAAGATACATTAGCCACGGCGGGCTTTCTTTCCAACTGTACGTGTGTTGGTGTGGGGTCGTCAGCAGCAAACAATATACCATTCATAATAACACATTGACACAGAGAAAGGCGGAGAAGGTCAGCCATCAGGAACCAATCAGCTAGCAAAGACACAGACAGGTACAGAGAATGTCTGACTCACTGTTTTGAAGTCTCCTTTCGTTGCTTCCATGAAGATGAAGTTTCCATGTTGCATGTCCCTCTGCAGTCTTGTCTGTTGACGGGAACTTCTCTTGCTCTCTCTCTCTCTCTTCCAACGTTTGCTGTCAGTTAGCTTCTTAGGGGATACATTGACCTTTTAGATGTTCCTGTTTACCTAAATGTGAAAACTTACCGTCTTTTTCTCTTGGAAGGAGTAGTTAAAAACGAGAGAAAAGAAAGGAAAACATACATATACACAAATCTCAATCTTTCACATGCATTATTTCCTCAAACATTGTATGTATGTGTGTGTGTGTGTGTGTGTGTGTGTGTGTGTGTGTGTGTGTGTGTGTGTGTGTGTGTGTGTGTGTGTGTGTGTGTGTGTAAAGACAGCAGTAACACGCGTCCAGTCAAACAAGATACAACGCAAAATATTACTCAGTGAGAAGTTGTGTGTGTGTGTGTGTGTGTGTGTGTGTGTGTGTGTGTGTGTGTGTGTGTGTGTGTGTGTGTGTGTGTGTGTGTGTGTGTGTGTGTTACATACAAAGCCATCAGGAAACAAACCAGCTGACAAAGATACACACAAACGGACAGTGTGCCTCAACCAGTTGTCAAGTCCACTTGCCTTTTCTTTCACAAAGACACACACAAATCGTATGGGTCTATCAAAACAGCATCCTTGCATGTATCAACATACATGACTTACTCACTCTTATCCATAAGCTTAACATGCAAACAATAACCGACAAACGGCCTACAACACTGCATTTAGTTCATATACCAGTGGATTCATTCAGCAACAATGTAACAAATTAATTAAACGTTCTCACCAATTAATGGCAGACATTCCTACACATTGTAGAAACCAATCACAAAACACACAATCATCCGGTTCAAAACAGCCAATAAATGCACAATCAGATCAATTGATAAATGGTGTGTGTGTGTGTGTGTGTGTGTGTGTGTGTGTGTGTGTGTGTGTGTGTGTGTGTGTGTGTGTGTGTGTGTGTGTGCCAACATTTTCAGTGTTGTGCCACACAACAGGCTACAATGCATAATATCACACAGCAGCAACACATTAACACACACCACAGAGAGAAAGTTAAACAAGCCAGGAAACAAGCTAGCAGTTAGCTAAGAGAAAGGGAAAAGAGACAGACAAACACAGAGTTTCTGACTCACAGTCTTCTTTCTTTTCTTTCAGTTTCCACATCATTAAAAGTCCTTCTGAGCATTGTTGGCCATCTTGTTAGTTGACAGGACTTCTCCCGCTCTCTCCATCGCTGTGAGGAAGTTTATAGTAGCATGTTAGCGGCTATAGTTAGCAACACTGGAAAACTTACTTTTTCACATGTTTCTATTGTTTGTTGAGAGTCTGACTGGCTTCATATTTCAATAAGGCCTATCTTTTTCAGACTTTGTCTTTGTTTCTTTTGAAACAAGAACAGTGTTTCCCCTTACTTGTTTAACTGACACAATTTCCTGTACTTTAAGATTTCATTAATAGTTGTTTCACAGCAGACACACAGGTCTGTGACTAATAGTGTTAATTAGGCCCTGTACTTCTTATCGTTTATTGGCGGGTTGCAACCAGTGTTAAATGGGTGGACTGTATAAGGCAGTGGTTCTCAACCGGTGGGGCGCGGGGGGCGCGGACCCTCTACCGGGGGGGCGCGAGGGGGATGAGAAAAAAAAAAAAAAAAAAAAAGATTTTTTTTTTTTTTTTTTTTTTTGTAATTTCAATTTTTTTCCTGATATGTAGCCTAGTTCAGAGATGATATGTATTTTTTTTCTTTCTTAACTTTTTTTGATAGGTAGTTGCCAAGTTCATCACACAAACACTCCAATCCACTGATATGAGATCAGTTTGCAATTTTCAAGTACTAAATTAATGGTAGGACTGTGGCCACTAGAACTGGTCTCTGGTCAGCAAAGGTCTTGAAAACAGCATAAGTGTGCTTGTGACATGCGTGCCACCCATGCATGTGTATGGGCACGTGTCCCAGCAGATTTTTGAAATCTGAATAAAAAAATGTAAGTTTGTAGTTAGCAAGTGTAACATGTTCTTAGGGCAGAATTTCATAAATAAAGGTTTATTTTTTTAGAAAGATATTTGGTCAAAAGCTAGTGGTCATCCGTCCCTCTGTCCAGTTGTTAGGCATCTGGCTGCTAGCAAGTTATGTTGTCTTGCTAATTTTACTATTCATCTGAACTGAAATAAATATTGACTTTTTCCTTTATTATCTTCGCCAGAATGCACCAGAATGCTTAGATTACATGTTAAAAACACAAAAAAATCTTCTGGGGGGGGGGATGCCCCCAGACCCCCCTTCAGGGGTTTAGTTTTCTGACAAACATTACAATGGATACTAACATGATTTGGGCATTTGGGATTATAAATCATCTTTGAATTGGTTGTACAGCATATCACATGCTATTCATTCAGGGGTGCGATGGCCACCCCACTCTAGCTCTGTGGCCCACCTTGGCCACCCCCAGTCAAAATTTCCTGGAATCGCCAATGAGACACACAACTCCGCGTTCAGGCTGCACAGCACATTAATCGCAGGTAGCATTTTGAGCTAAATCTGGCCACTTTCCAAATCCAAGACTCAATAGTTGAAACATTCTCTGAACTGGGTTGTCAGACAGCAGTGTTTCCCATTGATCATAGACTTTGTTTTGTGAAGCTTTTTCATAACAGGTATACCTATTGTAGAATGTATTCTGTGTATGTTCTATTTAGGCTACTATTTTCTTCTCTTCTAAGGAGATTTTTAAAAAAAAACATTTCCTCAGTGTCTCATTGATACAATCTCATAATTAGCTTTTAAAGTGCACCAGAATTTAACGTTAAAATATAAGAAATTTCCGGACCCCAACCCTAAACCCAATGTTCAACTCAAAGGTGCGCCACTGGCCTAGCCCTTGATAATAACAATAATAGATTATCTATCTATCTATCTATCTATCTATCTATCTATCTATCTATCTATCTATCTATCTATCTATCTATCTATCTATCTATCTATCTGTGTAGGGTGGTGTGTGTGTGTGGGGGGGTGGGGGGGGGGGGTTGTCAGGGTCGGTGGGGGGGCCCAACTGCAATGACCCAGCTTTGGGGGGGCCCAGCTTGCAGAAGGTTGAGAACCCCTGGTATAAGGCTATTGGGTTAGAGCAGAGTGTCTTCCTGGGGTGTCGGTAAGAACACACAGTAGAGGATAGGATGCAGTCATGGGCTTTAATAGCAGACTTTGGTGGTTTACAACACAACACAGCACAGCAATTCACAGGATAATTAACTTATAGGCATTGGGCTTATGTCTGCATAAGTGACAAAGTGTGTGGTCTGAAAGGGAAATAAACAAGAAACCACATTCACATTAATGTCAAATAATATAGGCTACAGTAGCCTATGTTCACAATATAGGCTACAACTGATAAAGGAAATAACAGTATTGCCTGTGCATTACTACAGGTAGGCTAAACAAACATACTCTTTCACTAACACAGTGGTACAATGGTGAAACACAAACCAGTGTTAAGTGGTCAAAGGCGGGAAAAATATAGAACAAAGGGCTTAATGGCTCATTAACGTGACCGTTACACTAGTAAACGACCTGCGAATTCACACACACACAAAAGGTCGCCGAAATGGCAATATGTAGCGAAATAACATTAATATCAGGGGCTTACATATAATAGTGTGACATCAGGCTAGTAACTTCAACTAAGGAGGCATAAATTAGGATAATGAAGTGGGCAAAATCGCCGTTTTCTACATAATAATTAGCTTAACACAGGCCGTGATAAACAGGTAATAAACTCACTTTAAACACTCATAAAGCCTAAGAAATATATAAGTCACGGTAGGCTTAACTTTCAGCATGTTATCTGCCGTTCACAATAGACAAACTCACGTTTTGGTCAATAACGCAGACAAACAGTCACTACTCCTCCGCTGAACTCTCTGCCCCTCTGTGCGCATGGAATGTCCAAAAGTAAGATGAGCGCGGGTAGGGCGAGTGCGGGTGGATGAGGGAAGCGGCCTTTCCAACACATAGCTTTCTTGGTGCATACCGCCACCAACTCTACCGGAGTATTGCAACAACTGCATTTATGTTTTCTAATGGTCATTTAACAAGAGAAAATAAGAATAGATAAGTAAACATATAAATAAATAAGTGGATAGCGAGAAAAAAAAATAGTGCCCTGTTGCATTCAGGTACCCCAGTAGGCCTAAGCCATGTCAGGAAGCCAGCACAAAAGAATCACACACACACACACACACACGCACACACACACAAACACTACAATACTACATCTAAATGGAACACAGGTGCTTTTCCTGCTATGCCGTGTGTCTTCTGTGATAAAAAGGTCCACACCTAGCAGCTAATGAATGAGCCAGTGATTGAAAACTGACGCAAGTCAATTAGTATTTGATATGGTAAAACTATTTTAAGCATGATTGCCACTGACTCTGTTTCTGATCACGATACAGGTTAGTCAGAGGACACGGCATCATTTCCACCTATTTCTGTGTCTCAAGGCGTGCAAGCCTTTGATTAACTACGGAGACTAAAAAATCAAACCCAAATTACAGCTCATCTCCTGAATGAAAAGTCTTTAAAGTGCTAAGAAAAATGTATTTGAACATTTATTATATTGGACAACCACAATTGAAAGCTCCAGAACAGCTTATAAATGGACCCGGTGATGAGACAGTGTAAAAAAAACAGTATTCATCAGCTCCAAGTGACATTAAGTATCACTGCAGGACCTTGGTTAATTAATGGAACATAATGACAACATGGTCAAATTGAAGCAACACTGGCTTCAACATTGTCACATCTAACATTGGTCATGTACTAGAACACAGTTCACAGAGATAGAGTTGGCCACATTCTGCAAAGGTCAAGTGACAAAAAGTAGAAATGCCACATAATGTAGCCGTCTGCATGTTACTTGATCCAGCCTTTTATTTTCCCAGGGTTCGGATCATAACAGAAAAACACAGTGACCATGGGACATAATATACGATCCTGCTACTGTTTATAAAGCCTGGTAGAACAAATATTCACTGCAAATGTAAACCTAAACAGTGCGGCAGTGGGCCAACATCAGGTTTGTGTGCTCTGAACAGGGGAGGAATGCGCGCCAGACAAGTAGAGCAAGTCCACTTTCACTTTCAATAAACACTGTGTACAAAAGTAGCGCTCATGTATGTGGACACACGTGCATGCGTACAATGCACACAGACACGCTACACTGCGCTCAAAATGGTAAATACGACTATAGGATAACATGTGACCTGCCCCTCAGAATTATGGGTAGTTGGGCTTGACACAAGACATGTGCAGGGCACATCCTCAGAAAACCAAGACCGGAGACACACACAACTACACACACAAACACCTACACACACACACAAACACCTACACACACATACACACGGTGGGCGGGGTAGTTACACAATGGGAGGAGAAAGACTGCATGTTATGTTTCATTCATCTGCAGCTTTATTGAATTCATGTCAGTGGTTTACCATGAGTCAAACCTCTGGTTGCACCAAAGGTTGAACCCCATTCAGAAACGTATTCTACATTCTACCTTCTATTTGTATTTTGAATACACATGTTGTGAGTCACATTATGAAAGAAGCTACCGTGAGAGGCCTGACTTCTCACCCTAATTCCATCAGCATTCTTTCTGCTGCTGGTTACATTTATAGCCAAAGCAGGATTATTATCTCTCACTGATGTCAGTGTATTTTTTTGCAACATGGGCTACACATTCACACTGGAAGCTTTTGTTCGCTATGTCTTAAAGGCACTACGAGTAAGATGGCACGTTGGCGTCCCCTTTGGACAAAAGCGGTAGTATTTTTACGACGCCCGCTGTCGCAAATGCTCGTGCCAGGCGCGCGAGTGTGAACTGAGAAGGGCGCAATATAGTGCATGTACGTGTGTTGAAAGTGTGAGGACTCTTTTCGGCTCCGTGAGAGTGGTTTTGACACTGCATCAACTAATGCCAGTCAGTACACACCTGATTGCAATGAGTTGATGCAGCAGCGTCACCTAACTACCCTCTCTCACGGAGCTGTGTCCTCACAGAAAGCGAATGAAAGAGAGACGGCAGTTTGTATGGATCACGATGAGGTAATGTGTTTGTGTTGTTGATGTAAATAATGACTATTTCAGATAATGGTTATCTGATGATGGTGAAGCAAAGCAAACGTTGTGTTAGTACCAACCGCTCATTCATTTAGGAGTAAACACAGTCTAGTTTCGCTCTCGTGAAATTGTATACACGTTGCTTGGCAACGTCCTCGTCCCGCCCGTAGTCACTCTCTCTTTTCGCTTTTCTTCATTGCATTCTCTTTTTTTCTTTGATGGTTCAGCCTCGTTACCAGTCATTGTGACGACAAATAACTGTCTCAAACAAGGCTCCCGCTCCCCTTCCCTCACCTAGAGGGATAGGCTTCTCAAATCACGCTGCAGCGCCACACTGAAATCTGCAACCAATACGGATATGTGACCATAGAGCCTGCACGAGCGAACCGAAAATCGGACTGGGTGTGCGACCAGACCAAAAGCAGTAATAAAAACTATATAAAAACGTCTTTCTTTGCACTGATGGTCCCGTTTGCTGTTAAAGGTAATTTATGATTATCAGAGGAAACATGAGGCTGTTTAAAAGATATTTAAATGTTACTCGTAGCCGCTTTAAATGCTTGTTTCCATGCTGACTCTCTCAAGCATTCGATGAAGGAAGTTTATTTTTGACCTTGAGATCACTATGTTTGATCAAAAAATCATTAAGCTCTTTCAGTCGATCTGCTCATCCTACTCTAAAGCCTGAAGAGTGGTTCGGCTCGACAACGCATTTATTTGCATTTCCACTATCAATAGTTGGAAAGGGTACCAAAGTAAGCGAACCGTGTCTTACTTTTATGTGTCACCCTTTTATTGAAATACCAAGTCGTACCAAAGGGTCCTAAAAGGGTGGAGCTACACACAACAGTCAGTTGATTGGTCGACAGAATCATTCCAACAAATGGATCAATTAATAGGGTGATCTTTGAGTCATTAGTCCAGCTGTGTGAAAATCAACAATAGGCTTTACAGTGATAACACAATCAAGCGAAAAAGGCTTATTCTCACATTAAGAGACATTGGTGCGACACAGGGTTGACAATTCAAGAATAAGAAAATACATGTTCGACCGGAATTCCAGATACCCGGCTATCTGCTGACCCTTGGACTCTAAACTAGTCTCCCTGTGCTTCTGGAAGAAGAAAAAACACAAAAGGTGCCCATTCAAAACCAATGACAGCCAGGCCCATTTAGGTAGTTACAAGCAACTTTAATAACAACTTAAACCATACTGCTGCACTTTCTGAAGCACTCAGAGATAAGGGCTAAAGAGTGAATAAAGAATGGGGAAAGATGACAGTATTGATCTTGTGTTCTTTTATTTTTTTATTATGCTGCCTTCTAGCCATCACTTTCTCCATCCGTCCAATACCACCAGCTTAATCACAGCTTTTCACTCGGGCAATCTAAAGGCACTGGCCAAGCCTGCCAATATGTTACATAGCCCAGAGTGGGTGTTTAATGGAATATGGGTCAAACTGGTCTCCCATTCAATAGCATGGCCTTCAAGTTCTTCTCCCTGGTGGAAACACTCACACACACAGATGGATGCACACAGTTTTGAAACTCACCTTCCAGTTCTCTCTCAAACTCGGATGAGTCGCTTGAACAGCTGTATCTCCTGCAGTCTTGCTCTGCCTGCTTGTGCGCATTTGTTTTCCGTGACAAAATGCTACTGCAGATTTTAAGTGTAGGGTTGTATGACTTTCACTGCAAAACCGGCTGTAATATCGTACCAATGAATATGAAAAAATATTGTCTCGTTTATGTTGTTTATTTGTAGGACAGATGGAACTGGTGTCCATGCAACACCGTCTCACACTGACCGATCTACAAGGACCCTGCTAAATCCATTGTACATCGCTGCCTTCGTTCTCCTGCAGCTCTATATGTTAACGTGGCAATATCTTACCATATATCAAGACAGTACAGGTCTTAAAAATGCATTCTCTTCAGGTTTTTAAGAACAAAATGTATCATACTGTACATCAGACAATTAACAACATACGAACAACTCCTTCTGTAATGACCTTAAGAATAGTGCTTAGAATGATCATGGAAAGTTTAGTTGACGTCAGTGCTTTAGAAGTTGAGATTCTTGGTTCAGAGTATAGAAAAAAACTAATGTTGAGATAATGCCCGTCAAAGAGAAAGAAATAGCCCAAAGTCTCAGAACTGACAAGTGCTTAAAAAATCGATGTTTTTGCTTGCAGTGTCTCTCCTTGAAGTAAAAATGTATGCCCCTTCAAATCCTATTATATCATCTGTTAAACCATATTGATTGTTGGTACTCAAGGAGACATGAAATATATAAATAAATCACAGATCTTATTTAACATTTCGTACTTCTCGCACTGCAAAACTGAAATGTGCTAAATGTGCCAGGGTCCTCACCTTTTGGTTCACTGGATGATGACTAACATTATCATATAATAGATATAGATAGATAGATAGATAGATAGATAGATAGATAGATAGATAGATAGATAGATAGATAGATAGATAGATAGATAGATAGATAGATAGATAGATAGATAGATAGATAGATAGATAGATAGATAGATAGATAGATAGATAGATAGATAATCCAGCATTATTAAGTCCATAGAACAAAAGTTATATGATTGTGTACCCCCCCCATCACTAAGCAGATTAAGTGTTATCTGCAATAGTACACATTGACAGTGAGTCATAATGTCCTACTTGTGATATTAAAGATTTCACTTACAGTGGTGATACCATAGTATATACAGTAATCACCCATCTATGCAGTTCCCTTTAGCTCTACTGAGTGTTTTAATGCCTTTCAGCTCATTGTTTTTAGTTTTACGGCGGACGACTTTACCGTTTTGGTTTCGCCCTCACAGCTCTCACTAACATTGTTTGCAGCATCAGCTCGCAGCTGTTTGCAGCAAAAAATAACTGTAGATACTCAGTGCAAAGTGGTTGACTCAGGCTGTCTGAAGGGCAGGGACAAACAAGGCCACATAGGGCACCAGCTGCATGAGGTGGGACGTATGCATTCAGAAGGTCACAGTTCCAAACCCTGGTTATGATTACACATGTTTTATAAATAAATAAATAAAAACACACAAAAGGCTTTAAAGTGTTTATCCATTTAGATGTTTTAATTCTTAATGTTGTAGTACAGAGAACTGCATTAGGTGTTTTCCACCCGATGCCTTGTTTCCACTGAGCAGCGCAGTTCGGTTCGGCACTGTGACCATAGATCTGGCTTACGTTTCCACTGCTGACAGCACCCTTACTTGGTAACAGACTGCACTGAGTAGCTCCACCCTTTTGGGACCCTTTTGGACAGCTTGGTACCCCAATGGAAAGGTGACAAAAAAAAGTGCGGCACAGTTAGCTTATTTTCGTACCCTTTACAATTTTTGACGGTGGAACCTTACAGATACATGTGTGCCATACCGAACCAAACCTCAATGCTCATTTGAAACAAGGGTTTCCGTTTAGAGGACACTGTATCATGTTTTCCATGCCATTGTAGGATCCTGTGCACTTTTTGTTGCATTTTATTTTTTACAACAGGGCAAAGTTTTGCTCTAAACCCTGTTAGACCCCATGGGAACCCTGCAGGTTAGTGTTGGTTAGCAGAGTTAGTTTAAATGGACTTCCTCGATCTATCACTGCCACTGCATGAGGACACAGGCAGTCTACAGTAAATGATGTTTTGTGGAAAAGTAGAAAAATGGATTGTGAGTGTTTTGCGCTTAGGTTTGTGGAGTGTATTCGCGAGAGCCAGAAAAGTGACAAACAGCAGGGAGAAAAACTGATAGACAATTGTAGGGTGACTGGGCTCCCATTTCCTCCCTGTCTCCGGCGATTACCTGGGCCCACTGTTTTTCTGAACATTTGTGAGCACATTGTCAAACAGCATCATCCCCCAAATCGCTGAAAAGTGGTTGAGAGATTTATGTAAACACCTTTATGTGAACACCTGGACGTGCTAGAGAGGTGAAAGGCAACTGCAGGGAGAGTGAATATGGGAGAAAAACAAGGATGGCAAAGCACATATATAATATAGACAGCCAGAAGGGAAGCAAGAATTCAAGGTGCGTTGGATTTTGACATTTCCTACATTCTGGTGAATTTTTAAGGCATCAATGTATTACCTTTCTGCATTAATTTGATTAAAAAAATATTTACTAACTATTTAAGTAAAAGAAAAGAAAACTTTTTTTTTCTTTTTTTTCATTAGACAGATTTGGAGAGACAGAGTTGAAATGGGGCAGAGAGGGGAGGACATGCAGAGAATCGACCACTGGTCGGACTGGAACCTATTGTGAAGTTTTAACTATAATTTTTGGAGCGGGACACATTTGCCTCTATTCAATATTGATGGGGATGTACAGTATCCCCTTCATCTAGGCCTATGCCCCCTGCCCTTTCCCCAGTCTATCTCTTTCCATGTTATCAATCTAGCGCTGTATGTGCACAAGTCCCCATTGTTGTTTGGTGGAAGATAGGACGTCTTGTGTAGGCTACAGACAGACCACCTACCATACCTCACAGGAGCAGACAATAAACAACAACGCAGGGCCCCCGTTTGAACCTTCTCCGACACATATCCTGGAAACACTGCCAGGTCTTTATGAGCGCGCTACAGAGTGCAGTGTGAAACAATCTTTGGGCGAGCGTGGGGCCGGCAGCCAAAAAGCACTGCAGGCAACACACACACACGACAAGACATTACTGCCTGTGTGCGGAGGAATAAAAATGTCTGTCTGCTCCAAAAGCGTTTTCTTCTTTCACCGGCAGAAAGTAAAAACTTGATTGGGGAACAGAGGTGCCTATTACAGTCAGAGGTAATAACAGGGTTAGAGCGACGGCATGCATCGCAGAAAAAAGAAAAAAATAAGTTCTTTCTGGCAGGCATAGCAGCGTGGCTGTGTGTGTGTGTGTGTGTGTGTGTGTGTGTGTGTGTGTGTGTGTGTGTGTGTGTGTGTGTGTGTGTGTGTGTGTGTGTGTGTGTGTGTGGTGGGAAGGGGGGAAGTTACTTGTGTTGTTTGGGTGCTTATTTTACTAGAGAAGATGCTAGCGGGGCATGCAAAAAAAAGATGGAGGCAAGCCAGCAGACTCCCAGACAGACAGACAGGCAGGCAGAATAAGTGTCTAATGATCAGTCTATCCTCTCGTCACCTCCATAACAAGCACAGTGGCACTGGATTTGCTCAAGGCCTGCACTATCTGAGGAGAGAAAAAAAACTCTCTACAATGGTGTGAAATTGACATGTCATGGTGGATTGTGGAACAAAAAGCTTATTTTTTTGTTCGAGGAAATGTCACTGTCCGTACAGAGTGGTGTATGGACAGTGAAAGGAGCGGCTTATTGTGTCAAGCTTTCACTATAGGAGAGTATTACTGAGACAGGTGTCCAGCAAATGACAGTGGCAATGTCCCAAAGCCATAATAGGGGGGAAAAAGGGTGTCCAAATTCCACTGAGATACAGGCAGAGTTGGGTGAAGCGAAAAAAGGAGAAATTTTGGGTTAAAAGTCAGCCTAGCAAGTGGTGTGTTTCAACCCGATACTACACCAAAAAGCCCAATGAATCAAACAGTGGGTAAGTTTATGACCAACCCTATGCATTTAGCCCTACAGTCAAATATTTGTATTAAATCCATATTTACCCATAATTTCACATGATTCATTGGGTGATTTCCATAATATGTCTATTGTGGCTACGTACCACTAAACGTTGTGGTGGTTGACAAACTATTACGGCCATGGATTTGAGTCATTTACAGTCAATCTGATGCCATTTTCATAATTAGGGTCACATTTTAGCATCAATTATGAGTGTTGTATAAATGATTGTCTGTCTATGTAGTTTAAATGAGCCAAGATTAACTTAAATTGAGAAAAATAAGCACAATTGTGACAGCATTGATGTAGAGTTGCTTAAAAGTATCATGAAGTCCGATTCTCTTTTGGATTAGGTTATACATTTAGTTGGTAATAAACTTAACATTAATCAACTCTGTCTGTTCTATGAGAAAAGCAAACCGGAAGCACACATTTCACTAAATCACACTGACCAGATCACAGAAATGTAGAGGGAAGACACGTCTGCTACTGCTAAGTCTTATAGTTTTTGCCTGACTTGCTTAAGTAGGAACAGGTGGTGAAGTTAGGTGACCTATGGATGGAGAGAGATTTTTTTGATTTTAGACCCTCTGTATGGATTGCATATACACCCACCGCAGAGGTTCTGATCACAATGTGAGCCGGGCCATCTCCTAATGTGTTCTGACTGATAATTACATTCCCGTCTCAATACGTTCCGCATGCATTAACACTGGTTTCTCCTCATATAGATAACCTATCCAGATACAGATTCCATTTCCTTACCATTGTGCAAATGGGGTTTTTAGTTTCAGTCTCTCACCTTATTTTTTCCATTTCCACTTCACAACGAGCTCACTCAAGCAAATGTGTGTA
Organism: Ammodytes marinus; assembly: GCF_949987685.1. Classification (NCBI taxonomy): domain Eukaryota; kingdom Metazoa; phylum Chordata; class Actinopteri; order Uranoscopiformes; family Ammodytidae; genus Ammodytes; species Ammodytes marinus. Next base: position 9,309,185 of record NC_137216.1, on the reverse strand, counting down.
TGCCTGCTGTTCTATAAATATGTTCTCTTCTGTGGTGGTAATGATATACGTATGGATTGTGGGAACATGTTCTCTCTCTCTCTGTTTTTTGTGTTGCCAGTAGCTAAAATGCAGTCACTATACTGTACTCTTCTGCACTATGTAGTAACCTATTGAGCCTTTACTTGGGATCTCAACCATTAACTGTATATGTTTAAATTAATGATAATCAGTTTAGAACATCTTATTTTATTCATTTCAAATAGTCTTGCCTTCAAATAGACATGTTGCTAGTATGGCTTGAAGACGCCTTTGTCCAACAATCCACTGCTTAACATCACAGGATGACCCTGAATGTGTGATACAAATTGTTTTATCCAAATAATTCCTTAAATGTGACATGTAACAGATAAACCAAGGCATGTCAACTTCAGAAACACCAAAGGACTAACAAGGGAATACCAAGGGACACAATGGGACTAGTCACAAGCAAGGATTATGCACACACACACACTCACAAACAAGTTCACACACTCACCCACAAGTTCCCATCTATTGGTAAATTGGTAAGTTCCAAAGTTACATTATTTTTATCGCAAAATACGTTGTGTTTTTATCCCGTTCCTGCTGCAAAAAAAATGAAAACAAATGATTTTCCTACCTGAGACTAACACAAGACTAATAGCTAACTTTACAATAGGTGTCATTTTTGCATTGGATGATGAATGTGGGGTTTTAACCTCTCTTAGTTAATTATGCAACAATGGGATTTCTCCATGGACTCTTTGGAAGAAAACAAATGCAATGGGCTGAGTTGGTGGGATGGTCTATTCCAGGTACCGGTAATATTTTTTGAAATATTATCCAGGGGCCCATTAACCAAAGCAGTTTGCAAGCACTGCTCACATGCAAATCACAAATGGTGGTTTCATGTGCCAAATGTCTAAGTCCTGGGCTCCCCTAACACAAGAGGATGATGTCATGTTGGAAATTTTAATTCAGTCCGGTAAATTTGGCTTGAGAAATGTATCCGTGCATTTCAAGTCTTATCTGACACTAAGAAGTTGAAAGTGTTATAAGGAAGACTTTTTCAACTCTGGAAAGCTTCCATGGCTGAAATTATACAAAATCGCTTCCATGCTAGCAATTATAGATCATTTTGACACTAGAATGTAACCTACCAGGATTATGCACATATTTGATTGGACAACACTCTGCATTGCTTGATGACAATTTGTTGCAATCTGGCAAAGGCTGAGTCAAGTTAAACTTATTTTCTGAGCTTCCTGCTTGTTTCTAATGCATCCCCACAGCACCAATGAGGCAGGTGGGCCCTGTGCTCACACATAGCTCTGCTTTTGAACAATGAATAATGATGCAAATTACCCTGTATAAATTACATTGAATTATTCCTTCAGGTTACTGCCTAATAGCGTAATCAATTTTAGTTTATTGTGTGTTTGAAATGAACTTCGCCTTTCTGCAGAAAGCAGGATGGAGCAGGATCAGTTGCGGGTAGACTGAGGTGTCTGATATGGAGGGTCCTATCTTTAAAAAAAGATAAGTAGCTTATCACTGCAACATGCTATAATTCACTCTGGGTCACTAGAGACTGCTTGTGGAGGGCAACAGAGGTTTGCATTATGATACTGCATATGGGAGGAGAGTATTATATGTTTATGATTGTACTATTATTAGATTTTATCTTTTAAGCCTTTACAACGTGTGTCCAAAAGTGTGATGGAGTTGCTGATTTGCTGTGTAATTACACAATGTCATCAGGAACCATGCCTATTCTGAAATCCACATGGTGGTGACAGGCACATAATGCATGGTGTTACACCACATTAGTCCCTGGCGAAATATGTGATGTTGACACCGTGGTTGAAAGGCTGACAATTTATTTTTGGTTATGGTTGGTTGAGTCAGGTTCTGTCTGCGGTCACACATTAATGATCACAGAATATAATGCAACACCGGTGAGGGGCCTATCTGCTTTGTTTTCCTACCTGCTGCCTAAGGACATGCACTATAGATAACTGGCAGGTTCTCGCTATTGTGGGTGGTCTGTTTGTGTGTATACATCAAATAATCTTTAAGGTGACACACTGCACGTGAAAAGGGTACTTTTTAACTCATAAATGTCATCATAAAACTTTGCCAGTTGATTACCTACAAAAAAAACTAAATTATATTATTACAATGTTTTCTTAAATGTTTAAATAAGTATGCACATTTGACAATAATGTTTATGTTTATAAATTTGTATCCCTTTAAAAACTAAACCAAAAGTTGGATAAATCCAGAGTTAAAACTCTTAATGTCATTTTACAACATGTCAGAGTCCAAACTTTTACAGAACAGATTTTTGAAAGAGCCTTTTTTCATCCCATAAATTAAAATAACTGTATCATAAATCAGATTATTAACAACATATTAACAATGAAACAAGACATGTCATGGAAGCAAAATGGACACAAATCTCAAAATGTACCTGTGCTTGAAACATGTTTTTTAAATGTGTAGCTCTAGTTCCTAGAGATACACATTTCAGGGCGAGACACTAGATTCTAGGAAAACCAACCATGACTTACTGTGTCGCACATATCTCTGAAATGTGGTTGGACTTAATGCAGGCTGCTATTAGCTCTAAACTCCTGACTCATTTGTCCTAAGACCGTGCTCAGACATCCCTGACCTCAGGATGTTTAGTAAACCGTGCAGAATCCAGGTATGCGCCCATTCACTTCCATCAAACCTGGTATGAGCAACATGTCACCGTGGAAGACGGACAAAAGCGTGGGAACAAGACGAATACACGCCACTGTCATTAATAATCTCAGTGACAACACAGATGCTTTGGCCATCACTTGCCCTGCTCGCAACTTGTCAAAGCATTTTAACGGAGCATTGTACGTTGCACACAAAAGACGCCATTGTTCTCTTTCTAGCATGGCCACACATAGGCTGTAAACAGTGAGGCGGGCTATTGATTTAGGGTGACTGCTGTGCTGCTCAGGTCTGCCTGGGAGCATTCAAATACGGGTTCACCTTGTAACTTGATATTGTTGAAGTCACTGCCAATGTGTGACTCAACACAACAGAGAACAATGAACTACTACAAGTACTGAATTGAAGGAAGTATCAAGATCTGATCTAAACATACATGAAGCATCCATTAACAAAGCGGGCTCAGCTGCTAGAAGGAAGAGGGTGCTTAAAAACAATATGCAGGTTCATCCGGAACCCATTCAGAATCCAAATAGCATAATTATGTAATGTCAATAACATATCACTCTCAAGTTTTGTTAGTAAAACATATATGCCACTGGGCCATCTGTGAACTGCTGTGTTGTTAGGTCCACAAACCTCTTGGCCTTGTGGGAAATGCTGTTCTTTAAAGTTATCCAAAGAACATGATAACACAATAGCTTTAGAACAAATTTCAAAGCCAACTGTACCAAAGCACAGAAGATACATTTCTAGTTGTGTGCCTTGTTACAACATGTCATTTTGAATTTGAACAATCTCTTTATTTCTATAAGAGAACCTGGAACCAATGATTTTATTGTACGGCTCTTTATAGAGACACAGGGCCATATTTTAATGACACATGCATGGTTCCCAGGTGTTGTGCATTTTGGCCGCCATCTTTCAGAGTGTGGGGAGAGTAATTATTGTATGGTCAAGTCATTAGCCTTGTAGCTCTGTAATAGCTCCAGCAGTGGACAGTAGTATGGAATGTGCATTTTTTCAGAGGCTAGAGATTATTTCACATGTCTGTCCTTCCGTCTGCAAATGGCTGCAGGGATTTAATGAACTGAAGGTGATGGTGAAGACAGTAAAAATCAGCTACGGAAAACAGCTACTTTTATAGTCAGCCATTAACTGCTAAAGAGCTAGTTTGAAAGTTGTAGTTGTGAATCCAATAGTCTTCTATTAGGATGTACCACAAGGCTACAATCTATATTTTTCCTAAATATACTATTGGTTTTTGTATATGTGATAATGGACAAAAATTTAAGGAGATTGTTGAATTGCATGGGTCCATGTTGCATGATGACGTTGTGTATGCACAATGGGAGAAAGCTTAGAATAGATGAAGGTGATTTTTGTTTGAAATGTCTGGAAGTGAAATGAAAAAGCTATTGACAAAAAACAAAAATGTAGCATGGCGAGACCAGCCTGATTTTGCGAAGTTCACATTTTTTTTATCTCTGTCTGGACTTTTTCCTATCGCCGAGGGGAGGAGCCACCAAAACAATGCCTTGGCCAATCAAGACCCACGTCCTGACTTTAGTTAGTTTGTTAGTGTAGTCGTATTGTGAGACCAGCAGTACCTCACTAGCTTATTCTTCTATCCATGTTGGCCTCAACAACTACCTAAACCAATCAGGGGCTGCCCACTAACGGACGGAAAGTGAATAGGGTCTGGTCTGACTGGAGGCTATAGACTTATGACTACATTAACCAATCAGGGGCTGCCTTCCACTAACGGACTGGGCCGGATTAATCCCCACTGGAGAAAGTCTAGACAGATGCGTGAGAAAAACAAATGTGAAGCTCTCAAGATCAGGCTGGTCTCGAACAGGCTAACAAAAATGCACTTTTAGACAGTCGCTAACAGTAGCTACTTCAGTTACCTAGTTATCTAAAGCATCAAAGCTGTAATATAGTATGGTGAGGTTAATACACCGGTGGAACATCACCAGTCAAGCTGTATTCCTCCCTGCACAAATGTCCTGGGGGAAAAGTGTTCAAAGGCAACTGAGCACTGCTGAATGTCCCAGTCAACTGTATCAGAGCCACAGTAACCTGGCAGAGGCAGCCAGGCGAACATTATTATCATTATCAAAACCCTGTTGTGATTATGGGCAGACACCCTGCAGACAAGCCATCTGTACTTCAGGTGGAAATCGATGGCACTCTGGTCCTCTGTCAGCTCTCCGTAATGTCTTTTTAAGGTCCAGAATGCTGTTTGAGTGGGGAGATGGAAAGAGATAAACAGTGACCGAGCACCAGACAGAACAGGGGAAGAATACAGTGCATTTACAAGTCAGACAACCCATGAATTCACTTACCTTTTATTTATCTTCTTTAAAAGCGAAGGAATTAGCCATCGGGCACCTTCGACAGAGTACACAATTAAGATAATTACAAGCTGAGAGCCATGTGCCATGTGTAGACCATTAGGGTTATACTTCAAGGTTATATGTGAGGTGTGAAGGTAAGACTGGTATTTGTTTCTAAAAGCTGATTTCATCATCTGCCTTGAAGCTTTCATTGGCTTTACTTAAATATCTTCAACTAATTTGTATCGTTTAAATGATTGCATAGAAGTGTTCATAAAGCCTTGATGAGTGCCGAGCAGAATGTGGACCATCAACAGGTAGCCTTCTGTACCTGTAGTCTGGTTCTCTAAGCTATAGGTAGCTATAGGCTATAGTATAACTATACAGGACTATATATTCCATTCTCATGCACATAAATGATGATTCTATCGACCAATGGTACCCCAAGGAAAGGTTGACAAATAGGTACGGCACAGTTCGCTTATTTTGGTACCCTTTCAAAGTTTTGACCGTGAAAACTCAAATAAATGCACATCGAGCTCCGTTCAGTGGAAACGGGGCTCTGGGTACACATAAGTATGTGGTCAGCCTTGGTATCAGTTAAAAAATATCTTTGTGACATACTGTATAAGGTCAAACGATCATGTTAAACGCTTAAGCATTGTATTAAAATCCATACCACACAGGTCCACCTTTAGCTAGCCACGTAGCTATTAAGCACATATGTTGAGCGTGTTAACAGGCACACTAGTATCCTGGTGATGATCAAGTTTTTTTTGGGTACATTGGTTATATGTTGTGTATGTCTACACCATATCCTGGACATTCTGCCTGCAGATCTCCAGTAGAAAGTGGATGAGTGACATGCTGCTGAATCAAGATAAAAACTGCACACAGACCTTCAGGAACCTGGACAGCGTTAGAATCATGTGTACAGGGATTTCATTAACAGGTCCCTGGTGTCCCTTGTAAACGCTCTATCTCCAATATAATCAAAAGCAGCATGAGACCGAAAAGCCTGATAGGAAGCAGATGATCAGAAATCTGGATAGCATTAGCGTTAAAACCCAGACTAATAGGAGATCAGAGCTTTAAGCACAATCAAAGCTTTTACAGCATGATGGCCCATCCTGTATAGTTATCGCTGAAAGGGTAAACGTATAGTCCCCCTGTTCAGTATGTATGAGCATTATACAATTATTGTATGATCTAGCAATTAGAGCATTGCAGGCGTTATTGATAAGGGCATTAGTGGATCATATACATGTAAGTCGGCTATGAAGTCATTCTGTATGTACTGTATTATTACAACTGTTTTTAAGTATATTTTCATAAATTTTCAGTTTAGGGCAATACGGGATAGGAAAAAACGTTGCGTTTTTTTTTCATTTGTTTTCCATAACTTGTCTTCTGTCATATAAGTATAAATAAAAGGTGCTACATGTACATTTATGTGTTTATTTCACTAAACTGTAAATGTTTCATCTGTATATTTCTATCATACAACCATCTTTAACCGCAATTATCTTAACATTAGTTAGTTTTAATTCTCTTAACCTAAAATCTCAACTTCTAAAGCACTTACATCTACTACACTTTCCATAATCATTTTAGCAGTATTCTGGAGGTTATCACACAATGATTTGTTTATATGTTGTTAATTGTGTGATTTATGATCCAATTAATTCTTGAAAAGTGCAGAAAAATGCATATTATGACCCGTACATAGTATTTTTTGATTTATAAAATGAAAGAAGAAGGTATCCAAAATCGATTCTGTGAAAACTGTTGACACTTATATTGTGTTAACAGCCAAAGTGTCATGATGATATCTGAAAGTTAAACTATTTACCCTCTTCCCCTGCATTGTCTTGCCTTAAACAGCATCCCTTCACTTATGGTTGCCCCACATGAGGAATTGTAGTTAGCTAGAGTAGATGAACAAACACTAGAGTACGTTGACATTAAAATATCATTAAATTCAAACGTGAGAGCTCTCCGTGCCAAAGTGATTGACATAACAATGGGCCCACTCTTTTTTTTTTTCCACTTACAGATGTGCTGACCGGCCATAATTTCCCAGGGTTCCCAGCACTCCTGTTGTCTGGGAGGCAGGAAGAGAGAGCTGCACATGTCATAACACAACGTCACAGGCTCATTCCTAATGATGGTTGAAGAGGAATCCGTTTGTTTATCCTCCATGGAAACCATGTCAGTCATTTCAGTGAGTATGACAGACGAGCAAGCACAACGCTCCACATACCACAGGCACAGCGCTTCCACCCTCCACCCTAAATTGTTTGGGGGGAATTTTCACACCAACGCAGAGCTAATTGCTAGGTGGATCCAGGCTTCTATTTTTTTTTTACGAGTATAATCATATGATATTAATCAAGATATTTTTAATTCCATATTCTTGTTTCCAGATGTCTACATGGTCATTACAATAAACTGCTGCACTGTATAGTCTGCTTGTCTGTCTGTCTGTCTGTCTGTCTGTCTGTCTGTCTGTCAGTATGTCTGTTTTTCAAATCTTTTCAGTTTTCTTTTTCTGCCCTTTCCCCCTTCACAAATCACTCCAACATGGCACTTATCTCAAACTTCCACCGGTCTCTACATCTTTTTTTATCTGCTCCTCTCTCACTCCCCGATGGCTTGACATTTTCTTTCCATGTGATGGATAAAATAACTTTTCTGCACACTAACACACTCTCAGACACACACACACACACACACACACACACACACACACACACACACACACACACACACACACACACACACACACACACACACACACACACACACACACACACTGACATATTAACAGTTTTTTCTTTTCCTCCTGAATCCTGGCAGCAAATCCTCTTCATGCGAGGCCACGACATTATTGTTCTTCCAGGCCAGAAGAATAACTTAGCCCATCCTGTGGCTCTGTAATAACCTTGTTTTCTCTCTCAGGTGAAATATTTTCACACCAGCCCTGAGCCGGTACAGATAGAGACTGGCGGGGGTGAGAGGTGACCCAGTGTTTTCCGGCTTTCGCGCGGCTCAGGCCAGAGCGGTGTACCAGCCCTGCAGATAACAGGGCCGCCCGAGGAAAAACAGCTAATCGTTTGAATAGATAGTCCATGGTGTGTGTGTGTGTGTGCACTAATCAAATGATCAAAGGCTGGTGCACATGTACAAGCTGACACAGTATGCCACACATGGTCATACTGTGGATATAATGTATGTTGTGTAAGTTTGCAGTTTGCGAGGAGTTTCAGCAGCGAATGTTTGCATACATGTGACAACCATAAGGAAGATGCAGTGGTTGAGTTAAAATGTCACGTTTGCAGTTAAAGAACCACACTCATGAAAGACAATTTGTTCAAAGAAAATTATTCAACCGATGCAGTTGAAGATGAGTGTGGCTGAGTGAGGGATAAATAGATATATGAAGTCACTGCAAATGGAATTAACTAACTCAAATGATGTGCTTAGTTACAGATGTGAGTACACAAGGACATCAATCCATGATTTCAACAGGCCAAGAACAAGAAAAGGGCTATCATTTAAGAGTTTACCTAAAATATGTTTGCCTCAGTTTGACCAAATCTGAATGCTATGTGGGTGAAAACTTGTTTGACTGCTCATTGTGTGTTTCCATGCTGTGTTCAAAAGATTTCTACCATCACATCCTGAGCAAATTTTTGTCCTAAGTGTACAGGTGTCTAAAATTCACATTATGCAAGGTCATGTATCTATTCCTTTTAGAATAGTTGGATTCCTATTATGGCTACATCCGTGTACATCCGTCTGACATACAACCACAACAACACTCTTCACAGTAACAGCGTGTTAAAGGTGCACGATTCATCACCAAGGTGTATTGTCTACCTGCCACATCATTGTGACGGCGGTCCCACAAAGGCACAATGGTTATGTTTGCGTTTGGAGGGCAGTGCTGACTCTCCGTCTTACTCATTGCCTGTTTATCTTTGAACAAAAAATCCCAAAACTATGAATGTTGACCACAGATGGCAGCCAGCTACAACAGTACTCATCAAGCATAAAAGACTAGACGGGAAGTCCCCCCCCCCCTTCCAGTTAGAATGGCTGATCAGATGTTTGAGCACTGACCTTAATTTTTGTTTCACTTCCCTTCATGTTTAAAAATAAAAAGTAGGACTTAGAGTACTTACTGTGATTAATTAATAATATCCAGATTTCAAAAGGAAGTACTCATTGGGCTTATCATACCGTGGATCAAAACCCAGATGCTTATCTAGCATTGTGTTGTTTTCATAGCAATTTCCTTTTTCCCTTTTGTCTACTTCATCAAAACTGGGACCACTGTGTTTAACCACATGGAAATAAACTCTTAATAGGATTTTATTATTTCTTATTAGCTAATGTTTTTGCCGTATTATAGCGGTACAGAGTGCAGAGCTAGACAACTCCTTTTGTAGGTCTGCTCTGCTTCTTATTACTCCCTGATCAGTCCCTATAAATCACCGGGCGGACACTTTGAAATACAGCAGGGCCAACGCTGCTATGCGGAGCGGGCCCCAGATTAAAGGAGAGGAGGGAGGTCTTTTCACACACTACTCAAGAGGGGGAAAAGGGGCAGAAGAAAAAGAAGAGAGCCTGACATCTAAATTACCTACAAAGCGGTGCAGATTAATCTCTCATTCTTCTGCAAGCACCAGCATGTGACACACAGACATAGGCTGTTCATAATTAGATACGCAAAACAAGAACGCACACACACATGCACACTATGGGGACGTTTCATGGACTTACATTGATTTCCTGGAGACTTTCCTTAACCATAACCACTACTGGCCTAACCCTTACCTTAACCTAAGTCTACCCTTACCCTAAAGCAAGTCTTCACCCTAAAATTTCATTATTACGTTATGGGGACTTCCATTCTGTCCCCAAAAGGAAAGTTCCCCACAATATCACTGTGTAAATAGAAAAATGCCCTGCAAACATGAGTAATACATGCCCACACACACACACACACACACACACACACACACACACACACACACACACACACACACACACACACACACACACACACACACACACACACACACACACACACACACACAAGTGGACTATCAGTCGACGTTGACCATGTGTTGAATTATAATTATGGTAAAAAAAAAGTTAATTTACGTTAAAGGTCTTTTCTCAGAATATTAATCAAATGTTGCTTTTTTAATTGTTTTTTAAAGTACTGGTCAATAGGGAACTTGAAATCCGCCTCACACACACACACACACACACACACACACACACACACACACACACACACACACACACACACACACACACACACACACACACACACACACACACACACACACACACACACACACACACACACACACACACACACACACTTATAACCACCAGCATGAAAATGCTCACTCACTCACACACATGCAGACAGACAGAGAGCATTCATAAAGGCTGTGTTACTCCTTAGATTGTATGATTAATGAACATCTCGGCCAGAGCACAATTGTACAGCCATTTCTTGTTTGCCAAATAAAACAGCCCCCCCCCTGATCATAAATATCTTAATCTGGTGTTACACTGCTGTTTGACTTTGACTCAAGTATGTACCTTGAAAAAACAAAGAGTTCACTCATGTGTTGTAAGTGTGCTGAAATGTGTCTAGATATCAGCTCTTACTTGGAACGCACACAAAGGCAGGGTGAGGCTAAGGCAAACACGGGCAGATGAAAAGCACACATATGCTTCCATTATCTTTGGAAGCCCATGGAAATAATTCATTATTATATCCAGTTAGAACTGCTTTACCTTCCCTTTATCTAGTAATCTCCTGATACATTTCTCCTATCGTTTTCCAGTCACTGTAATTTAGAAATGTTAGAAGTGGCTTGATATCTTGGGTGGGGTGGCCCAATGTGTCACCCTCCAATTCCTAGGAATCTGTGGCTTTACTCTGGAGGGATTTGTTTTTATTTTTTTAAAGTGAGAAACTGCAGGCAAAACATTTTTTTTTTTAGATTTGTGTCTATATTACATCCATAACATGTCTTCTTTCATACTAGTATGAATCAAAATGTCCAAAATGTACATTTAGGTGTGTATTTCACTTAACCTTCTCTGTATGTGATAACTTTGGACACTAATATACAAATGAAATCAAGATTTTAACTCTGGCTTTATCCAACATTGTAGCCTTTTTACCTGCAGTATTTCGCCTTAAAAGAGCATCAGGGACGACCTTTCGTCACACAGCAAAAGTATTATTTTTATGAAAGTGAAGAGTGAAGATGAAAAAGATAAACAGAGTCCAATGCTAGAAGGGAAGTAAAGGAGAAAGAAAAACAGAGGGAAAGAAATGGAGGGGGGAAAAGTTCATGGGTTGCTAAAGGCTAATCAAATCTCTTTTAAAGAATAGCACACAACCGTTTCTCTGAGGCTTTTCAATGGCAGCCATGCAGGACCGTCTCATCCACGGCATTGTTTGCTTCTCTGTGCATTTTTTCTGTGGTGGCTCTGTTGTCCCCTATACCTCTGCTTAACCACCTATTGTCTTATGTGTGGTTGTGTTTTACTCATTTGAAATATATTGAGAGAGAGACTTTTATCATGTTGAGCCTCTCAGTTAATTATTTACAACTCAGGACTATTAAAACAACAATAAAATGAAAACACAGCACCGCCCCGCTTGAGTGTGTGTGTGTGTGTGTGTGTGGTTAGATTCTGGCCCCCATCCGTGCCACATAATTAAATATAGATTTCAGCGATCCATCGTTATGAAATTACAGAACTTGTATATTGAACGTCTGATCATTTCAATTTGACTTGGAGCCAGTCTCAAAGGAAAGAGAAAAAAAAGGCAACACGGTTAAATAGTGTTTTGTGGTTTGGACTTGTTAACGCTTGCTGTCAACCTGGCTTGTTTGTTTGGAAGGCGCACACGCCGACACCTTAAAACACATGTGAGCTATCAGTCAGTGGCTCACTCGACACACAGAGACACACACACAGACACACACAGACACACACACAGACACACACACACACACACACACACACACACACACACACACACACACACACACACACACACACACACACACACACACACACACACACACACACACACACACACACACACACACACACACACACACACACACACACACACACACACACAGCTCCTGTCCCTTGTCTGGATCTGAAGGAGAGAGACACAGAGAGAGAGACAGAGAGAGAGAGAGAGAGAGAGACAAAGGCTCACGAAAAACTGTTTGTCAACCAGTGTTTACTCCTTATCTGGACTGGGGGGAAACCAAAGTGTAGACAAAAGACAAGATGTTTCCCAGTCAAAACAACAAGCTTCCTGTTTGCCACTTTGCATTGACTAACAGGACATTCTAGTCAATGTGCCAGTCTCACAGGAGGTTTTACTCTCATTCAGATGGGATAAAATAAAATGTTTAAACGAATATGGCATTTGTTGATCAAGATTCTCTACTAAAGGGTTGTATTTTTTTTATTTACTATATCGCAAATACCTGCAAAACTAATGACATTGCCCTCAACCTGCTGAGCTCTGCTCTGTATTTACTGCTTATTATTTAATTGCAGCATGTTAATAAGCTAATCTAAGATGATGAATATGGTAAACACTACCTGATTAACATCAGTGTATTAGCATGTTGGCATGCTGACATTAGTATGTGGCTCAGAGCACAGACACGTGGATGTAGATTAGTCTTGTGATTCTGAACACATGTGTCTCTGTTTCGCTTGTATGTGAATGTCTATGTAACTTCAGGTTTAGAGCTCTGTAAATGGAGTTTGCAGCATTGTTTTTTTACAAGCAAATTGTCAAATGTAACAATATTTTACAATGCATAAAAACACGTAGCACATTGTAAAAAAAAACTATCTGTCATTTGCCTATACAAGACTTTTGTATTTGACTTTGTTTTACTAGGTCACGGATGACTGTGACATGTAATAAGGAGGACAGGCAGGTATCACATGAACACTTAAACCAGAAGGACACCTGAAATAGCTTTTAATACCTGTGGAGATTAGCTGAATTAATATGTTTCAAATCTACAGAGATATTATTTCCTATGAATAGGGCTCCCCACATGTACACACACACCAGGCTGCAGCAAGGACTAATTAATGCACCAAACGCACATAGTGGTAGTGAGGGGGGATAGTAGATGATCATTGGCTACAATTGAGGTTAATGAAGAGTAATTCAGTAACTCGTCAAAGCACAATGACATTCAGTGTGACTGGATAAAAATGCTTCTTTGCTGTGTGTCTTCTGGTGGACAGTTCCATTTAAACACACAAGAGGAGGTGGATGGACGGAAGGAGAGCTGAGCCATGACAAATAAGAGTTAAGAGAGAGCCCAGGAGTGTGGAGTGACCTGTTCAAATATGCCAACAGTGAGAACAACAAAGAAATGAAAAACACTCATGGGGTGTGTGTGTGGGGTGAGTGAGAGGAACAACAAATCACTAGAGCTTTAAAACTCTTAAAGAGGTGACATTTTGTTTATTGGGAAACAATGCCAACTTTGTCTGCAACGGTTGCTTCATTTTCTAGAGGTTAAACTAGAAATACCAATTGGGCATACGATTGCAGGACAATTCAAGTACAGTGTCGGTAGGCAATGCTGTAAAGAAGGTAAAGAAGTGCTCCTAAGAAGCTATGACATGGTACAAGGTAACTGTGAGCTGACTATATGTAAGGTTGCAGGGACCTTTCAGTTCACGCTGGACATCTGTGCAAACTTTGCAGAAAATCCCTCAAAGTCTCCACGAGGTATTGCGTTCTTGAGGCACGAGGTCACAGTGATCTTGACCTTTGAACTATGACCTCCAAAATATGTTCAGTTCATCTTGGAGTCATTTTATTTATTTACAGTATATGGAAGGCCTATGTATTTTGATTCTACCAGTGTCCATTTTTATCATGTTAAAAAAAATAAAAGCAGTACTCCACAAAACATTTCACCAGCCTTTTCATTACACAAAGAAACAAGTGTCTCACCCCCAGCCCTGGAGGTTGTGACATGCTTCAAGCCGTTCAGAAAGCAAAGCAGACCCAGTCATCTTCCTCTGAGACTAAACAGCAGCAAACTACAGAGTGGGATCAAGACCAACCGAGCCCGGCTGTCTGACTTACTCCCCCTGATTCACGCCAACACACACACACACACACACACACACACGCACACATACACTTTGACTTTCATCTGCCAAGACGTTAAATTGCCCACAATAGGAGGCAGTTTACTTTCATGACTCTCCACAGCTACTGAAGTAAAGAGTCCCACCCAGCTCATTTCTGATAACAGTGTCAAAGACATGGAACTCTCCCATATATTAAGCTCAACCCCAAGTGCTGGGGAGGGGGGGGTGGATACAGTATGTGACTGTGACTGTGTGTGTTATCTGATGGGAGGCATGGGGCTACCGTCACTATACATACTGTAGGCACACCTTCATATTTTTGGTGTTGGCAACTTTAGTTAGTGCAAAGCCACAGTCACACACTCGTCACCTTGTAAAAGTGTCTTTATGGTGTTTTGGGGGACTTTTGGGAACGTGGGAACACACACAAACACAGATGTGATACTGAATCTGCCCATAGAGAGAGGGATGACTCAGAGTGTTTACGGTTGTCACAAACCACGCATGGCTCATAGATGCAAGAAGAACTGGGAGTCTAGTTAAGTCTTGAGTCATAATACCTCTTTGACTAAATGAAGTACTTTCCAGTGGAGATCAGCTTTTTTGAGAATCTGTTTGAGTGAACATCATCCCACTTGACTGGATGGATGAGCTTTGTGACACATGTGTCCACTCCCCTGTGCCTGGATCAGAAGACTTTGGCTCAGTGCTCAGCTTGATTTCATTATGCAGCTTTAAGTGGATAAGTCACAACAACCATATCACCACCGCTAAAGTGGCCATGAGTCAACAGCCTCAATAAAATGTATGCAATGACATTGGGACGGAGCAATTCTGCATTTATAAAGATTTATTCATTCATTAATATTGATTCTTTTTTCTCTCCGCCTGCAACATTATAAAGAAATGTTTCAGGCTTTCTGTGCAGAGTAATATGAATATGAAACAATAAACAAGGTTTGGGCTGACACTCATTGAACACAGTAATATAATGTCTGCATGATTTGCAAGTCCGACAACATAACCCCCGAATATATGACGTTGATGTATTCATCTTGCATTGCAAATGAGATGGCAGTTTTATTTATTTTACAGAAAGCCTCTGTTAGAAACTGGAGGTGTCTAGCCAAAGATGCAATTGAGTGGCATTATGGGAAATGTAGGATACAGCGTTCTTGGTACTTGGACCCATATTCCCTAATAAAAGTCAGGTATCTTGGCCCACGAATACCATAACTTTGAAAATGTGTCTCTTTCCAGTTTTCCCAGCTTTATAGAAATGTAATGTTGAACCAATAATGTCCCATTTAAAAAATATAGTAGGCCTACTGAATTATTGAATTAAAATGCAATTAACGTGCAACATTTTTTTAAAATCTCATTTCACACAGTATGACAGTACCTTTTCAGGAAACTGATATATTCTCCATGTCACATTTGGTATCTTTAGGAACTTTGGTATCGCCATTGGCATTTAACATGGAGTTCTATGGGTTTGAACAATGTTCTGGCTGAACCACATTATGTAATGTATAATGAGCACGCACCACACCACGTTTCAAATCTATGAGTCGGATAAAGTTTTAAAAAAGGAAGCAACCCCGTAAGCTATTCTAATTACAGAGTCGATGCAACTTTAATGTGTTAATAAACACAGTCTTCAGCTATGATCATTTGATGTTGACAAGTGTTAATTGGAGTCTTGTTTATCTGCCTCAGAAAGCCGTTATACCTGGCAGCTGTTCAAAAACTAAATGAACTCTGATGGTTGCGTACTTGCACCAGCACTAGGCATTTTCATTTGAACACTCAGCAACTTCAATTAACACTGATTATTTGGCAGTACACTAAGTTGAAGCTCAGCGTTTTACTCCTCAGGTAATCACACATTAAAATCTTGCTCATTAGTTGTTGTTTTTTTAAGTGAAAGGAACATGCTGTTGCTACCTCCTATACTTCAAATAAGAGTCAAAAGTGTCAAATGGTGGAAGCTTCTGCCTACTGAAGACTGCTGGAGCCCCATCCTATAGTTTTGGCCTTCTATGTAAAGCAGGCCCATTATTAAATAGGGGGAACTAAATTGTTTGCAAGACACAGCTCCTGTTACAAGGATTAAGGGCAATGCTTAACACGGCTGTTGAGCATTATTACGTAGTTTCAATGCAACGTCGGGCACAATTACACCATTAAGCACACGCACACACATACACATACACACACACACACACACACACACACACACACACACACACGTACGAGGGCACAATACATGGATCCATTCACACAATGTATTATTGCTTTCATCGTAACAAAGAACCAAGTTTATTCAAGATCGTTAGATATTCGTAACCAGTCAATGCCAAACTGCTCGCCTATTATCCCACTATTATTCAAATACATTTTTTTTCTCTCTTCTTCCCTGCATCGCAGCACAGCAGCTCCATTGTTCTCCTGTTCATAACGGAGATTAAAGAACACTTCAAGTGGCTCTACAATTGCCAAGGGGGAGAAGAGCCCATCTTTGGCAACAAAATTATTGTTTTCATGTAATTAATAGAAAATGAGGTAAGCCTTCTTTTTTCAATAAACCAGTGAAAGGACAGACAGCAGGTACAAAAGATGCTTTTGTTCCTTGTATTTTCTTTTTTTTAACAGTCTTAAGAGCTACGAGAGCTTCACTTATTGTTGATGGGATGAATGTAGGCTAACACAGCTGTGCAGATAACATTCAGTGGGGGAAAAAAGAGGAGCTGTCAGTGGAGGGCAAGCCAACCAGTCAAGCAGCAAGCTGGATAGCTACGCTGCTACGCTTATGATCACAATTGGCTGAAAGAAAAATTGAAAGACACACAAAGGAAAAGAGCTTGTGATATGATTGTGTGTGTGTGTGTGTGTGTGTGTGTGTGTGTGCATGTGTGTGTGTGTTGTGTGCGTGTGTGTGTGTGTGTCTGTGGGCGGGGAATTTTGCAATATGGGAGGGCGCTTTGGCAATTGTCTGACTGTTTTGACTTTTTGGCATGATGGCCGTTGCTATGTAAAGAGTGCCAGAGGGTAACACATGGATTCACCTGTGTGGAAAAAGCAAGAGCCACTGTCTGTACTGTATAAGCTCTTATCTTGTACCAGGCCCTGGCTTAATAACAGCGTGTTAAAGCATTTGGTTCCTTTAAGCTTAGGCAGACAAGGTATGCAAAACACAGAGCAAACACAAGAGAGAAGAATGCAACTCCCGTCAGCACACGCCTCCCGAGTTCAAAGATACATTTGACTGCGAGTGTGAAATGATTGCTCCTCAGTTTGAACCAATTATGGTTGTGCATGATTGAAAGCCGTAAGAATCCCCGGCGCTCACCCCAGGGGAATTATTTTTTCCCCGTTTTTATACTTTCTCGTGACTTCACTTGTCTGTGAGAGTGCAGCCTTCCTGTCTTTGTCTAAATCTGAACTAGTGAAAACAGTAAAAGTATAGTTCACACTTTTCCATGCTAAAAAAAAACATGGCGTTACAAAGTAAAACAGTCGTTTCTAGTACATGTTTTCTGTAATGTAAACATTACGGCCCCAGAAGACACAAGTGCATTTCAACACCACTTACTTTGTCCTCATTACCTCTCCTTTAACTTGCATTGTCTGCGACGCTGTCTTGACAATTAAGTTTTAGTACAACACAGAGGCTAATGTGAAAATTAGCCTAGCTCTAAAACAAAATATATATCTTTAAGTGCTTGAACACACTGCTTTTGTTGAACCCCAACCTTTAAAGCACAAAGATGTTGTCTTCATCGCAACAGTTGACTACCAACTGCCAATTGATAATGAATGGACGTTGTGTTTTGAAATGAGGAAGAGAGTGAACAATACACTTGTCACAATCAAAGGGGGTTTCTGCAGGAAGTAGTCTAGAGTGGCGTAATAACTTCCATTGTAGTTTCCATAACTTTGTCTATCTGCTTCGCCACCGAGAAGAAATGTAGTGAAACAATATTTTATTTACACAGGCATTGGGGCATATGGGCCACGTCGAGGAAAAAATTACTAATTGAGAGAATTAAGTTGGAAATTAATGTGAAAATTATAAAACATATTACTGGTTGACTACAAATTGATGGCGAGAGTGCAGTCACCAATGGCAGCTTCCATGTCACCCACTGTCAAGAGCAATTCTTTATAACTTAGTCCCGATTTGGCAAAACATTAAGCATTTCCATATCTGTGAAAGAAGTAGGATATCATATGACTTCACAAGATGCTCCATGTTTCCCATCTTAATGCAGGGGAACAGACAATATTTATTTTCTCACATAACACACAGCCTAAAGTTATGGCTTTATTCTGATAGCATTACTACTTTATTCTGTTTTCATTTTTATTTAACGTAGAAGACTCAGTTGTACATTATAAAATAAAATATAAATAAAATAAAAAATAATTTCATAAAATCTAAAATAACTAAATAATGTCATGCCATTTGTGTGCAGGAGGTAGGCAGGGAATCTGTATTGTGTATTGTGTATGCTCTCAACCACGCCATGATCATGTTTCTATAAGAACAATCTAAAAGCATATTAGTATAGCGTGGTAATATATGCGGCTACAGCAAATAAATGAAAATACAGTGCAGTGCAGTAACTACATTTTGAGTCAATTACTTCCCTTTTGAAAATGGCCATGAGAAAGAAAAACAATGCAGGGCGGACCAAAATGCATTGCAATTCACTGTTGTGTTGTTGTTGTTGCAACCTAGCTAATTCCGTTTTTATTAGCCGTCAGTTGGCTGTCACGTTACAGTTCTTGTGATGTGAACTGTGCAGTGGAATGACAGCGTGCAGATGGAAGGGGGGAGGATGAACATTAGATAAATCAGCTAAATGAATTAAGGCTTATGAACAAAAAAGAATGAGATATCTCCATCCCAAACCAAAAATAAATCAAATGTCACAGCTGTTATAATTAGCACCAAAATATGAACATCTGGATATAGTCTTCTGTGTGCCAGATGAGTGCGTCTTGTCACCAGGACTGCTGTCAATCACTGAGAAAACAGAGACCATCTAAGAGTCCTTCCCCCTGTACTGACAACATGGTTTATCTGACGTTTGATTGGACCTCAGTTGGGTTAATCAAGTGTACTATGAGATATTGGATAGTGTCGAGTGCAGCCAAAATGCCTTAGTTTCCACAGTTATATAAACTGATTACATTTTTATTCGATTTGAGAGTACATTTTCTTTCTATTGAGTGAGTGTTTCTGAAGGTTTTACTCAAAACCGATATATGTGTTATTTTAAACCAAGATTGCGTTTGTTGAACAATAGTCTCTTGTATCGCTCATACCTGCAACATGAATGGCACTGCCTTCAACCTGGAGCTAAGCTTTTGACTGTACTGCTAATTATTTCATCTTAGCATGCTAAGAGGCTAAACTGAGAGGATGGATATGGTAAACATCACCCGATTTACATTAGTGTTTTAGTATAGTCATTGTTAGCATGCTGACATTGGTAGCTCAGCGAACAGATGCATGGCTGCAGAGAAGTCTGGTGTGTATTTTTTTGCTCTGATGTTGTACATGACTGCATAACTTCAATTGAAGAGCTCTACAAATAATGTGTTTTTTCGTTAAATTATTATCAATGCATACATACTTTTTGAAAGCATAATAATTGTCAAATGTAACTATTTCTGAAAAATCGGCATAAAAAAAGTATGTACAAATATCACTACAAATAATCTCCCCACTATCTGTCAATTGCTGATAGACAAGACCTTTTCATTTTACTTTGAAAAGTTTCACTAGGTCACAGATGACTGTGACATGTCATAAGGAGGACAGGCAGGTTTCACATGAACACTTAAGACGCCTGAAATAGCTTTTAATACCTGTTGAGATTATAGGTGGATGAATATGTTTCCAATGTTGCACTGACAACATACCTGCCTTCACCTGAATCATCTCCACCCTCAAACAGGTTCAAAACAAACAATGTTCAGCTACTGTTTCTCTCACGTCCAGTCTGTGTATGTGTGTGTGCATGTGTGTGCATGCGCGTGTGCGTGCGTGCGTGTGTGTGTGTCTGTACACGTCCACATTGGCAAAATTGTTAAACATCCTCAGCTGTGAATTCATGAGGGTAGGATAGGTTACAGATAATAGCCCCCACATCTAGCAAGAAAAACACAAGGAAACTAACTAACCTGCCAAGACCACTTCAGCGCGGGTTCCAATTTCCCCTCTTAAAAGCTTTTGCTCAACTATCCCAGGTGCCAAAGAAATTAGGAGGACATTCCACGGCAGTGTGATGTGCATGAAGATTAAGGGAGTAGGTGGGTGTTCTGGTGTATCTCACGTGGCACATGTACACTCATTTCCGCAGCTTTGAATTGTGATTTGTTGCATTGCTCCTTTTTTTTTGCCTGTTGGGCCTGTTGGGCATGGCACTGACGCTCTCACCTTTGTAGTTGTGTGGAGCATGCGTCTGCTGTCTGGAAAGCTGAAGGGGGGGCCTGGGGAGAAGATCCAGAGCCTGTGCTTTCAAGAAGCTATAACTGAAGATAAATGCGCATGTCACAAGCCCCATTCCCCAATCCAGTGCCCACATGTAAACAATGGAAAAAAAGCTTGCTCTCTTTCATCTCTCCACCGTCATGCAGAGAGACGGGGGAATGATGAGGGCCAAACCAACCTCACCTGAAGCCATGAAACCTAGTGAGAACCCTCTACCTGGAGCATGTTTGTACACCTTAGGAAATGTGCAGAGGAAAGTGGGCAACCATAGAAACAAAGGCTTTTTTCCCCATAGCTGGAGCTAATCTCTGTAGAACTTCAAAGGTGAGCAAAGCCATGCAATGCAAGCAGGCCATAGACTTGAGGAGGGAGAAGCCTGCACTGGTTAACAGTATTGGAGTCAGAGGCTCAATCCTCATCCCAGCAGACCTGTGGCCGGTTATCTGCATGTCCTCCCCTCTTTGCCCCATTTCAACTCTGTATCTCCAAATCTGTCTAATAAAGAGAAATAAACCCAAAAAATAAAATATATACTGTATATATAAAAAAAATAAAAAGATAAATAAATGGAGTGTTCTTTTGCACTGCCACAAACCAATATCTTAAATCATTTGTAAACAGAATCATTCAATATGTCGCTGCAGTACACTATTACGAAGTCAACACCAAGTGTTTCTCATAGGCTGCCCAAACAATATGTGCAATCATATGGAATATTGCTCTGTGCCTAATGCATGTGGTAACAGCTGCTATGTGTGTATGTGCCTGATTGTAGTGTGTATGGTGTGTGTTTATTGTGTTCTCTCTGTCACCTCAACATACCATCAAACACCTATCCAAACTGGACCGTTTCACTGACATGTACCTGGAAAGTCCCTACTAACTTGGACAGTCGCCCCCAATGTCACTCTGTCCTTTTCACTGAGTGGCAGGAGTATGGGATCATGTGATGTTTTCCATTTCTTCACTACTGCTGGCTGGATGAACATTCTGTCATGCCGACAGTCAAAGGTGTCATACCGGAAAAGCTGCGGTTGCATTGCTGTGAAGATCTGACGCTAGATACAAACGACAAAGACGTTTTTTTTTATAGTAACATTTCCTGTAATTTCATCTGAACCAGCTGCCAGAGATCTGCACGGCTCCCTGTCAATCTACCCCTATCAGTCTAGCTGTCAGTCTGTCTAACTACACACACACACACACACACACACACACACACACACACACACACACACACACACACACACACACACACACACACACACACACACACACACACACACACACACACACACACACACACACACACACACACACACACACACACACACACACACACACACACACACACACACACACACACACATACACACACAGCTAAAACGAATGCAGTCAAACGCAACAGTACTGCAGTAAGCGATTAAAGTCATATGATCTTCAGTTGTTGTTTGAAGTCAGTGATGGATTGTTTTGCATTATACACGGAAGTGTTTTGTTATTTAGCCTACCTGAAGGGATATAAATAGAGTGAGCAAAAAGATAGGAAAACGTGTCTCTAGACAAACTGGGGGAAACTTTTTTGTTTGTGAAAAAAGTGTATTTTGCACAATACGTGACCTTTAGGGCGAGACACGGTAGGCAACACATGTGGTAAATTTTGCGATGTTTGCCTATCTAGCTTCCAAAATGTTGCTTTTGTCTTTTTTCTTACTAGTAAATAATGAAAGGTTCAGAATTTACATTAAGGTGTTTATCTGACCAAACCCTGTTTGCGTCTTTCTTAGTTAGATATTGGGCAAAATGTGCAAATGTATTCAAACAATTCTGAAAAGAATCGTCATACAAAAAAATATTATTTTAATGTAAGTAACAAACTAGTTAAAAATCTAACCCTATTCACCTGCACTGTCTGGCCCTTAATAAATTATCTTAGTGCTTGTTGTTTCTCTCCACCATAGCAGTGTGGGAGTGTGGGCTCAGCGGAGCAGGGCGAGGTGGGAGGTGGTGGGAGTGTGTACCATCCTGGAGAGAAAGAGAGAGGTGAGTCTCCCGCCAGAGGGGAGAGCAATCATGCATTTCACATTTTTAATTAATGCAAATGGTTGCCAAGCAGCTCTCCGCTCCGTCTGTCTCTTGTTTCAATCAATCATGATAAGCCTTTGACTGTGCTGTGTGTGTGTGTGAGAGAAACAGTTAAGAGGAGCACAGAGAGATAGAGCGCATCACCGAACAGGTTTAGCAATGGAAGAAGAGGAAGTAAAAGGGGAAAGCAGGGACTTAACATTGTAATATTAAAGGTGGGGCAAGCGATATTTGTTGACAAAATCTCTTTTAGTCAAATCAGTGAATTACTCCTCACAATCTGCCCGCTGTCCGTAGTGTGAGGGCGCTGGACAAAAATAATCCGGTGTTAATACACAGCGTAGGATCTGTAAACTGGTATCTAAAGAAAGGCAATGTAAACAAAGTGGGCAAAGTGATTTTGTCAAGAAACATTCTTCAGATTCACCTTTTAATTAGGTTATCATGGGGTTTGGAGATAGTAGGGGTTGAATTTAGAGGTCCATACATGTCTCTGCGTGTGTGTCTGGAGACTGTGTGTCTATGTGAAGGGTGGGCGACATGAGAATCAAGCCCTTGAATATGCTTGAGAACATGCACACACACACAGTATAGCCCCGGGAGTATTCTTTTCCTCTGTGATTTCATTTGAAGAAAGCCGGCGATATTATTCTTGGCTGTGTGTCTATATTGGAGAATAACTCTTGCGGCGTACCATTAGTTACAGGCACGGCACGCCACTAAAAATCAACCTTACTTCCCTTCGAAGTTCCCATGGCAACCGTCATGCCAACAATCCCTGTCCCCTTAAAGAAGCTCAGACTCATTTTAAAGCACTTGAGATTCTGGCCAGCTTTGACTTTTTCATGTCTGCTGGAGTCTGGCTTTGATGACAGCAAAACCTTACCAACCCTTTGACCTTTGACCTCCCAATTGTAAGCGTGTCCCCGGGTCACATGTTGACCCCTCAAGAGGTCATGGATGAATGAGGTGTGACAAAGAGCACAGCCGGAGGGCAGGCAGACTCAGTGTGTGTGTTTATGTATGTGTGACAGAGCAGTCTGAGAACTCTCCGTGTGAGACACCGTAGGATAGAAAGTGATCTCATTAAGGTATGTATATTGTTTTACCCACTTGGGTTTTCAATTAAAGGTGCGGTCACGCATTCTGGAGAATGCTTGTTGTCAGATTCACTTTAAAAAAAAAGCTAACCGGTATGTGAACGAATAGTATGGAGACAAGTTTACAGAGCCTGGGCTGTGTATTAAAACTGGATAGATACGAGGACATATTTTGACCTCAACCTTTCTCCATAATTGCTAACTACACCTTTAAAGTGCACCTTATCTTGGACGAGCAGTTTGACCAAACAAGGCAACTCAAGTTGAATTGTTACGGCACTGAGGCAACCCAAAACACACAGGACAATGAACACAAACGTACATCCAAAGAAAACAAACTCAACGTTTTGCTTTCACTTTAACTCCCTGTACTTGGTACATGTTACTTGTTGTCAAAATCAGTGAATATCTCATTATGATCTTCCGTTTCTTCTCCACAATCTCTGACTCCACCTTTAACCTATCAATGTCTCCAAGTTCCAGGGTCTTAGCAGATACTTAGGTAACATTATTATCTTAACCAGAACAAATGATACCCACATCCACAAACAGTTATCCTTCCCTATTCTATTCCACTGCTGCACATAGTTTTGACCAGCTGAGAGCATTGTATTGCCAGTGTCTGGTGTTGGATTTCACATAACACTTTGTCATGAAACTATTTTAGCTTTAATACATGGGCCACGGAAAAGAGCTTACACAAATAGCTTGTACTGTATCTATGCCAGTGATCTTTTACTGTTTGTGTAACCCACTTTAAATTGCATTTGTTGACATTTTACTCTACAAATAAACTTGAACTTATTGAAGCAATAATGGTGTCAACATACTGTATATCAGCCGATAAGCTAACAAGACATTGCAGTAGATATAATATTATTTTTAGAGAATGGGAGGGAGGGTATATATGGAATGACAAACAACAAATGTCTCTGGCGACATGCTCATGGTTGTTTGGCATGTTAACCCCTCAGCTATACAGTATCGTTGAGGAAGTTTAGAAATGTACACTGACAGGCCTATTATAATGTTTGTCATGTGTTTATGATGAAAACAAATTTTGGCCAACATATTAATATCAGATATGTTTGAAAGTCTTAGAAAGATAAGTATCTGCGTCTGCCAAAAGAAACCCCCCAGTTTAAAATGTGTTTTTTCATAAGAACAGCCCTACTACATTTGACATGTGTGATGTATGGTGCATGACATCACAGGTTTAATTCTAAGCAGCTGCCTTTTGGGAATATAATACGGCAAGAATTTTTTTTTTCTCAAACTCACATCATGTATAACAGCTTTCGGCTTTACTTTTGCAGTTCACAGCCTTGTTCAGATTCTTCACCCTGGATTTTCAAATATTTTAAAGAAGTAAAAACAGGACAGGTTCTTTCAGAAAAAGACTTGACAAGCATTCATGGTTCTAGGTTTAAACATGAGCGGTCCTGCATCTGGTTTGTCTGACTAATACAGCCGGAGTGATTATTGTATTCTAACTATCCTTTTTTTTCTCTCGCAGGAATAGCGGCTGCTTTTTTTTATGTCTTTTTTTTTTGATCCACCCATTTTACCCGTCTGCGATAGATACCGTTTGTGTCAACCGCAACTATTTCAATCAGCCCTTTGTTCATCTGCAAATTAAGAATTAAGTGGGCTGGTATGAAGTATGGCTTCATTCCGTGTGACTCACCCATGAGCGTGTGAGTTCACAGACAGCCCGATACGGCCTTTTTTTTTTTAAATGACGGCTACGCAAATGCAAAGAGTCAGCACATCACCTGACAAGGCATCAAACAAACACTCGACTCTTAAATTACCTGAGGCATTTTAATTATGCTATTCTGTTATTGTTGCTACTGTGTTCCAAAGCAACGCGGCCAGACAGGAGTTTCTGAAAAACTCCCATGACTGCAGCAAGACAAAGCAGATCAAATAAGTGGTGTGAGAAGGTGTGAAGACAGAACTTGCCAGGACAACATTTATTTGTTAAAAACAGATGAGCCTTGGGTGAAGACGTTACGATCTAAAGGGATTAAAGGCATACGTAGCGATTGTAATCCAGATTTTTCTTTTAGCAAAATCAGCTAATACTGTATCTACTTACCATCTGCTACCTGTCCGTAGTTTGTTTAAATACAGTGGCGAATGCACTAACAGCAATGTAAACGGGTGGTATAAACATGAAAAAAAGTTCTCTTGAGATCGCTTAGTGTGCCTTTAATTTGTGACATATGTAGGGATCTGCACATTATAAATCATATAATAGTAGATTATACACTTTCTTTTACACAGAAATTTTCAAAACAAAGTAGCAAAGAGCTTAACATTATTGTACCAGGATTAATGTGTTTCAGTACTGCGGCAGATAGAATTGAAGGATTAAAATCCCCATCCATAATAAAGATTGTAACAGCAACAATAATAATACAACTGATAAGACATGTTGGAAAATAAAACAGTGTACCGGCATTAATGAAAAAAAAGCTTATTTAAGAAAAATATCCAAGAATTTGGAGAACTGATTTAAGGCCATTCAGCTGCAAAGGCCTGTTCACCTTCAGTTTTTGGGAGCAGGGAGATTTTCGGAACAGCCATCAAAGGTCCTGCCTGAGGATATACGGCTGCTCATTCAGCAATGGAACTGCAGGAGATAAAGCGTGAAGTGCTTTTAAAGGAAATTGGCTCAAATATTAAAATGGGCTCTACAAATTGCTAACTGGAAAAAGAGAGGCTAAAACAGAGCTGATATGATCTTTTCTTCTGTAGTCTTCATGTCAAAAAATGAGCCGCTGCGTTTTGTACTAGCTCAGGGCATGAGATAGAATTTTGTATTCAGAATGTAGCCTACAATGCAATGCAATAACAGGATTTGATCAGGTAATGTATGAGCTTCTCAAGATCAGCCCAAGAGAGAACAAAACATTTTTTTTTTTTAGGATGACCAACATGATTGAAAGTTTTTTGTGACTTGTTCTCTAAATGAAAGGCCAGTATCATATATAACATATACTGTATAGGCTCCTGGCTGCACGTCTGACATTTGAAGACAGGGAGCCAAGATCATTCTCTAGGGATGTTCTTTGAGCCAAGGCATGCTATACGGGTTGCTTTGGACTTGCCAGATTGGTGTAGGTGCTGAAGAATAAAGTGCAAGCTCTACATGAAATGTTAAAGTTGTTTAGTAAATCCTCTGTAGACGTACATATATGTGTGTGTGTATTTATGTGAAAATGACATAATGTTTTGATAGTGTGCGATGTCCCAAAACCATCACGCCACACCGCTGGCAGGAGGAGATTACTGTCAGTGCAGCAGGAAACCATTTTCTAATCATGTGGTACGCATCAAAGTACTTACACACACACACACACACACATACACACAACCTCCCATGTGTCTAATCTCAGCGATGAGGGAATCTTTCGCGAGACACCGCATTGCCCGATACAACATAAAAAGAGCAATACACACTGCTTAAGGAAACGGTAGACCGAATTAGCCCGCTGACAGACTGACGAATGGCCGCGTGGAACTACTGATAACCAGTGTCCACTAGAATACTGGTGTGCAACATGTGCTTAGCATTGTTCATAATGGGAAACATTAACATGCATTGTAACGCACTTCCAAACCAGATTATCCTGTTCAGGATGTTAAGCAGTTTCAGTACTACCTGAAACTATTTTTGCTTAAAAATCTTTATATATTTAGATTGGTGTTTATTATGAATTGTGTGTATTTATTTGAGATACAAAGAAGAAGAAAAAAATCAATTAATTGTATACTTCTTTCTTTAGTGACAGTAGTCCCTTTGTTTATCCAGTTGCTGTAAATGCTGTGTTTTGCTGACCATTGTTACCAGAGCTGGACACTTTGTTAAGTGACACGTGTGTGGGCGAGCAACAAACAAATGATTCAGTATAGGCCCATCACTTAAACTCCCACAGGCTGGCCCAGAAAAGTTTGAACGTGCATATCAAGCTTATTTATTATTTCACCTCTCTCTCTCTCTCTCTCTCTCTCTCTCTCTCTCTGTTAAACTAAGATAAACTGTAGAAAGCACAAAACACAGAATACACCAGTGCATGTCCTCATAATGCTGGCCCATTGTCCTGTTAGCGACTAAGTTAAAGCTGGGGTATATGATTTCTGATTGGTCAAAGTTAACATGAGCTGTAAACTTTGATCAATCAGAGCGAGGCTCCGATTCTCTGTTCTTATTGGCTGTTTGGACTGTCCATTCACTTTGGCACGACTTTGTTGGTGTAGAGCGTGTCAGGGAGGGACCATAGGGGATGGACCAAAGAGAACAAGTGAAGCGGTTGAGGTATTTGAATTCGAATCTCTATCCCAACTGACATTTTCTGCCCAAATCCTCCGCCCCAGCTTTAACTGATGAGCTAAATTAGCTAACTGACCTCCTTGTAATTCTGGAGTATAGGCTAAATGGGCCATATGTGTTTTTTTGCCTAGTTCTTCTGAATTCACTCTCTGTCACAGTTATAGCACACTTAATGCGAGAGAGAGCATTGACATTGCTGGTGCTACTAGACTGTTGTAAGCACATGCTATGATGACACAGAAGGGTTAAAAAAAACTCAACAAGCAAGCGTGAGTGTATGCATGTTGAAATGGCAGAGTGGGTTCACTGAGTGGCCATGGATCAAACAGTATATTTCTGCTATAGCAGGCAGCTACACGTTTGAGCGAAGATGTTTAGACATGATGTATCTGACATTGTTAATCATCTTCAAGCTAAACAAACCTACAGTATGAACATATACACAACTTACATAACCATGGCTGTAATCCACTGGGAAATACATTATGAGCTTCAAGCTTTACATTTATGCGCCTGACTTAACAAACTAAAGAAAATATATTTTTGGAGCTAACCCCTTCAACACGGCAAATCACCGTTCTTCACAGAGAAGCTTCACTTATTTATTCCTCTGGAGTCTTCATAACACTTCTGAGATTGAGTTCTGAGATTTGAACATTTAATTTTTTTTTTAAATGTACTCTACGCATACATTTCTCCAATGAATCACTTCTTTTGATTTGTCAGTTAAGTGAATCTGCGTTGATCACACATCTCTCGTCATCAGCAGTTAGTAACTTTAGATCTTGTGATCAAAATGTTGCAAAAATGTACTTAAATTGTACAACTTATCCTGGTTCAAAACATAAGACATGCATTCCATGAAAAACAGATTTGAATGGATATATGATATATGATTATGGAGTCTATCAGATATTGGTATTAGCAAGGTTGCCAAGTAATAATTTGTATTAAGTGTTGTTTATACTTGCGAGGAGAATCTATCGATCCTTGTTCTGGGCACAGTCTCTTAGTAGAAGATACAGAAGGAGATTGTGTAGGTGAAGAGGGCAGTAGATGGAATTGCAGGATGTGGTAATCATGACACTGCAGAATGACCAGCAGAAAAATGGCACCATGCCCACTCTGAAACTCTTGTCCCCAAGTTCCCAAGGAACCTTCTAACAAATGAGAGTTACCGCAAGCAAACGGTCCTAACAGTTCTCGTTTATTGTTAACCAACACAGTTTCAGGTTGGCTGTCTGAGAACACATTATCCATCTCTCACTAACAGGGTCACAGAGGTCACTTTTCCCTTTCCACTGTCCCCGGTCCTCCCTCAAGAACGCCATTTAAGACTTAAGACGAGCAAATATGGGGCATTGACTTTCCGCTATGCTTCTCTTCTGCTGTCTTTCTGTCCCTTACTTCTCTAAGCCATCACTCAGTTCCATATTACCAATTACAGAACCATTTTAATAAATAAGTTTCAATCTTGTAACTTCATTAAAATAGGGACACACACAAATAATATATCGCTTTGTCATATATATCCTGATATATTCAAATATCAGGATGCTTTTCTACTGGGATATGTTGTTTAAAATGGCTATGAAGAACTTTGCGCTTTAGTTGATTCTTGTGCCCCCTTTGGACCAAAGCGGTAGTGGTTTTACGACACCTGTCCTAAAGATATTTGCTAGTGTGTGCCGGCGGCTCGTGTATTTGTTCAGGAAGCGTGTGAAAGAGAGACTGCAGGATGCATGGCCATGAGGTAAAGTATTTATATGTGACCATGTCAGATTGATAATGGTAATGTAACGATGGTGAGGCAAAGTAAACTTTAATTTAGTACCGTTCATAAACACAGGATGTCTCAGTCAGCCTACCATAAATCGTTTTGTCTAAGGTCATGGGAAATTGGACCCGAGCAAAGGCATTAATAATAACCATATAAAATAGCATTTTTTTCGCTGATACAGTAGGTATCAATAGAGTACAATATCATTTTTTTCAGGCAAATATTTAAAACAAGAAAAGTTCTTAGGTAATAAGAAGATCATTTTGACAGCAGACATTATGACCTGCTGTCAAACACATTGCTGCTCTGTCATCGTTCATATGTTTAGTTCCATCAGTGCTTTGTCTGAACATCTAACCGGTTGCTTGATAAAGACCTATTACATGGAGGTTGGTCTAAGGAGATTGATGCTTTTGTATTTGACTTTGCTACATTGAAGTGGACCTGAATCATATTCACACACATTCAATTCACACACCTACTATTACACAACAACAAAAAGACACGTAGCAAGCACATTGTCTTCTTGTGGTCCTATCCAGCCCTGTGCTGGATGCACTGTGTCCCTTTGCCTTCAGCAGTGGAGTCTCAAGAGATCAGCCAGTCTGTTGTTGTAACTAATCCCTCACTTCCACTCCCCTCAGTCAGGGTAAATATATATCGGCCCAGCCTGTCTGGCTGGCCCTGGGCCTGCCCTGCGTAACACACACACACACACACACACACACACACACACACACACACACACACACACACACACACACACACACACACACACACACACACACACACACACACACACACACACACACACACACACACACACACACACACACACACACACACACACACACACACACACACACACACACACACACACACACACACACACACACACACACACACACACACACACACACACACACACACACACACACACACTTTTCCTTCCCATAAGTGAGAGGGCTGTAAGTGAGATGGGCATGGGCAGAGCTAAGGTTGAACTTGGCTGTTTTTGGTAGAGTGCAGGTGTGTTTATGTTTGTGATATAGTTTTGGGGAATGATTGTGTGTGAGTCAACACCGTGTACAGCACATTTAAATGGATGTGCAGTAGCTGTGTGTGTGTGTCTAGAAATTGTGTGTGTGTGCGCCGGTCTGCTTGTACAGTAAACAGTGCTATGTGTGCACACGGTGTGATTTTACAAGTGTATTTGTGTACGTGATCATGTTGTGTGTGTTTATGCTTGAGGGAATACCTACCTAATAATTATCAATGTCTAGTTTGGACTTGTGTGGAGGTTGGTAAGGATTTGCCCACACAAAGCCAGTATAATGACAACCTGCCAGGTATAGCATGGTAATGATGTGGTACTTAATGAACTCCCCAGGGGGGAAACTATCTTTTTTTTGTTCCCGCGCAGGGAGGTCAGGAGTCAGTCTGGATCTAAAGTCGTGCCCAAGGAAAGCATTAGGTTGGTGGACACCAGCCATTAGAGGGGTTGGAAAATAGATATTATATTTAAAAGACTTTGGAATCAAAGAGCTTGATAGCTCTGTAGTTAACACCAATGACTTTGGTATGGGGAACCAGGGTTCGATGTCAGGGTGCAAGTCCCTTAGGCAAGACCATTCCTGCTAACGTCATACCTCAAGATGTAAGTGGCTTTGCACAAAAGGGTCAGCTAGGTGACATGTAATTAAAATCAAATTTAACGTTTGATTGGCAAGACATTTGTTTCAGACTCAACTGTGAAAAAAAGTGTGTGTTATTTGTGTAATATGACACACTGCACTACTTAACCTAGCCTCCAACAGAGTATTTGTACAACACACACTGGTCTCATAGCCTCGTGACGTCAACACACCACACCAGTATGTGGGCTTCTATTGAAAGCAATATGACTCAAACATATGTTGCCAGCTAATGTTGCCCCTTATGTAACCAAAGTGTGATGCATGAACACACAGTGGTATATTTGTGAAATGGACTGGGTCCCGAGTATAGATCCAAATGCTCCTAACGGTCAATGTTAACATTGTCCTGACAAGTGACAAATGTACTGCTGCAACATGTCTGAGGTCTGGGTGTGGTGGTGAGCATACAAAAGTGTGCTACTTTGATATTCAAAACTGCAAAAAAATTCCCCAATCTAGGCCATGACTGTGACCTGGAAAATAACTTTACTAATTTAGTATTGCACTAGCATCATTTTGGGAAGGTTTAAGCTTTAAGGGCCCACCAATGTTATTCCACTATAGATGTGAGGGCTGGTGGTGGAGCCTCTGTGAGAAGATGTTTTGGGGCATCCTCCTGCAGTGAGAACATCACACTACATCCCAGATCCAACACTTCTCCTTAACAAACCCCTACAACCTTCTCTCACCCTTCAACTCCACACTCACCCCCTAAGGAGCCTGATCAATAATTCCACTAGACTGCAGCCCAAAAACAAAAAGTCAGCCGAGGAGGGTGGCAGGGGCACATGGAGAGAGCCTTCAAAGGGCTTCGTATGGTGCCAGTAATGAAGGGAGGCTACAGCATACATTTGCTGCAAGACAAGCTTGTATCTTCTATCAAGTTCCAAGGAACCAAGAAAAACAAAAAAGTTGTTTGTAAGTACATTGTGCAACAAACACAGCAGGGTTTTTGAACAGGTTCCATAGTATGCTCTGTATGTGGCTGTGGACACTTTGTCATAACCGGGCTTTAACAGTAAAAAGGAAATGTCATAAACTAGTAAAGAGTTAGGGATTTATTTTGTAATGCAACAGCAGTGGGTGTGTGTTCTTGTATTTGGCATACTGATCAGGGGCTTGATCTACTGTGTGGGAGAACTCCCAAGCCCCATTCATTATTCAGGGGAGTGTGAGAGATATATCTGCTTCCCAGATTACTTTTCCTCTGAGATGGAGAGAGAGAGAGAGAGAGAGAGAGAGATGAGAAGATCAAGAGAAAGAAAAGTCAAGAGAGAGATAGATACAGGGAGAAAGAGGGAAAATATGTTCTCTGTTGCCGAATGTAATTGTATTGAAAATTACTATACATACCTGTATAGAGATGTAAAGTAGATTCTAGTGTAGAAATATATTGGTGTTAAACTTTAACATCAGTGTTTAACGGAGATTGATACAGTAGTTGGTTGATAGATAGATAGATAGATAGATAGATAGATAGATAGATAGATAGATAGATAGATAGATAGATAGATAGATAGATAGATAGATAGATAGATAGATAGATAGATAGATAGATAGATAGATAGATAGATAGATACCATTGTGTGGCAAATGTTTTCCATTGCTCTTGCACTGAACAAGAAATGGTAATTTTAGGTGTGACGATACCAGATCAGCACGTGATCAGATCATTCAAATCATTTGGTATACAAACCAAGGCTTTGTTAGTGCATGCAAGGTTATAGCGCTTTTCCATTAGTACCGGCTCTACCCTACTCTAATCTACACAACTGACCAATCAGTGGTCTGCAGTGTTTCACATAATGTTTCGTCCCTGGAACCTCTCAGTAGGGTCCAAAAATGTAGGGACCAGGGACTTTTTCATAGTGGGAAACCAAAAAAGGCCAGTAGAGTAGAGTGAACATGTGCCATGCGTCTGCTCATAGTGCATGAGTGTTCAATGCAAACAAAGTTAAGTGAGAAAGTTCAAACTAGGCTATGCAATTCCTTAACAATTACACCTACTTGATTTGTGCCCACTATGTATGTAGGTGCACTGCACTGTCCAGCAGCAACTGTAGCCTACACACCGCCAGTATATAGAGTGCATGACATAAGAAGTGTTTACTTGAGGAATTGTAAAACTGAAGAAAATAAAACTGTGTTTAATAAAACATGAGTTTCTAGTTACATCAGATAGACTGATAGGGCATAGTCAGCTCGAGGTAGACTAAATATACTCCGATGAATAACTTATAAGGATATGTAAGCAACTAGAAATTGAATCTCCAGTAACTGTTATCTCTTGCTCCTCATATGTTTAAGCTAGTAAGCTATTATATAAATAATATTGGTAACACTTTACAATAAGGGTACATTGATTAACTGTCATTTAGTTCATGCTATTAATGGTTAGTTAATGCTTAGTTAAGCATAGAAGCTCAGACATGTTATGATTGTTTAATGCTTAATTAAGCATAAATCAAGCATAACGGTTAGTTCATACTTAGTTAATGCTTATTAAGCACTAACTGAGCAGTTATTAACAGCTGGTTATTGCTTAGTTAATGTTTTAAAGCATTAACTAACTGGTAATAAGTGTACCCTTATGGTGAAGTGTTATGATAATGTGATTATCAAAAGCAGTCTTGGCAGCTTTTGAAGAGGCCACAAAAAATGTATATCATCATGTTTTCACACATTTCAATAAAAGAAAGTAAATACTAAATACCAATACATACTAAATATGTATCAACTTTAACTGGCGTGATCATAGTGTGCTGACATACTGACACAGCCCTTTAAAGAAAATAGCAAATGAGCCATACTGTGGCCCTTTAAAGTGGCAAGTGTTTGAATCTAGAACGTATTAGGGTTGTGTGTTTTTTTCCTGTGGTACAAATTGGACCAGCCACCAACTTTCAGTTAAATAGTTCTTCCAACAAGACTCTAGTACTCAAGTATAGTTTGCTTTAACAATTGGATGGCAGTGAACTAGATGGATGGAGCGTTTTTCTCCGGAGAGATGGATAAAAGGGCTCAAAAAGATCTAAGGTTTCGCTCCATGGCTCATGGGGGGGAAATGCAGTATAGCTTTAGCTGTAGCTACGGGCCAGACAAGACTCTGTGCTTCAGTGGAGGGATATTAAAAGTGTCTGTGTGCCTCTATGCTTGGCACCAGCTGATGTCTGTATTTAACGCAAAACTACATTCAAGGTATATTTGAGGTCAAATGTATATTTGATCTTGCCCTGCTGCCATGATCTAAACCGCAATAATGTTCCTGACAGTTTATCCCCGTAGCAACACACACACACACACACACACACACACACACACACACACACACACACACACACACACACACACACACACACACACACACACACACACACACACACACACACACACACACACACACACACACACACACACACACACGCACACACACACAAGCTGCCTTTGATGACAGAATGTAAAAGCAAACTGTGATGAGAGTCTGTGATGACAGGTGCTGTCAGGCTTCTGTATGTCTGCCTGCGTATACAGCAGAGCAGATAGTTTTCACACTAGACGAGCTAGAATAGTTCAAATTGTGTCTATAAATCCGTCTTAGAAAGTGTGCTCAGCTTTAATATTTACAGTGGTTTGCATTATTGAAAGAAAAAAAAACTCCTAAATAAGTTCAATCAAGCAAATATTTAATTGATTTCAAATAACACATGAGCTTCATAAACATTTACTTCTTCAACCCTGTCTAGTAATTCAGTTAAATATGTATGGGGCTTACAGGTCAATACTGCATTGCTCCTCCTCTGGCCATTGCTACCTTGGATTTGTGTATACGCTTAAGGATCAAAGTGCAAGTAAACGTAAGCATAAATATTTAAACTGATGGCTGAATTCCATTAAGCTTATTTAGTTTCAGGGACCTACAGCTGCTATTAGTTCATGTGTCATCTTTCTATCCACATGTAGTGCACATTTTGTTACCATGGTGAACACTATACCATGCATGTGCATGTTAACGCACTGTTACCGTGTGCCTGGGTACATGATAGTAGACTCTAAGGCTGCGTTCCAATACCCATACTATCTACAATTTAGTATGGTAGAAAAAAAGATTTAGATGTCCCGATTCTTGTGGCCAGATTTAGGATGGTTAGAAATAAGATTTGTAATATTGAAAGCAGCATCCTATTTGGTTGATGCTGACCCACAATCCAGTGCGCACCGGAAGTGACGTCCCATCGACGGAGTATACATGTGAAAACAAACGGTGATGTGACGGATATAAAAGCAAGAGGCAAGATCAAGGTGCAATGTTATGATGATATAAATAAGTAAAAGTATGTCCCAAGTGTATGCCTACTGCACCCTAACTAGATTATTGTTATGGTCAGATGTAGTATGTAGAATAGAAAAAAGAAAGAGTATGCGATTTGAAACGCAGGGTAAGTCTTGTCGTCAAATGCATTGTTTTCTGAATGGTATTGTCCATTAAATATAAGGCTCTCATAATGTTGCTCGGCTCATAATGCTGTATGGGCTGGTGAATAGGTTGATGGGTAAACTCCTTCTGCTTTAAGGCTCAGCTTTAATTACTGTGGCCATTAAGTGTCCTTGAGAAAAGCGTTTACCACTTGCTCAGGAATGTGTGCGGGGTAACGGTAGAGTATTATTGTAGTGAGCTGTAAAAGTGGGTATTTGGATAAGTTTCTCAATCTGGCAATGCAATACCGGTGGTCTGCGTTCAAACTCTCCTGTGTGTGTGCGTGTGTGCGTGCGTGTGTGTGTTTGTGTTGGAATAATGCAGGTTTTAAGCCTAGTTTAAATCAATGTTTGTTAGCAACCTTATGTTTGCTTAATTGGTTGTGTTTATGTGTATGTGCATGTGTGTATGTGTGTGTGTGTGTGTGTGTGTGTGTTTCTTTGTTTGTTTGTTTGTGTGTGTGGGAGAGAGAGGGGAGAGAGACAATATGTGTGGGTAGGCGAGGGGGAACAAATAAATGGAACTGATATCACTTGTCGGTGAGTGACTTGCATTACCATCTGTTTGTGCATGTGTGTGTGGGCTGTTGATTTAAGGCAGCAGAATGGAGCCCCTGTTTGTGGTTATTTGCGTTGTGTTTTAACAGGCCGAGGCTGTTTGTTTGTTTTTTCACCTGGATTTGGGTGTGGGAAACCCCGCGGGAGGTCGACACCAAGCGCGTGAATGCACACAATGTTGGCGTGAACACCAACACCACCGGTGTACATGTACACAGCACACTTCCCGAATTTAGCCTTTTTACCAATAAAGTTTTCCACCTTAACCAAGGTTAACAATGTCAATGTTACCAGTGTATTCTTTCCCAAGATTCAGAAGTCAGTCTCTCACTCTTTCTCCCACATTTTTGGCATGGCATGTCTCATTTTCCAGCACTGGGCTAAGGCCCCCCAGTGGAGCCACTTAATATTTGTTTATTTACTTAATCTTTGCTCATAACTGAAGTAAGAAAACTCAAACCATGTTAAAAAACGAATAGCTTAATGTGTGACACTGCAGGGTTCAATGCATGAAACAAAAATGTATTACATTTTTTTAAGGAATGTTTCAATAAATATGCAAATGTGGCAATATCTGACAAATTATGTATAAATATGCTTCTATTTAAAAAAACTAATATATAGATGTTGGCTAAAGCCAGATTGCACATCTTTATTTAATCTTTACAATAAAGTCCCATTTTTACAGAACCCATTTCGAATAGAGCCTTGTTTATTCTCATGCATTTTTTTAAACTTACAAATACATTTTTGGCAGGTTTGTAAGAGCCACATGATCAGTAATCAGACAACTAACAACATATGATCAAATCATTCTGTAACAACCTTCAATCCCAGAATAGTACAAACAATTATTATGTGAAGTGCAGTTGTTTTAAAGACAAGAACATTATTCCACAGAGCTAAGACAGAAAGAGGGAAGAAGAGGAAAGGGAAATGCCAAGGCAGTGAAGGCAATAAATAGCAGCAAATGCATGGTCATTATACACATGCTGATTGGCAGGAGGAAGAAAGCTTTGAGAGGAAGCATCTGAACCTCAGCAGTATAACCAAGGCAGCCTTTGTAAAAAAAAAAAATCACATAAAATCTCCCTTCCTTGGACACCACTCTTTATCTTCCCACCATGTCTTCTAAACTTACCTTTTCCCTACTTCCTGCCCTACCTCACTCCCCCCTACTGTGAGCCTCTTAAGGCAGATGAAGGAGCACACCCTTAAAAAACCACTGTGTTCCCACAGTCTGTCCAAACCATCCGTTGAGGTCAAGGGGTCAAGGTCTAAATGCTGCCAGACTATCTGGGAATCCAGTGGGCAGTTCCATGGTTGTTTGTGGCCGCACACTAGTCAAAATAGTTCAGTCTGGCAAAGTGCTGCTGAAAGGGCGGCTCGGTAAACAAAAACTAAAAAAAGAGACACACAAACACTCATAATCACACTTTATTGACACAACTGCTGCAGCCATTAGTTGGTGAAATAATCAAAGCCGCTTAGACAAAAAGGCTCCCACCGCCTCCACCCCCCCGAGTCAAGATGTTTGAATTAGAAACATCAATGCTTTTTTGTTGTTAAAATGACTGTGCACTCTCTGAATCACCCTGAATGAATGCCTGCTAGCGGTCTTTGTTCACAGGCGTCTGAAAAAAAATGTGCCATTTAAAAAAAGTCATTTCAAAAAGTCAGTTTGGGAAAGCGATGTTTTTCCCCAAAAAGTCACCAAACAGTATCAAACCGAGGCACATTCTTCACAGAATGCGCTGAGAGAAAAGAGAAACATACCGCTTGGCCCCGTTCATTGTCAATTTTATACCAGCAGTGAGCATTCTTTTCTTAAGTGCCCTTCATTGACCCTGCCTGTGGGCAGCACAGTGCCACATTTACACCTCCATCTCCTTAGCCCTGACTCTCACCCCAAAAGAAGCAACAAGTCAACAACTCTGACTGTGTTTTAAGTGCTTCTCAAAAAAAATAAAAACGAAGGGTGTGTATGTGTGTGTGTGTATGTGTGTGTCTGTTGAGTTTACCCACAGTGGCTTGCATTCCTTTAGCCTGTGTTAGCATTCAGCCCACATAGGTCACGGCCAGCAGGCTTTTGTGTTCGAGCAGCCTTGGTGTCACTGCAGTACGGCGGCTGAGTGTGTATGTGTGTACGAATGGAAAAAGTCAATGGGGCCCGGGCGCACATACACACACACACAGACAGATTGTTGGTGACTAGCACTCAACTACCATCAGGGAGCTGCAAAGGCTTTTCCAGCAACAGAAAAAAAAGCAAAGTCGAATTGTCACACACATCCGCTTAAATGTCAACTAGAAAAGGATGATCAGGGGAGAGGGCTGTAAAGGCTCAAATTAGACTTGTACCACTGAGTATGTAGATGTCCATACACTTTGTACTTCTGCTCTGGGATTATGTTTCATGGTACGTGCTGTGCCCCTTGGTTTCCCGTGACAAAAACACACTCTTAATGCAATTGTCCTTCTAACTTTCCTTCCAACTTTCTCAATTTGATGTAGAAGAATTTGACGTGCCCGCCCAGAGCCCTGGCCTCAAACTCATCCAACACCTTTTTGGATGATAGGAACTGTGACTGTGAGCCAGGCCTTGTCACACAACATGAGCGTTGGGCCTCACAGATGCTAGTGAGCTAAAGGAGTAAATGCCTGCAGCCAGGTTTCACATCTGAAGGAATGAGTGGAGGCTGTGAAAGCAGTGCACCAATGTCCATGGTTTTGGAGTGAGATGTTTAGCTATTTAGCCTTTAGGTGAGGCTCAGTTCACTTTTTTTGGTACCCTACCCAACTTTTGACTGTGTCAGCCCAATAAAAAGCTACACCAGCCACACCGCTCAGTGGAAACAAGGCTTGAGATGACTTTGTAAAATGTGTATTAATGTAACTCATTATGACAAATAGCAACAAGGAACGAATAACAGTTCTACAAAAAAATTAAAACCTTTTTAGAGGGAAAAGAAAAAAAAGGAACAATGCGAGTGTTGACAGTGTATTTATAAAGTTGCATGTAGTGAAGCATTCAAGAAGAATAGGACATTGTTTAAAAAAAACATTAATCTAGACAGTATGTCTGGTAATATGATCGACAGGTGCTGTCTTTAACATTGTAACGTTGTCAATAGAATAAGCCATTGTAACAAAACGATTCAGACATTTCATCACCTCTTAATTGCTGTGTATTTATTTTGGTTTAAGTGTTTCTAAGGTGCGTCTCAAGCTAACAATATTTAATTACAAAGAAGCGGCTGAAGCGCTGATTGTGAAATCCTTTTGTGAATCACTCTCCTGTGCCCTTCAGTGCTTATGAATCACTGCTACTAGAACTGAAAGCAGAAATGCCAGCCAAGTTAATAGCATCACTCGGCTCTATACTTTGTGGTAGGCTCTTTTGTAGCATACATGCTGCATCATGGGTTCATTACTAATAACTACTTCAGCTATAGGCTGCCCTCAACCTGAATTATCCACATATTTCAAGAAAGTAAAGGTCCAAGGTGAAATGTATTGAAGGAAGATAAATGACGTGTGTACTTTCTAATGCAGCACATACACAGTCATGCAGGTTAGCAGGGGCTAATGCTACACTTCCCCTCAATTGTTGTTTTTACTTTTGTATGTTAAGAAGTATTCTCCACTTTTATTGTTGTTGCTGTATTTTTATGTTGTCAATGATCCCCTGAAAACGAGAGGGGTTCATCGCAAGGGGTTATTCCCATTATGAGTTTAAATTCATTGAATAGGTATTTAAGAACAGCTTTATGAGTTTGTGTGATGACTATATATGCTTTCTTATCTACTGAGTGGTCTGTGAAAAAGCCTTTCCCTTCCTTGAATTCTCACTGTGTGTTTAAGAATCATGCTGTAGGCCCTACACACCGGCTATACCAACCAAGATGTTCAACTCTGTGGGTGCCTGAAACCAAAAGCCTTGTTTTTTTCTTTTGTCTCTTTCGCACTCCCTCATTTAACTGTTTTTGCTGCTCCCATCAATAGTGAGTTTAGGGCCGCTTATTGTCTCTGTCTCATTTCCCCTCTCGGTCCATACATCAGCCATTAAACACTGTAAATCGCTGCACAGCACATTGGCTCTGCAGCCATAATGTGCTTAGCTTTGCGGGAGATGTGGCATTGTCCCTACTGACGGCCGCAATGTCTCGCGCCATTTAACACAAACACACATACCCACAAGTAAACGCAAACCAGCAATTGCAAAAGGGATGGATAGTTTGGTTTCTGATTGCTTTTCTCCCATGTGTGATAAATGATCTTCCTTTTATATCCTCATTTTATTGTTATTTCTTTATTTTATTTTACTTTCATTTCTTCTAGACCATTTTGTTTTTTCCAAAGGCAAAGAAATGGCATCTATTCCTGCTGCGGCTGCTGGGTAATTGGGTTCAAAAATGACATGTCGCTTTCAGGGAGTGACTGACTGAGAGCAATTTGTTTTGTCTTCGCAGAGGGGTGACACAGTGGATGTGGATGTGTGTGAGGACCAATGAGGAACCTGGAAATGGGGCATCTAACACAGAGGAACCCACCATATATATGACCTAATGAGACAGACATTTGTAAATCACACTAAGGGTGTATTCACACATGCCGTGTTTAGTTCGGTTGAAACGAACTCAGGTGCACTTTCGCCATCGGTGCACATCTTTCAGGCATGTGTGAATACAGCAATCGCACTCTGACCTGCTGATGCCTTACGAATCAGTCAGAGCTCTCAGATCGTCTGGGACTGGGCTACTGACAGTCCCCAGAGTAAAGACTAGACAGGGAGAGGCAGCCTTCAGTTTTAATGCACCCAAGCTCTGGAATAAACTTCCAGGGGACTTGAGGTCCGCTTCAACACTCGGCTCTTTTAAATCAGGTCTGAAGACTTTACTGTTTCCGTTTTAACCTGTAATTTTAAATTGTTATTAATTTTTATTCTTTTTAAATGTTTTAATTATTTTATGTTTTATTTATATTCATGTTTATCATTCGCTTTTTTTTATGTGTGCTCTATTCTTGATGTATTTTGTTTTTGCATCTGTAAAGCACCTTGAATGGCCTTGTGTCCGAAATGTGCTTTAGAAATAAACTTGCCTTGCCTTGCACTCGGGGGCAGACCAAACAAGCGCTCCGAGACCCAGCTGAAGAGCTGGTCTCGGTGCGTTTCCAAACGCACTCTGCTGCAGTTCGTTTGTGGTGTGAATTTGTCCGGACTCGATCCGACCCAAATGCAGGAAGCACTGTGCCTTTTCTTTTTTAATAAATTGCCGTCAGCTTCACATTTTGGGAAAGTGTTGTTGTCGCCATTGTTAGGACGATAAGTTGTGGTTTGACCGGGAGCCCAGAACAATATATTACATTTGATCGAGAGGACACGTAAAAATACTTAATGTGTTCAGCGATCAGATGAAGGAGAGGGGAACATCTCCCGCACAGTGCCAACAGGTTCACACTGCGCAAGAAGTGTGTGTTTTTATTTTGCTTCCCATGTACGGGACCGTCAATACTATCCCCGTGTCAGTTTGAAGCTGAACTGCGCCAAACTGACACCCAGCTGATACACAGCTTAATCAGCTGAGTGTTGGCATTAGCCTATTCTTCTCCCGAGCCGCACGTCCAGCAGCAAAAATACAGTAAAAATTATGTTTCATATCGTAGGCTACAAGCCACATAACATGGCATTGTCATAGGGCTTCATATTATAACCATATGAAACAACAATAATTAGATTTTTTTCTTCTTTATTTATAGGCTAGGTGTAGGCCTTTTTATTATTTTAAACCCCATATTATATCAATGAAATATTTAGCATTTTTTACTTTGTTCTTCCTGCTTCTCTCCACCCCAGTATATCTGTCCAATGAATGAATGACCTCAGATCACGTGTGGTTTTGCTTCGTAATGCTGGTTCACTTACAAAAGAGGCAATATGAAAGTGGACCACACCAAACAAACAAAATCTAAACTCTATTTGGTCTGGATCAAAGCAAGTGAACTAGCGGACTTTCCCTGTGTGAATACACCCTAAGTGTCAATGAAGAAAGTGCACTTGGGAAACAAGGCACAGTTTGAAGATGTACATATGGGCTGTGCTGTTTGTTTGTTCTGTATGTGGCAGGGGAATCTTTGTAGTTTTGTGGGAAAAGCTGATATAAAGACATGTTTTATTATTTACTGTGCGTCTAGAATAGAAAAAATAAATCAACAGATAATGCAATATTCTACATCAATGTGAAGTTTATACATTGATACCAAATGGGAACGCTACATGCATAGCATCCGCTGCTGGTGCTTTTTTTTTTTCTAGCTGAAGTCGGCTTAGACAGACATCTAAAATCGCAAGTTCTACGGTTTAATACAGCAATTTGGTGAAAATAATTTATGTTTT
Source organism: Ammodytes marinus (assembly GCF_949987685.1). Lineage (NCBI taxonomy): Eukaryota > Metazoa > Chordata > Actinopteri > Uranoscopiformes > Ammodytidae > Ammodytes > Ammodytes marinus. Next base: position 9,265,999 of record NC_137216.1, on the reverse strand, counting down.
TGTAGCAGTCATTTTTTTTTTCTTAAACATACTGCACGTAACCTGTGGCCAGTGGCCTACTTTAAAAGGTGCCTTTTTTACATGTTCATACATTTTTTTAAAGAAAGAATAGTATCAAAATGGTTTCAAAGTCCTCCCTTCAGTCAAAGGAAGCTTTCTCCGAGCGGCTTTTTAGGATTCATGTTAACAGTGTCTACAATTCAAGCTGTGCTGATTCCTCCTTTGGGACCGCCTGCAGCTTCTTACATAACTAACATCTGACTTAGATAATAAACTGTAAGTGAAAGGAAGTTTAAATAATAGAAAAAAAAAAATTCTCAATATTTAATTGTGCAGAACTGCTCAACATGTCCTTGTTTGCCAGCAATTGCTGAGTCATTCCGTTTTGTATTACTGCAATTATGCATGAGAGGGCTCCATACTCATTAACTTTTTATTAAGAAATTTGGCTGCATTCTGGAGATACTTCGGGGAAAAGCACTATTCTGCCAGTTACTTTGTTACAATTAGCTTGATTGCAGTCTTCTCTGCCATGGTAGTTGGTGTTTTTGAATGGAATTGTGTACATACACTATTAAAAATTAGTCCAATCCAACAATTGCAATGTACTGTAAGTGCTTTGCATGTTGGTTGATATCATCAATCTGTCATGTTCAGGGGGTGAAATGTTTACATTTTTTATATGATATTATATGTTACTATTGTTTTATCTTATACTTGCCGTGAATTGATGATATTTCCTACATTTCCCAGAATGCCCCTATAGAGGATGAGCGAAATGGCCATAGTAATTGTTATTTTATCTGTGATAGGTGTTATTCTTACTTTACTGGTGGGTTGATAACATTTTACTAAGCCTCTGTTGTAAAGATCTATAAAACACAGACTATTGTTTAGTCTGGTGAGCTGCTTTATGTTGGTTAGTTAGAAAGTGGAAAGTGTGAGCTTCGGTCTGAGAATATTTAAGCTATAAGAAACAATGTAACTCATCAGAAAAAGAAAAATAGAAATCACTTCTGAAAAGAAAATCCCATTGCGCTGCATGCAACTCATTTGAATATTGATCATATTCTCGAGAGTTAAGAAGGAAAAATAAACACGTAAACTTTGGACAATCTGGGGCATTTGTCTTTGTCAGCAACCTGTAATTAAAAGGCGTGCTACAACCGACCCCTACATTTCCTACAGTCCAACTTTATTGCACCCATCCATCCATGCATCCCCTGTGTCACATCGTCCTTACAAACACACACGTTCAGCCCCAGAGCCATTCCAGTGGTATCATTTCAATCTAGCTCACCTGCTTGTCCTTTGCTATATCCTCACCCTGGAAACACTCTTTATGTGTCCTAGTTAAGCTGTGCTTCACTGCATGTTCCACTCCATCAACTGACACTCCACTTACATACTGATACAAAGCTGTCCCTGTCAAGAGTGTCTTCCAGCTGCTCAGGCTATATACTATAATCTTTACCTACCACATCTTCGTACACAATCAAATCAACATTGTGATAATTGAGTTTGTGTGTAAATGTAAGGGATTTACCAAATAATTGAGGTCCATTTGAGGCAAGCTTGGTGAGATTGTGAATGTGTTTCCAGAGAAGAAAGCACTGTCGCTGGCTTGAGCATGACGACAGCAGAGTTTTTGTATAGTGCGACTTCATCATCTTTGCCCACGATCAATATGGTTTCCTGACTGCCTGCAGTAAAGACAGTGAATTTTCCATTCATTGTACATTGTCATCTGTTGTTTGTGTTAAACTAATTGCACTAATTCACTGTCAGTTGTTAAAATGATAATGTGCAAGTGACAACCTACAAAACATTTCAGTCTACTTTTTTGCTATCAATCAATCTTATTTTCAGGAAGAGGGGGCAGTTGTTTTTCATAATAAAAGAATACCAATAAATCCACTGCACCAAAGTTAGCAACTCTAGCTGGTTACCATGCATAGTGGAATATTTATAAGGGTGAACGCTGGACTTACTGTATATTGAGCTAGTGGCCAGAAACACGATATCAAATGAATGCTTGCATCTCTTTATATATCCTGCCTATGTAACAATTCTACCTACAATTCAAAATAATAAAAGGTTGTGTAAAGTTTAAGTTGCAGCAGTTGAGACGTTCCATGTGTGCCCGAAAAAAGTGTGAGAGAGGCAGCAGTAACGGACGGCGACGCGCTCCAGAGGTAGGCGCAGGATGTGTGTGGAGGCTGTCAGTCATTTGGCTTTATGCGCAGGTTTTTACAAATGTTAGGAATCTGGTGACATGTATTTGACACAGGTCTGCTATTGTCATCCCAAAGAGAGGTTCCTGTGTCGCTGGATTAAGGGAAGCTCTGGTGGGTTTTCACAGCTATGAACTCATGCAGTCAGTGTTAGCGGAGAGCTTTGGACTGTGTGAAACTTGCATAATGTGTGTTTCGCAGTGTCTGTGAATGGCGTGGAATTTACAGCATTTTCCCAGTTAATAATGCCATTGTTGAGCTTTCTGGTGTTGTTTATATCAGCCCTGCATTACTTTATGTTTGCAAAAAAAAAGTTATTTGCACACATTAAATAACCAACTTGACAAACTAAATGGTCCAGGGACAAATATACACACTATAACAAATCGTCAGTAATTGTGTTGCAGAAGGTCAGAGAGAAGGAATTTATCCAGAGAAAAAAAGAAAAAAAGAAGAATAATTTTCTGAATGCGTCGCCCAATATGAATACACTATAATTAAATGTCCAAGTGTTTCCTACTTGTTTTTAATCTGTATTTCTGCAAAACAACCTCAGCCAGAGTGGAAAACTAATTATTGACTGCCTCTACCCATCCTTCTAAGCTTAAAAATAACATTAACAAATCAGAAAAACATGTTAAGTGTTAATGTTAAGATACATTTTACCTGCACTTCACAGTTCACACTAAACAAACAAGACTAAATGTCTGCAGCTACATTGGCAGCTGGCTTTCAATAGGCACAATGGGCTCCACAACAAGCTAAATGCTAATGTCAGCATGCTAACATGCTCACAAAAGCTTACTCACAGGTTCACCTCTACTGGCCACAAGACTGGAAACTGAAGGTGAGGGAACAACTGAAGTTCCCATAAAATGCTGCAACGGCAACATTGATAATGACAGGAGAGCAGGGTTAGATCACTTGAACATAAACGTGACAATAATGCTGAAAAACATCTTCCCTGCAACACTGAGCAGTGCAATTCTGAACTGGTTGGTGTTCTTTCAATCTTTTACCTCCTTTGGGATCAACATCCCCTTGTCCACACCTCAACACATGAGCAACCTTGATCCTCAAGAGCAGCTGTATAATTCTCAGGAGCCTGTGGAGAAGGCTCCAGGCAGGTCTTACTGTACATATCTTGTATAGGCACTTGTCCTGGGGCATACAGCTTGATCTCACCTACTTGACCACATTCTAGCTATAGCCTGCTTGTCACTGAAGGCCAGAGTTGGTGATGATGGATTGATCAAGGTCTTTATAGCCCTGATCTTGTTTCCTGGATTTATTGCTGAAGGTGTCTCTGAGGTGGATCTCAGCTTCAGAGCAGTTGAGATGGACACTGCAATTCCCCTAGTAGCTGTTTTGTACACTGTTTGTTTTTAAAATAAGTATGCTGCCTTGCCCTCAACATTTTACTCCAAAACCATAAATGAGAACTACATAATAGGTTATTAGACAAAGTCAGGGATTCACCATAACACTAGGATCCCTAGGGACCATAAAAAGTCTGTCCAAAATTAGATGAGAATCCATCTAATAGTTATTTTAATGTATTTTAGTCAGAGCAGTAATACTCTGCTTTCGTGGTTCCTGTCATAATAGGGATGCCCCACGTGTGCAGACCGATCCGATCAACTCAGGTATTATGCACATAGATCCGACACCATCTGCATACAATAGGACCCTATGTGGCCTTTTTACACTGAATACCAGACATGGCCCAGCTTCACAGAATTCATTTTTGTTGCAAGGAACTGTGTTATGGGCAAATTTGGCCGATTTAAAAGTATTCTCTATGAAGAATGTAGTTCATTTAATCTGATTTTCACAATGTGCTTCACGTGGAGCCTCTGAACACACACAATTAATTTAGATCATTTTCATTAAACTTTAAGTGTTGTTGCTTTTTCACTTTGTAACACCCATGGTGGTGCTGCTCAATAAGGACCAGGTACACAAGGTGTTGCTCACAATTCATTCTGTGGTTAGAATTATATTAAATGTTATTGTCCACTCCATCTATCTATCTATCCATCCAACCATCCATCTATCCATCCATCCATCCATCTATCCAATCCTGAGGCTCATGAGCGTATCTTTGATCATGACTGATGAAAATGCAAAAATGTTCGTAATGTGTTCAGACATTTTGTAATTTGGTTTGTTATGATCTTTCACTTTTAGTTCTGGGTCTAAGGCCTTAATTGACTAATTACATTGTACCAGTAGCTTTTGACATTGAACACAACTGATGATATTTAAAGCTTACCATTTGAAAATGTCAAATGGTTTAAAAACCAGTGTGTGTGTGTGTGTGTGTGTGTGTGTGTGTGTGTGTGTGTGTGTGTGTGTGTGTGTACAAAGACATGGAGAAGAAAAAGGGCACCCTTTAAATATTTTTGCTTCTGTCGTCCATCTGCTCTCTGTAACACACACTCTCTTCCTACAGACTGAAACTAATTCACCTGATGAAAGACGTGTTGACAGACACTTCACAGCCAACACACACACTACTGTCTGTCTCTATCCAACTAGACATGTGCATGACATTCCAGGGGTTCAGGTCATCAGCCATTTGTGTTTTGTCAACACTGCTACACCATTCTCTCCCACACTGACTCTCTCTCACACACACACACTCACACACACACACACACACACACACACACACAACCATTATCGCTGTCTTACCTGTTCTCTACCAACTTACTTTCATTTTAAAATGCCAGTCAAGCTCTCCTGTCTTTTACGGCTCAAAGGTTAATGTCTACCTTAAGGGGCCACAGCAGCTTGACCCTTGACCTTTCCCAGGATTCTGCTGTGCCTACCAGCCTCTGGACAACATATGCCTCACAACTGGCCCAAAACTGCATGTCTTTCATCCCAAACACACACATAGACAGAACCATAAACATAGAAGCTTGCACGCACATGTTTTATGCATTCTACGGCTACTGATCTGACTGATTTACAACGAGCAGAGAAAGTAGAGGTCCAAGGTAAAGTTGAACTGGTCAAAATGGTACAGCTCTTTCCTAGATAAGACTATAGGGATGCACCCCAGTAGGCCTAAAAACGTGACTTGACTGAGGAATTTAAGGATAAACCTGTGTTTGTATTATGACATCCCCAAAAAAATAGAGCAGTAGAATGAGATCTTATTTGTTTAATCAACAAAAATGTTCAGTGACACAATAGTAAGACATTGAATAGCTAGAGTGATATCAACCATATATAACCATATGGATCAATTTATTCATAGAACATATTGGTCTGTTTTGTAGAGAGGTATGTTGGCATGCTGCAGACAGGCTGTGGGGCACGTGTGGCTGGCTTGAGTGCTGCTTATTGTCATGTGTAAGTGATGGACCTCCATGTGAGCACATTCGGCTTTGAGTGCTTTTTATCACAGTAGGACGTTATGGCCCGGGCAGTTAAAAGACATTCCTATGGCTTGAAGATGAAGATGAATACACACATCATCCCCAGCTGCCAGTTTACAGTGAGGATCCAGCTAAAAGTAATGCAGTCTAACCTCGCCACCTTCCATCATGAAGGTTTAGGTTAAAGTGTTTTAATTGTATTGCCTCAAATGGAAAAGTGTTTCTATTATTGTGTCCACCCTTATCCTATTAATGAGGGAAGATTGAAATATGTGATTAGTTTGTGCCGTCATAAACATGAAAACATTTACAGAAGATATTAGGAAACAAATGTTTTAAGAAACATGGGATCCAGACAATGAAAGACAAAACAAGACAATGTATTTCAATAGCACAAAGACCCAAATTATGCCCCAAGGACTGCCGTGTCTCTGCTTCATTTCACACTTGTAAATGTGTGTCAATTGTACACGTACAGTCATTGTTGGAGTATTTGTCTTTACAAATAATACATTTAGAAATGTACTAAAACATAGCCCCATGCCTCCTATTTACAGGAAGTGCAAAGCAAAGTGGTAACAATGCAATTAACACACATTTCAGCTTCTAAAAAAAAGCAAAAGTTGTATAATGAAAGTAGGATTTATTGCAGAGCATTTGTATTGTACTGCAATGGTTTCTCTGTTGCTCACTAGCTAGCCACCCAGCAACACAAAGCGGTGTGTGTGTGTGTGCGTTTTGACAGCTCACACTCACTGATGTCACAACTCAGCTGGAACGTTGCATCTGTTTTTTGGGTTATTTCCCTCTAGTCTCTCTCCTTTTTTCCTCTTACTGGAAAGATTCATGAATTATTATCAAAGCCTTCATTTGTCACTCAAGTTTGAAACTTTTTTCAACCGACGTGGCTGAGTCTCTGCCTCAGTTGGGCCCAGCCTGGGCTAAAATGGGTTTATTTGGGTCCACTCACATCTTCCCTCCACTTAATATGCCACCTTTAAATGATGCAGGATGCATAATTGCAATGGATTATATAAAATAACAGCATGGTAGTAGATATCAATGACTGGTTTGAATACACTTTAGTTTGCTTTGAGATTTATGTACACAATAGTATGATCAGTCCTCAGTTATTTCAGGGAATATGAATAAGTATCTATCTATCTATCTATCTATCTATCTATCTATCTATCTATCTATCTATCTATCTATCTATCTATCTATCATGTTAATCTCATGCAAATAGAGTTAAGTCGTGAATTTGACCATGTGAGGTTTTTCCCTTTTTTGTTCTGTCCATATCTGTTGATATGATGATATAGGCTACGAAAAAGAAGCAGAAAAAGTACTTCCAGATCTGCTGATGCAGCTGACTCAAGATCAGAAGGGACTAATTGTAATGGCTATATTATAAGGGTGTGTGTGTGTGTGTGTGTGTGTGTGTGTGTGTGTGTGTGTGTGTGTGTGTGTGTGTGTGTGTGTGTGTGTGTGTGTGTGTTGCATGTCCTTGTGTGTCCCTGCCAAGCTGCTAATGATCCACTAGTCATGAAGCCTTTAAGGCAAACCCAGGAGGCTCACCATGCATCCAGCACAGCAGAAAATAGAACTGCCCCGCCCAATAGACATATTCCATCCTCGTAAAGCTAATATGTTGAGAAACGACTTCTCCTTTTGTAGATGTTGCCTGACTTGCTTGACTTAAAAGCATGGAATTTATACATTTCTAATAGTTTTTTGGACCATGATATAAGGTCATGTAAAGGTAAAAATGGGTCATAATGTAATAACATACTGGAGTAACTGAAGACAACAAAAGAGAAGTAAACTAGGTGAAAGCCTTGGGGGGAGGGGGTGGGGCTGCTACAGTGACAGATTAACAGGTTAGCAATGTGTGTTGAGCCTAAAGCCAGAGTTTGAATGTCTTAATGGTAACTTAAACGGAACACCTAACCTGCTCCGAGGAGGTTATGTTCAGATTTTAAGATTGAAATCAACTAAAAAAAACCCACTCTGTCGCAAATCATCTTTGCTGAGCTGTGATTTGGTAACAAACTGAGGTAACTAACAATAAGGTACTTTGTTCAAATGTTTCAGTGCAAACTATAGTCTTTCAGGTGGTTGTCTGCCTTTTCTGACAACGTTTTCCAAGTATAACTATTCAATATAATTATAAACTGCATAATACTGTATAATTATATGTAGAAATTAAAGTAATTGACCTCTGAGTCAAATGAAAAGAAAGGCTATTCATTCACTAATAATTATCCATTCAGTTTTGTCTGCATAGCAACTCAATGTACCAAGGACACATTTCACCTGTGATGGATGGACTCTACTATTATGTTCATGGTAAGAACCCAACACGATGTGGGATTAAAAAGGTTTTACATTAAGGTTTCCCTACTGCTGCTTTCCCCCTGGCTGAGAACACTGTCTCCACCATTGAGCTCCCAAACGACTAGCAGACAAGCACTATTCAACTGTGGCAAAGGCCTTTAAAGTAACAGAAAGAGAAAGAGTAGTACAGTAGAAGAAAAATATATCTTTGCAGGCATTCAAAAAGGAGTGCAAACAAATGAAAAGCACACATGATGGACGGACTAAAAAAGGAGGTAAAGAGGAGGATATGTCAAGAAACCCAAAGCAAAAAAGGTAGAGGAACGACAGTGTGAGGGACAGTAAAATAAAAAATAAAATATAAATATTTCTCAAGGAGCCATTATTAGAGTGGCTGTCCAGTTGTGCACACACACCATACGACTCGTCTAGCTAACTAACATGACAAAAGAAGAGAAGTAGCAGCACAGGGCCCAGACTACCAGACCACCTGTAAGCACACACACAGACATCAGAAAGCCAGCCTTGTTTGAGGAAGGAGCCATGAAAGAAGTGCTTTTCCTCTGAGCTCCAGCAGCAGACTGTCAACGGCACAGCCAGAGTATTGCAGGGAGAAGACAGCAGAAACAAATGGTGGAGTTGGAGGTGTGTGTGTGTGTGTGTGTGTGTGTGTGTGTGTGTGTGTGTGTGTGTGTGTGACAGTAAAACAAAGCCATAAGACCTAAATATATCACAGGAAAAGGGCAGAATATTGGTGTTCTAAGTGGTCCTGTATATATTTATTTATTGTCAGTACACAGAGTACATCGCAATTGAGTAGCAAGCCTGACCGTGCATTCACACAATTTTAATATGGAAGAGTATTAGGATCGCTGGAGAGACAAAATGATGTAGTAGTATTGAAAGAAGTAATGTTGAGATAATGGCTGTTAAAATAATGGATGTATAAGATATGCACATAGACAAGATTTTGTCAAATAAACACCTAAATGTACATTTGATTTATACTAGTATGAAAGAAGACATGTTATGGAAGCAAAATAGACAAATCTCCAAATTGACCGGTGCTTGAAAATACAATGTTTCTGCCAGCTGTGTCTCGCCCTCGAGTGAAAAGTAAAGGACTTTGAAATGTCAAATTTGATTCAGAAACACAAGCTGTAGATTACTGTTTGCTTTGCCATCCTCATTGTTTTAAGAGAACATCCTGGATTGGATCACAAACAGCTGAAAAACCGCAGCCCAATTTTTCCCCTGTTTTGTCTGGTGTGGTTGACAGCAGTGGAATGTTGCAAACCCCTTTGAAAAGGATTTAACAGGCTAGACAGCAAGCATTATGCAGAGACAAGTGTATAAGGTATATCTGTACTTTTCTGTATTTGGAGATGTTGGTGAATTTAAGCCGTTCAGTGGAGGGTGTGTGAAGATCTATGGCTGGTTTTCATCTTGCTTTTTTTATTTTTTTTTTATTTTGAGCAAGCAAAAAAAAAAGTATGGTTGAGTCTGTATAGCGCACTCTGCTTTCAACTTATGCCTGTCAAAGTGCAATGTGTGATCTTACAAACGGCTGTAAACCTTCTCAAACACACACACACACACACACACACACACACACACACACACACACACACACACACACACACACACACACACACACACACACACACACACACACACACACACACACACGTGTCTCAAACCACGTAATCGCAAGCGATAGATGGGAAGGGGGAGAAAACACACCAAAATGTAAAGGGCCACTACAGGCATCCTTTATGAAGTAAAGCAGTAAAAGTAGAACCTTAACCACTGCTGCCAAGCAGCTGAGTCCAAAGAAAAATTGTCCTGTAGAGCCAGAAAACCCAAAACAATAGACATAAAATACACACATAGTACTGAGTTGGTGCTTATGGATAGACTGACACTAGAGAACCACAGGAAGAACCTCTCACTGCCTCTGAAGGTGAGACAATGAGCAGCCCTGGGGTTTCAGGGCATATATAGACTCCCCACACCTGGGCTCAATCAAAACCAATCAGTGCCACACACCTGATAGCAGTGAGTTGATCTCACTAACCACTCCCACGGAGCTGAAAGATACGGAGCGATTGAGTAGCCTCACAGCTATACACTCAGATGTTGGACGCACTTATTTGCAGGCCCTTCTGCTAATAGGCCTAGCTTGGTCCAACCAGACTATCGTACTTCATTTCATTTGTACAGAAGGTCTGGAATCGCTCTCTAAATTGAGAGAACGGTAACTCACTTGAAGGCGGGTGTCTGTTAACGTTTAAAACTTTTGGATCTGCCAACCAACGTGCAACGTTTGGTCGTGGCATATGTCAGGCTTCTGAGCCACTCCCTCTGTTTGCTGATTGGACCGTCAAAAATATGTCCGAAAGACATATACCGCAGGCCCAGACTGACTACTGAAGGTAATTTAAAATTGAGCGGAAGTACGTAGGTGGGCGGTGCCAGGCTACTAATAGGCTCCATTGCCTATTTCATTAATAAATCATGTTAGACTGAATTCAAGCCAACAATGCAAATTATAGTCTGATTAACCCTGCAGCCCAATAGAGTATTAAACTGTATAACTCAACTCATTCCCTGCCAGATTGTCTGCATCCGCCTAGTCAGCTTTTGTTTGCTGCCTGCCTGATCTTCTGACCCATAGTTTTCTGTCCAGCCCCTTGTTAAGGGTTATGGTAATGGGACTTTACCTTAACCTGTCTGCCTTGGGTTTTGTTGGCTGTTTTACCAAGCGGTTACAATATCCCCAAATGAAAGAAGGATATAATTTGATATGTATTCAACTCTTCAACACAATTCTTTAGATTTGTAAAGAGGCAGTTAAGACACATACACACACAAATGCTAAATTGGAGGCCATCTGCAGGAATGGCAATATGTGTTTTAAACCATTTCTTAACAACCTAAATGAAAAAAAAAACATTGAAAGAAACTGTTATTTTCAAATCCCCCCCGTCTAATTCAATCCATCATAATTCATGTTAATAGCAACCGACAATTCCCTGCTTGACAGTATTCTCATCCCTGCATTTGCTCCCTCTGGCCCCCTAGCCCTTATCCACTTCAGTCTCACTCCGTCACTCTCTCACTGTAACTGTCAAATCCTCCACTCTCTCTTTCACTTTTTTTCACTTCACTTCACTGATCACTCGTTCACACATCCCACTCTCTTCTCATTCTCATTTTCATAATGCACTGACACTCAGACCCCCCCACCTCATTCGCCTGCAATCTGCTGCTCCTGTGCCCCCCATAAACTCACTGCCACATTTGACTGAATGAGTGTGTGTGTCTCTCTGTCCGTCTGCTTTTTCGGATGGAAAACGCTTGGCAGTATGTTGTGTCCCTTTTCTGTCTGAAGCTGGGGTATAAAAAGTGGGCCATGTTTCCAGAATGTGTAAGTTACTGGTATGTAGGGTGGGCCTGAACATCTGTACAGCCTACTCACTGATTCCCTAAATACAACAGCAACAACAACAACCCAGAAACGTCCTTTTGACTTCCGTAGAACTTGGACTTCAGGTCAACGTTTAGAAAGGAATGTTTACAATCAATATTTGGATTCTCGATTGTGGGCTTAGTTTCCAAGTATCTAAACTGAACTGTGATAGAAATTAACCTAAAGGAATACTATGTTAACTCCTTGAACTCCTTTGCACAGTTATATCACTAATACAGTACAGTATACTATGGAATCCCAATTGACCCCTAAGGACCCCTCGGATTTATGCATTCAAGTGTAGGGGTGTCTCAATTCGCTCTGGCATCAAGGGATAAGGCTAAGGGCTAGATGACCTTCCAAACGGAGATTATACACACCCACACTTCAAACCAAGGGCTCTTTTATGGGTCCATACCTGTGTTGTATGTATTTGTCAATTGCCAGTTCTTCTTTTTTGTGTGAATAAAAAAGCCTTTTTTCGAAAAACACACCTGCGACTTTTCATGTCTGCCAGCTTGGGCCCTAACAACAACGTCTGCTTCTCCACCACAGCGGATGGCTTCACTGAGTCAAAAGATAGCCAATAGATATGCTTTAGATTCCATTGTGTGGTTTGAATTTTAGTAATGTTATATGTGTGATGTGAAGAAAGCAGGTTTTCCTTGATACTGCTTTGTTTGCTATTCACTGAGGGACAATTTGAGGGAAAATGTTCCTTTACGTTTAGCCTGGTCCCGACCAGGCTAAACGTAAAGGATACACTTATTCAGTTGCCTGATTGGCTCAGTCAGCTGTCACTCCGATCTGAAATCAAGGTGTTTAACAGTTATTCCATGATCTTCCGTGTATTGCTTTATTTTTATTAGCCTGTCTTAAGGTACCACATAAAAGACTGCATTGTCATTTAGTTAAATAGTTCTTCTTTTTTATTTATTTAACCTGAACCATTTATAATTAACTTAATTATAATTAGATTAAGATGCAATGATATAAATTATAATAATTTATGTGATAGTCTGTTCATATTGCAGGCTATATTTATAAAATTGATTATCGATGGCAGATGACGTTGCAAGTGTGGGTCAAATAAATTCACTTTGTACTTATCACTATATCGAGGTGCATCTGAAACAAAATTCAATATCAATGAAAAATTCCTTTTTTCTGTAATTGAATTCAAAAAGTGAAACTTAAATATATTCTAGAAATTCATTACACATGAAGTGAAATTAATCTAGAATAAACATACTTTTCAGAAGGTCGACAGTTCTGTATTATAAATACTTTTTCTGATTGGTTGTATGTAACATTCTAATATTTTGAGATACTGGATTTTTTATTCCATGATCAATCAATCATCCAAAAAAAGGCCTGACATATTTCACTTTGTGTAATGAATCTATGAAAGTTTCACTTTTTGAATGGACTTTCCACGATATTCATTTTTTTAGATGCACCTGCAGACTGCTCACTGTCAACTATTTTATCATAAAACAATGCAGGGACATGAAGAACAATTGGCAGAGAACACATCTCCTGTATGAAATTAACTGCTCCCTGACTTACGGTTTAAACTATCAAGGCATTGTGGGAAAATGGGCCGTCTCTTCCATTTTTCCATCAGTAAATCTGTGTTCGATCTTTGGGTCTACTTCTGAAAGCTGTGGGCTGGCACTTAACAGAATTACTTACACCTGGCTTGACAAAGCGGCCCCTTTTCATCCTGGATTGGCGTTTATGCAACTGACTAATCCAAAGTGCCCAGGCTAGACTTTGTCAAGGCTGGCTTTATCAATCATCCTGGATGTCTTTATTCCACTTTTATGCAATAGGCCCCAGGTTTTAGATTGATGTTCATAGTGGGGTGTTATTTGCAGATTTGCTGCCTGTTACTAGAGGCATTCACATAACACTCATTAATTTTTAAACAGCCTCATGATTCTCTACAGTTCGCAGAGGAACATCCACATCTGAAGTTTTTCATTTTTCTTTAAAGCACAGCACGGAATTATCAGTAGAGGATTCAAACCAGATACAGAGGGTGATATGGAGATGTTTTTTTTCCTCTTCCAAACTCTACTGAAGATTTCTGAAATGTACCAGAGGGGTGCGAGGCATCCATCCACACGCATCAGCACACCCACAAGGCATCTTCTTTGACCCCTTCTCTGTGATTCATCAAAAGGAAACAGATTATATCTCTCTATCACTTGGCGTCTAGCAGGAGAAAAAGAACAAAAAAAAACAGCGGCAGCTCCATCTATATTTTAGAGCTGAGAAAAAAAACGTAGCAAAACAGGCCGTTAGCTGAAACCATGCTTTTCAGCGAGGCCTCGAGTGTCGTACAACTTTAAAAGCCTTGTATAATTAAGACAATTAAGGCTCACTTGACTACCGCTAATTGTAAAGCACAATCCAGGTTCTGTGTGCATGGGTGGGAAACGGTGATAAAGAGATGGATCGGTCGAGAGAGGCAGAGAGCCTGACGGATATTAGCAAAATCACTTTGGCGGTACAGATAAGTATCTGTAGAATGGGAGATGTAATAGAGGTTTTTACTGCAAAGCACCTCTTGTATAATCCGGTTAATGTGAGCCAAACATTTTTTTTTTGCATAGAGGTTAGTAGACTTTGCTAAATGCTCTGGTCATGCTTTATATATAAAGTAGGATCCTGAATGTTGGAGAAATATTGAACATCTCAGTGGAGTTTAAGTAAGTGCTGTACCACTGCTGACTTGTGTAGATTAGCATAGGGGATAAGTTAAGAAAGAGGATGTTAGTGGCTTGAAGAAAATAAAAATGTTAGGCTTTGGAATGTGGTCAAGTATGCAACAGATATAGTAATATCAAGTGAATACAGTCAGTGTGTCCACGCTACCTGGCTAGAAATGAGGATCACTGTCATGTAATGATATACTTTGTAATGCAATGCGTGGACAAACGTTTGCGAACACACACTCAAACACACATTTCAACCATTGCCTTGTTTCCACCGAGCAGCACAGTTTGGTTCGGCACGGTTCGGCAGGGAATGGTAACCCTACATCTGCCTTATATTTACACTAGTGGCGGATTAACTGTCCCTTTTGGGACCCTTTGGGACGGCTTGGTACCCCAACAAAAGGGTGACAAAAATAGGTACAGCACGGCTTCCTATGTTTGGGACCATTTCCCATTTTAGACAGTGGAAAGGGAAATACATGTGTGTCGGACAGAACCGAACCGCTGAGTGGAAACAAGTTTAAATTGACTGTTGGACATTTAATTTTGAAACCATGGAATTAGGCTTTCATACACACATTATTAATGGATCTGACTTTGTGCACATGGGCACTGTCATGTTGGAACTAGAATGGGTCTTCCCCAAACACACATCTTCCTTAAACTATGTTCTATGTTTTAAAGGCATTAAGATTAAGAGCTCCCTCATTTGGAACTAAAAAGCCATAATTAGACCATGAAAGTACCACAAGTCCAAAGTACACTCCACATACCTGTGGCTTCCTGTTCAACTGTATCACCCTCATCAACCTCAGTCAATTCTCATTAATTAAATATGATTTCTAGCCAGTTCCATCAACTCATTTGAAAGTGTTAAAAAAAATCATTATTCCAAAGCTGAGTGGTGCCACACCATGCAGAACGATCGAAGACATTGACTGAGCGAACATAAAAGTGAGCCCCCCACCCCCTCCACCACCGTATTAAAGCTGTGGAGTCTCACCCACACATCAAAACCAGTGGAGCCGGCCTTAGCTGCTCACTCCCACTCATTCAAAATGCTGCATGAATATGGATTATAGTAAGGAGAGAGTCCCACAGTGCTACAGGGTAATGACTTGGGTATGGATGGATGGTGGCAGAGCTGCCAAGCAGAGTGGAGTGGACTAGAGAGCGTGCAGCCGGTGGCCATGCATGTAATCTCAGTCAGTCACAGTCAGCCTTGAAAAATGACTCCACGCAAGCCATCAAGGACCGGCAGAGTATATCAAAGTGCCAAGCTCAAGATACATGTCCAACACAAATTGCCTGTGTAGAGGCATCATACACATAGGGGTCAACCATCATTTTTGTTAATTATTTTTCACCTTTATTTAAACAGGCAAGTCATTAAGAAGAAGTTCTTATTTTACAATGGCGGCCTGATAAGCGACACAAGCCATTTAAAACAGATACAATACAGTAGACAATTTAATTACCAAACCAAAATTGCTAGAACACAGACAGCAATCAACACATATACCAAGAGATTGTGCAGGTACATGGTTGAATAAGAAGCAAGAAACCTTACAAAAGTGTAATTTGGGAACAGGGCTGTAGAAAAGCAACTGCATAGATCACTGCATATGTTTAAGATGGCCAATTTGAGAGATGAAATGTAAATGAGTTATAGTGTTATAATTACGGTGGCCCTGAGAGCTCACGGCACTGCAACATCAGAAAACACATGCAAGAAGACAAAACGCAAGCAAATTAAGAAAACACAACGGAAGTGCTTCTGTAAGTGTTTCCAGAGGACACTTAAAAGTGATGCACATGTCCTACCGCAGGTCACGTCAATAGGCTAATATCTGAATCATGCGATCTCAATGTTAAAATAAATCAAAAACACTTACTTTTTATGTAATTTTCCAACACCACTGACTGAAATCCGAAATCCGGTGCTTGCAACAAGCCTGTCTGGATGTGTGCATCACTTTTAAGTGTCCTTTAGAAACACTTACAGAAGCACTTCCGTTGTGTTTTCTGAATTTGCTTGCGTTTTGTCTTCTTGCATGTGTTTTCTAAATGGTGCGCATGTGTTGTCAAATTGATGAAGATGTTTTTTTTTATTTGCTTGCGTTTTGTCTTCTTGCATGTGTTTTCTGATGTTACAGTGCCGTGAGCTCTCAGGGCCACCGTATATAATAGTATAGTATAGTTTTTCCAGCTGCTGCTAACTCATTTTTGTGCTGATGCTTTTGTACTACCACTGAAATGGGTCAAGAAACCCAATCATTCAAGACAGGTTGTAAACAATGTCCCATGCAAGCCAAACTTTCTTGGAAGAGAAAACAAAGGTCACTGCAAAATGACTACCCAAACTGTCCATGTTCACAGTTTATAGAACAACAGCCTGCTTCAGCTTTGATTGACCATACATGACATAGTTGTACAGGGATAGTTTTTTCTGTACGTTAAGTTACTATTGCAACTTTTTTTCAGTGCACTCCCGCACACACACACACACACACACACACACACACACACACACACAAACACACACACACACACACACACACACACACACACACACACACACACAGACAGACATGAGGCCTGCCATTAACACTCACCAGCAGCTTGCTACAATAACGACACGTCCCCAGAGACTGACTAACCAGACGACAGCATTCCACAGAAGCAAAGGTGCTGTTGATTTGTTTCCCTCTGGTTGAGCTCCATTGTGTCTGCATTGTTTCAACCTGGAGTGATGACAACACAGCGGCTAATGAAATTAAATATGCAAAGTCACATGACCTTTTTACTGATCCATTACACACCCATTCAGTGTGACACGTTCTTAGGCTGGATGTTTTCATGCAAGTCAGTTCCCAATAAAACTGCATTAGAATCAGTCGTACTTTGTGCGGTCACAGCAAGGATACAACACATGAAAATCCATCCCTCCATGTGATAAATAGACGGGTAACGTGATCACTGGTTGTAGTCATACTTAGTTTAGCCCTGCTTAATCAATACAATTATTTTACATTTCTTTACTTATATAAATACATTTATATTCATATTCAAGCTTTTTGTCCCCATTGATGGGTTGAGATGAAGAATAGAATGATGTTAACACTGGCTTAGTATACTATGAACAAAATCCTCTGTATTCAGGGACGTGGATAGTTTTTGTATGAGCTAAAGATAAAAGCAAAGATAAATTATGATTGAACGTGATATGATATGATACAGAGTGTTATGAATATTTGAAGAAAAATGAAAAATGTATGTTACATTATGTGAACATTGTGAACTATGGTGCGAAACAGCCTCAGGCACCAACCACCATGAGAGATGTGAAACCCTGTGTACATAGGCCATGGTGTACTGGGGAAAGTTTTTTTTTTTTTTTTAACGTGTATTGAATGTGATGTCTTGCACTGTTAGCAAACACTGCTATTGCTAAGTGTGTACTCTCAAAGGAAGAAGGCATTATAGCAAAGAAGTTGGCAACCAATTGCTGATTTATATATTGATACATTCAGCACAGTAAGCAGCAGTTAAGATGGCCACCGTAATAATAAAAATAAATAAAAAAACACAAATGTCCCAACACAAAGACCACTAGTAAAAAGAAAATGTGTTAAGGTCAATAAAAGAAAAATATTTTGTACCTTTAAAAAGTGTACAATATCATATAGTGTAATAATAATGCAATGATTATTTCCAGGTATCCATGGACAATTTTGTTTGTGTGCTCTTCAGTGTGGACTTATGTTACGTAACAACAACGACCCGTAGGAAAAAAATCGGGAGAGTCCATGAAAAAAAAAACGGTGACTCTCTCTTTAAACTGCATAGTGTTTATGGTGCGTTTATGTCTTTCTGTGGTCACAACTTGGCCCGGCCCAGACAAAATGTCTCCCTGAGGGCACCATAAAGGTTATGAGCTTTAAACTGAATGCTGCTAAACTTGTGTAGCAGGCAATTGGAGGCTTCAACAGTTGAAGGTATACTGTTATGGCCTTATGTGGCTAACATCTGTTTCTTAATGAAAAAGACAACTGATTAAAAGAAAGAAAGAAAAAATATCCATCTTGAGTAAGAGATTGCATTTGACAGTGTGATATGGACTCCCTGCTTAATCTGACTAGCGCGTGTGCCTTGACAAAAACATTATAATCCTTTCCGGTTTAGGGGCTGTGTGTCTGGAAAGTGTGTGTGTATATATTTGTGAAGGATGGTATTTAGCCCAGAGTGAAAAAGGAGAGTGAGGTTTTTGGTTACAGCAAAGCCTGATTCTCTGGTAACAGGAGCTTGAGTCGTACCTGGCGAGAATGACAGGTTCCCACACCCTCCCATCAGTTCACTCTGGTTCTCACACACTCACACACTGCTCCATCTGGCACCTATACGTACACTGTGAAGCCTTATGCCAAGTCCACTCACACACAGCCGATCCAACGTTTGCATATAGGTGGTCGCAATGTGTGTATGTGTGTCCTTTGAACTCAACAGATTTGAAATTAACTAATTGTATCATCACACCCTCGTCACCTGACCACACACACATACACGCAAATGCATGCACGCACGCACACACACACACACACACACACACAAACACACACACACACACACACACACACACACACACACTGACACACACACACACACACACACACAGTGCCATTTTGATGCATGCTTGTTTTGTGTGTGTGCCCTGTCCTAGTTTAACATCAATCTTAAATTACAGGAATGGTTTGCACTAAAGAATTGCGAGCAGACTTGATTACTGGTTGTCCTTGCCAGAGGCGGGTTGGTGAAACTCACACACACACACACACATGCACACAATCCTCATTGTTCCTTTATTGTCACAGTACACCTGGACTGTGTTAGCGCACACAGAGAGGGGGAAAATAGGCCTTTTCAATCAGGTATAGTTACACTGCCGCACGGAGGTAACACATACTGTACACTTTGTGCACAGAATAAAGCATCCATATGCCCAATTTAAATACAATCACAGAGTAGACGTGTTCAAGTGCACACACACGCGCACATACACACACACACACATACACACACCCTTAGAGAGGGTATATCATTGAGCAGTATTGTGATGCCTGATAGAAATTCAGCCACAATAGAGATGATTTCTCTTTGTCACGAGTATTGCTTAATTAATTTGTGAGAGTCGCGGCATTAAATCAAGACAGAGGGGTAGAGAGACACAGGGAAGGACGTAGAGAGAGTGAGTCTGTAGCGCAAAGTGCTTAAAGATGATGTCAGTGATCGGGCCCAGCTGTGCTGTGATGATTTGGTGTCGGAGCCTTTTGATTTTGTGAGCTGAGAGAGTGTGAGAATCTGTGCAACCTTACGGGAGTCTGTGTAAGTGTCAAAAAAAAAAGGAGAGAAACAAAAGCCCCCGAAAAGCTCATAGACTGTAAGGCAATCTGGCAGCCTCCGAGAGCTATACAGACACTAATGGAATGACTCCCTGAGCTTACTCTGCAATATACTGCACCCACGTTCACTTTACTGCGCTTAGTTTTCCTTCAGCTGTAGAGTTCCATCACCCCAATGGGCCTTTTTCATGGATATTTTAACATTTCACGGTAGGAAAAGCGCAGGTGTAAATAATAAAATGCCGTAACCCTGCACTAAACCCTGACCCCTTAGTAACTCCAATCTAGCACAGCACATAGCTTACCGTATACAGTGGCACGCTTATATAAAAAGGTCACGACGTTTTAAACACTCCATCCTTGAATTCAGCCAAGAACAAAAACGCAGGGTTCTCATTTTTGCCAGTCATTATGAATCCCTTTAGAACATTAAAAGGTGCTCTGAGGAACTTCCAGATTTTGTCGATTCTTGCACCCCCTTTGGACAATAGCGGTAGTGCTATTACTAATCAGACTTTGCTAAGATTAACATGAGCAGTGTATGTTAGAGCAATCCTTACACCTTTGCGCTTACATTTTTGGTTTTAGAAAGGCAGCCAAATCATGACACCATTCTCCAAACTCTTAAAGTAAAGAGTCATGCTCATAGATCCCAATTTGTACCTTGTGCATGTCATGTGGATAAATCAAAAAGCCAACAGGCCTTCTGTTTTAAGTCATGGTTGCAAAAGTATGATTGGACAAGTGATTCCAACATTGTGTCAGTTTTGGACTTTTCATAGATGACCTGCTTCAAAGATTGGCTTCAAGTTTCTCATAGAGATAATGTGTGCTGCAAATTACAGTGACAATGTGTTCTCAAGAAATCTATCATACTTCCAGCCAAGAATAAATGGCTCAATCACTTGGACATTCTTATTCTTCTTTCCTAATGGAACTACCATCCAATCCAAGATCCAGTTCAATGCTTTCCATTTAATCGGTAGGGAAATGTAAGGGCATTATGGAGGAAGATAAAGACTCACTGTCAGACTGCCCCAACCTGTTAAAACAGATAGGCACTCCTGGATTCTGAACTTCTCCCGATAGCTTGACATGTGTTATCCCTCATCTTTTCCCTATTCCAAGGGCAGAGTCCAAAAAACATGCTCTTTCAAATTCAAATGATGATCTGCAACAGGTAGACAATTACCTTACTTGTGACTAGATGGGATTCCTCTCCTACGTTTCCCCTAAAATCTCCTGTATGGTTTGGGGCCAGAATAAAGGGCTAATCCCACACAACTGTGAAGTTACCAAAGCTGTAACCATTTTCAACTGTCTTCTTTTAACAACAACTATTTTAACAAAGTTAAAAGACAAGTACTTTGTTAGCATTCAGTGTTTTACCAGGACAACACAGCACATTCAGTATATTCTGCCAAAATAACAATACATTTCTCCCTTGTTTATGATATATGTTAATGCACAATTCAATTATTAATCTTTCTACATTTTATAATGTTTGGACTTATACTATACGTTATAGTAGTATACCATATACTATAGGCTACACACATAATGAATTGCAGGGAAGTTCCAAGGTGTTGGCATGGCAATGACGATAAACAACCATGCTGTCTTCCAATCTATAAGCCAATATCTACTTGCTTGACTTGCTTGTAAAAAAAAATCCTTCTAAATATGAGTTCAATACTGTTGTGATGTTGCAAATATTCTTAGAGACAAGAGAAACAGAATGGCATCTGTGCTCTGTCCTTGCATTACTTTCCCATCATCTTTTTCTCACTTTGCTGTAGGGGCTAACGTCTTGTCTGGACTTGTATGATTGGAGCTGCCTCACACTACACATACATACAGCACATCAAAGCAACACGATAAGCCCAGACACAGCTTGACGGAAAGTGCGAGACAGTAGGTAGGAGGCAGTGGCCACGAGGCAAAATCACTTTCTCTACTTGTTTTTTTATGAGGGTGATTGATGAAGATACGACAGCCTCTGTTTATCTCACAGACAGAGAGAGATAGAGAGAGATGTGTGTGGGTGTGTGTCAGAGAGTTTGTTTGTAGGAGAGGGTGTGGGCATTTAATGGGTGATCTACAAAACATAAGCTCATAATTGTATGTTGTCGCTTTCTGATAGTCGGTGTGTGTGTGTGTGTGTGTGTGTGTGTGTGTGTGTGTGTGTGTGTGTGTGTGTGTGTGTGTGTGTGTGTGTGTGTGTTAGTGTGTGTGCGTGTGTCGGCCATGCTACAAGGCACTCATTAGGACATATTATGAAATCGTTTTCGAAATGAGGCATAATGGGATTACAGCAACCAAGGGGTAACGGGGAGATATAAAATAACACACTAACGCTCTTGATAAACCAGCAAGACAGACAGACACCATGCAAGTCTCAACATTTGAACACAGTACTTTGCTCATGACACATTTTTAGTGTGTGTTTTGCACACTATTGTAATTATCTTCTGCTGAAGATGGTGGCATTATAAACACATCAACCTGTGGGATTAACACTGCTACGCTGATGATACACATCTTTACATATCAGTTGAGCCTGGTGACCTCTCAAAAGTCTTCTTTGCACAGATGTCTGGATGAGATTAGCAACTGCATGGCTTAAAAACCTCTTAAATTACATCACAGTAAGTTCTTTATTTGTGTCCCAGATCGGGTCCTGAAGTACCTCGCTTCATTGGCCCAGAATACAGTGTATGTTTCCAAAAAACCTAGGGGTCTTTTTTGATGACCAGCTGAAATATGACAAAGATCTGGCTCCATGGATGTAGAACATTGAGATTGGACAAATAGCCAATAGTATAGCCTTTATGAAGGAGATATTTCTGCACACACACACGTGTACGTGGCAGTGACGGTGTTGGTTGGCACATATGTAAAAAAGGAAAGACATATTTTTATGTGTGTATCGGACTTGCACTATTTTCAAAGGACACGTTGCTGCTTCTTGGGTATAGCGCCGCACAAGACAATTGTGATTGGTTTAAAGAAATGAAAACAGGCCAGCCCATTCTTTCCCATATCTCAGGTTTGATATAGCCTGCTTCCAGACTGTACTATGTGCTGTAGTTTGGTCTGGCTGTGCGAGAAGACTAGTGGACTACTAATACCTCAGCTAGGCCTCTGGGGTCCTCTGGAACAAGGGCGTACTGGTTGTACCTCGCTCTAGATGGAAAACACTAGGGGACTGTGCCTTTGCTGTCTTTGGTCCTAGGTTATGGAACAGTCTCCCTCTGGAAGTCATGTGAGCTGGCTCTCTTGGTTTAATATTCTTGGACGAAGACCTTAGCTTGTATGGATATGTGTTCTAATGCAGGTAGCTATTGCATTGATGTAATGTTTTTAAATGCCTTTGTCTGCTTTTTTGCCCCTTTGTGAACCGTTACTTTTCAACCTATAGGTTTTGAAAGGTGCTACATCATTAAAATACTGGCTCACTTTGAATTCACACACCTGACAAAATGAGTGTACCCCTGAGTATGCAAATGTGACTACATGGACTTTGAAGGACTGTAAATGAGTCAAATGTTATCTGGGCAAAAGTAAATTGGAGAATGATAATGGACCCATAAAAATGCACAGTGTTAACTGGCCCAGAAATGCATACGTGTGGCTGAACTATCTCCAAGGAGTGTTGCCAGTAACTGCCTAACCAAACCAAATTAAAAACTCACCCCTAGTCCTCAAGCGGCTTGTGGCAGGTGTGTATGTGCTTTAAACCAGCAGGTAAAAAGTGACCTACAAACAGGCAACACCATGCATTTATCATTATTAGGAAACGTTTGGTTGGTGTTTCCTTTAATGTGCCGTGTGTGTGTGTGTGTGTGTGTGTGTGTGTGTGTGTGTGTGTGTGTGTGTGTGTGTGTGTGTGTGTGTGTGTGGTGTGTGTACTCAATAAGTAAAAATACAATTAAGATGCCACAGTAATGTGCATTTCTCTTCCCAGAGAGGGATGAGAAGAAGGGGGAGGGAGAGCCAGCAGGTCTCTCCTGGCTTGTGTTTAACTGGAGACTAAATACAGGCTTTGTATCTTTCCCAGAATAGCCATCTGCATAAACAGTTCATGTTTTGTTGTTTTTCTACATCATAACTGGCATGTTCATATTATATGTAATCCCTTTACGGTATTGTTGATTATTCCAACATCCACATTAATGTACATTTAATTTGACAATGCACATCTCAGGTTATTGTTTCATTTGTACCCTGCACGAGACCAAGATAATGTTATTTTTTTGGTTGCTTTTATCAGTTGGTGTGAGGCCCATGTCATGTCATTCATTAGTCTGCTATCACTTGTATATTTTAAGGCCATGTGGGCAGGTAATGAAGAAAGTGTTTTCATTTGATCCACTGACTACTATATTGTACACAGCCTGTCACCCCCCTTTAATATTGTTCTGGTTATTGTTTTGTTTGCCATATATTGAGCAAACTATATTACTAATTCATTTTATCTGAAGACATTACTTTAAAAAAACATAAAAGACAAAAATGTACTATTGGATATTGAATTTCCTTCCAATGCAATTTGTCAAATTTTTTAGAACTTTCTTAGATGTGAGTTATCAACAGGTCTTTGCTTCTGAATCAGTATAAAGAAATGGTGGAACCTATAATGGAAATAAAGAGCAACTCTAAAGAAAGAGAGGTGGAAGAAAAGCAGGAAATATGGCCGATTGGCAGCTGCTGCTGAGATGAGTGGATGGTGGGGTAAAAAAATATGAGGAATACAGAGAGAGAGAAATGGGGCTGGAGATGGAGTGGTGGGTTTCCATGGTGACTGAATTGCCTTCATGTTTTTCTTGGCCATGTGTTGCATGTCTGTCTGTGTGTGTGTGTGTGTGTGTGTGTGTGTGTGTGTGTGTGTGTAGGTATGTGTGTGTTGTTCTTTATGTACATTAACATATTATCCGCCTACAAACAGAATCCCGCATGCACATATCTTCTGCATGTGTGTGTGTGCGTGCGTGTGTGTGTGTGTGTGTGTGTGTGTGTATAATGTGAAACATGTAGTGCAATATATGTTTGCTGTCCTTTTCCAACCCCTGAATACCTCTTATTCCCCTCACAGAGTAAAGATGTCTGTTCCTGTGTGTGTATGTAGATGTGTGTGTGTGTGGGCGAGGTGCCAATCAGACGCTGGTTCTTTTTTACGCTGGCAGGCTTGCCTAGGTCAGACGTATTCCAAAGACCCAATACAAACTATTACCACCCCCAAAACACCTGCCGCGGGCAACATGCACCCAGCAATACACACACATACACACAGAGAGTGCATAATTAGTTCTCCATTTCAGCAAAGGCTCATACCACGTAAAGAAAGGGAAGAAAAAAACACAGCCCCCCCTCCTCCTCTGTGTGTGTGTGTGTGTGTGTGTGTGTGTGTGTGTGTGTGTGTGTGTGTGTGTGTGTGTGTGTGTGTGTGTGTGTGTGTGTGTGTGTATGTGTGTGTGTGTGTGTGTGTGTGTGTGTGTGTGTGAGAGAGAGAGAGTGGGTGAGAGAGTACAGCAGACATAGAAGTACAGAGTACCCTGAAACCATTAGGGTCAGACAGAGCAGCCGGTTGGATCTGGCCGCGATTCAAAATGGACAGAGGCCGATGCACTTGTTTGATTTCATATACGATAACAAGCAAAATGCAAAAAAATAAAACTACACTCCGAACCCGAGGCTTCAGGCTAAGAGAGGAGGCTCATGGGTAATCTGCCATTCCTGAACACTTGTCTATGAATATGTTTTATCAAGACTGGAGATAATGGGGGATTATTCTTTTCTGTTCTGAAGAGACACATCTGTGCTTTTCTTATCTCCTCTTGTTTACTTACTGGTACATTATTATCATCCAGGAAGCTGTCAAGTCGTACCATCTACCTTATCTGCCCATCTAAGCTGTGAAACAAGCTCTCAGAGGTAAACGTAGGAGACAAAAAGGATGATATTGTGCCAATGCCACGGTTCAATAACCGAGTTGGCCCGGTCAAAAGAGGGGCATTTCTATCGACAAGCACATTTGGCAAGAACAGCGTTTGGTGTTGATCTATGGGTCACGGTTATGGGAGTAACTCACCCGCACTGCCCTCATGTTACCAGTCCCTGTATGACCGCTGCTGCTGCTGCTGCTGCTGCAAATGTGTTGACTATATGCCACTTGATGCATGTCGATAAACACAGAGATAATCTTGTGAGGTTTGCACAGTACCCTCAATGCACTTACTGGGTGTTTTTTTTTCCGGTAGCTTTTTTTCTTTTTCTTTAACTAACCTGATTTCAGTGCTATATTTAAATTGTGCAGCCTATTACGTTGAAAAAAATTGGTCTGAATTTATACATACAGTATACACATGTATATATGCATTTGCAACAAATCTAACAAAAAACTCATAGTAGGTTACTGCGAGTCCCCCTCTTTACATGCATCACTGTAACATTTGCATTGTAGAGGGACTTAAACAACGCACAAATCACAAAACAAATTCAGGTGAAACAATATCAGAGGTGGTATTTTATCTACTAAATGTGGGTTATTATGAACACAAATTATCATATTATTATTCCAAGGAGCTGATTATTATACATAAAAACAGCTTGGGGCAAAATCATCATGAATACTAATCCCCTATGTTCCTCTCCGGTCCAATCTTTGCACGTACACACATGACTAAAGAGACTCATGTATGAGGTCAAAAGGGGTCACAGTGTCCTTCTGTTTTTTTCTCCCATGATCCTTTGCAGGGAGCGGTCTAATATCTTTGAGCTGTTGGTAAACACAAACAGGTGCTGAGCGTCTGGCTGGCGGTGACTCAGCCCAGTGTGCGCTGTATAGGCCTTGACTAGACTTCACACAGTCCCTGTTTACGCTAATGTGGGGGTAAACACATTGCAGCCCAAGTCTTGGTTCTGCAGGCAGCTCTCTGTGCTTATAACCCCAGGGGAGAGTAGCTGGTGGTGGGGGGGGGGGGGGGGTGATACATTCAGGAGCTGCTATTTAACCACATGCAGGCTGCTGCTGATTTGAATGGGCGAGGTGTCAGGAGCTTGTTTGATAGGCCTCACATAAAATAAACACACACACACACAACAAGCGCATAAATCCCCCAGTATCTCTCTCTCTCTCTCTCTCTCTCTCTCTCTCTCTCTCTCTCTCTCTCTCTCTCTCTCGCTGTCACACAATCGATGAGTTGCTTTTGCCGACTGTTAATTCAATCAATGGCAAAGTAGCGCCGAGCCAAGCCACTCTCGCTAGCCCATTAATATCACCCTTTTGTAACAGCACTGCATGCGCCTTAACAAACCAGACATTCATCGTAATGTAGCCATAATGCAATGATGCACCGCCCTGGGGAAGGTCACTCTCACTCTCTCATTTCCTTTCCTGACCATTTGTGACGCAGACAGACAGGCAGGCGGAGAGAGATGGAGGAGTGGGAGTGAAGGGATGTGAGAATAAAGATAAAGAGAGGAGGATGTGGTGTGAGAGAAAGAGAGAGATAGAGGGGAGAGGTGTGGGAAGATGAATGTGACGGCAGGGAGGAAACAGAAGAATGGAGTGAGGAACAGGCTGAGTATGCGTTAAGGAGGGTGAACTGGGAATTTCAACAGATAAAAAGGATGGAAGAGAAGTAAAGCAATGGTGCGGTAATGCATGTTTTATAAGGGAATGTCGGAGACCGTATCCACACACAAGCTTCCATACCAAGGAGAGACAGGGAGAGGCAGGTCATCCAGCAGGGACAACATTTTTATGAGGATTTTTTTTAATCTTTTTATTGATTTATACATGTTAATGTATCTGGCAGGTAAACTCAAACCAGAAGTTAGATGCAGGGCCAATCAAGGCACACTGGGCTTTTTTGGGAGGCGAGGAGCATTTCAGACAGAGGCTGAAAAGAGGAGATTTAGCGGTGGCACAGTGAGAAATATAAAGTTTTTTTGTTTACACTAAACCATAAAAAACTGTTACTAGAAACCAAAATACAGTTTTGTAATTGTAAATGGTACAAATATGCCTGTTTAGTTTGGAACAGTTTTCAATCATTTCTAACTATAGATAGTGGGTAAACCTCACTAACTGTATCTCACCACTGATAATCAGTCTTGTGGCCGAAATCTTTGGAGAGGTGTGACATTCCAATCACTCAGCCTGAATTTAAAATGTACATATTGCACTCTTGGCCAATAAAGATATTGGGCGCGCTCCAACAGGACTATCAGTATAGCATGCTGTCTGAAGGGGAGGTGAATGGTGATAAGGATGGGGGTGTGGGTGTGGGTTGAAAAAGCTCACACATACAGTAAATGGAGGGTTAAACAGCGTTTGACCAGAAACAGGCTGGGAAGGACTGCTGAGGTGATGGCTTTTGCACAATTCCATAAGGAGTAGGGCATCTCCCATGTGTGTCTGTAATAGCCTACATGCAAGGGGGCAAAATTATTCTACATCTCGCAGAGTGAAAGATGACATGTTAAGATCACACACATCATCAGCAGCTTTGGAGATGAATAGTGGAGGAGTGAATGGGTACAAGCCCAGAGGGGGTGAGCGCAGAGAGAAAAAGGAAAATGAATAATTAAGATCGGAAGTGGATTTGAAACACAGAACATGAGGTTGAAAAAGGGAATATAAGTGTTAGCTTATAGTGAGTGCTGCAGCTGTGGAGTGGAGACGCCGGCTGTTGGTTATGTAAAGCACAGCCAAGTGTGAGAAAAGGTTGTCACCCCTCACATCAAGGACTAACACCACACACACACACACACACCTAGACTATATATCAAGGTTTAGTCTGGCAGACAAAGCAACGATATCCATGTGTATTGTATGTTTGAAAAACCTCCAAACATAATAATAATGTAAATTGTCCAATACTATCGCTATTAGATAGGCTTTGCATACCTTGTATTTTCACTTCATAAAGAAACATTCACGATATACATTTTAAAGTATTTGCTGAGATCTGAAACACTGGCGATGTCGCTACAATGAAACTTGACGGTGGCAAGAATCCCAAGCAGTCAAAGTGTCAAACACACAGGCTGTAAACAACCTGTTCATCAACATTGTCTAAATCACTTCATCTGGAGGAAAAACAGAAAGTAAGCACAGCTGGAAATCCGTAACTGCACATACAGTAACAACATGAAAAAACTAAGGCAAGCACTATAGGTCAAAGCTGGATCGGAAAGCAGGTCACAAACTGAAAGCCTTCAGGTTCAGCACTGGGATCTTGGAATGTTGGTGTAGTGGCCACAGTTGGAATTGTATCTTACAGAATTCTTTGTAAAATCGATGCCATGAGGTAAAAAAAAAAAAACACACATTAAAAAGTTTTTAGAAGTCTTCAGCCAGAGAAGGACTCCAGTATGACTTTCAAACCAGTGCAGGTCCTTCATTGCAGGCAGCTGTGCTAGGCCGAAGCTGCCAAATGTCAAGTAACTATGCTGACCTCCACCATGCTTCTTCCAGTGGTATTCTGGAATTGAAGGTAGACAGTTCAATTGATGGATTCTGTTTCAAAGAAAAATGAGGAAAAAGGTGTATTGTTTTACTGGTTTTATAACTCTAGTCGCTGATGATCCCTTTCTTCTGCCAGCTCCTCCTGGGGGATCCTGAGGTGCTCCCAACCACATGAGATATATCATCTCTCCAGCGTTTTCTGGATCCTTTCTGTGGTTCCTACCAGTTGGAACTTCCCGGAAAGTTTTCCAAAAGAAAAACCAACTCTGCCGCTTCACCTTTTGCCTCAGGGGGTGTTTAACAGTCTGCACAGCATACCACACCCTCTGTCCTAACACCATTTGATTCAGATAAAGGAATATTCCCCAGAGACCAGTTAATGGGGGGAAAAGTAGAAGAAACATCAGGAAGGACTAGAGAGGGGACGGATCCCTCTCCCAGGACAGGCAGATGGCATGTGAACAGAACAGGTCAAAACAAAGCCCTGAAGAAAAGAGATGCGTTGGTAGTTGGCAACTTATGAGAGACAAAAGCTATGCATGATATACTGTATAAGCATTAGTATGAAAGAGTTTACCGTTTGTTGTTTTGTTGGCAGAACACACATGGACTAGTCAGACCACAACAACTGGTTAAGAGACACACTGAAACTGAGGGCGGACTCACACTCGGTCCAGTTGATTCGTGCCATGTTTGAGCGTGATTGTCCCTCCTACCCCTCTCGCCTATACACCACACATTTAAAAAAATATATCTGTCAATATCTGTGATCTGACATGAGTATCGGTACCATACCGAACCACACTTCTTCCAACCATGCCAAGTAAGTGTACCGTGCTAGAGTATGGTACAGTGCATTCACACTGGTCACACAAATAGACTTTAGCCATCAATCATGCCTTGGCACGGTATGATTGCCTAGTGGGAGTCCAACCTGAGACCGACCCTCTGACAGGATCATGGAAGAATAAGAATAAGCACTAATTGAAAGTTAAGGTAAAAAGATTACTTTTAAGTGTAGATTTAAAGGTCTCAATTGAGTCAGTTGCCGACAGGGAGATCACCATGCAGCCCGCTGACTTCTTATCAACTCTGAGTTACAGACAGGAGCCCTGTTATTCTGAGCGTATATATACGATATAATGAGATCAGCAGGTATAAAGGTGTGAGCCCATTTCCAATTTTATGAGATATGAGAAGCCCCTTAATGTCAGATCTGACATGAATAGGGAGTTGATAAAAGAGGAAAAAAAGGGGACGCTTACCTTGGGCGATATGTAAATTTGATCACATGACACCAATGTGAGCTTGGTTTTTAAGTTAAGATTCTATCTGCAGCATTCTGAAAGCCCTTTGAAGACCAGCCCAACAAAACATTACTATGTTCAGGATGAGGCGAATGGCATGTCAGGCGTTACTGTGAGGTGATCAAACCCCTGTCTGTTTGGAGCAGGGGCCAATTACCATTATCTCAGATTGATCAGAGATATCATCCTGAAGCAATACAGCAACGGCCTGTCGTCATACATACACACATGCGCTGCTGTTTTCACGCCTAACAAAAGATCCACTGTGTTGCGGCGCACACCTTCACCACAGAGAAATAGGACTCCTGACTTGCTTTTTACCCCTCTTGACAAAGACCTCAGTCGCTGGTTCAAAACAAAAGGGGCACAAGAGTGTGTGTGTGTGTGTGTGTGTGTGTGTGTGTGTGAGACACTTGTGTGTTTTCATAGTCACGCATCGCACACTACTGATGGATCGGATGTGCGAACCCTGCGCCGTACATCCGCTACATTTTTCATGCCCTGAGGATTCTGGGTAGATAAGGGGGAGATAGTGTTTTGGGAAAGCCCCCATTGAGGAAGATCAAAGGAAAAAGTGTGCTAATGTTATGAGTATTTATCGAGCAATGTAAGTCAATTGTAGTCAATGAATGTCATCCGAGCTGAGGGACGAGAGACCCTGACTCCCCGCAAGATACACACAGCACACACACCAACACAATCTCTCTCTCTCTCTCTCTCTCTCTCTCTCTCTCTCTCTCTCTCTCTCTCTCTCTCTCTCTCTCTCTCTCTCTCTCTCTCTCTCTCTCTCTCTCTCTCTCTCACACACACACACACACACACCCATACGCACAAACACACACAGAAACACACACACACACATACATACAAAGGCCAAAGGCATATACGCTGAAATATAAACATAAACTCCCACAGTGGGAGTTTGCAGCACACATACAAAAACACACACACACACACACACTCACGTGCACACTCAAGTGATCAGAAAGCGCTTTGTGCGTGAGGTTGACACACACACACACACACACACACACGTGCTCACACGACTGCACTCAGCAAAATAAAAATCTCATTATGCTCATGAACCTGAAGGTATGAGAGCAGTCTCTCATCTCAACCCATGGCCCGGAATATTAAAAAGGCTTTCTGCCTTCTCTCCAACTCCCTGGCTCCCCTCTCTCTCCCTCCCTCTGCATACATATGACTGCATCTCTCCATTTCCACACTCACTCGCCTTTGGGATCAAACGCACTCATGGTACCCCAGGGGCCCGCGCTGGAAATGAATTGCAATTACAGACCCTCTTTTTCTCACAGTGTTTTTCTTATTTTTTTTCTTGTGTATAGCTTTTAAAAGTTAAACAGAATACAGCATACTGACCATGTCCACATCTATCTATCTATCTATCTATCTATCTATCTATCTATCTATCTATCTATCTATCTATCTATCTATCTATCTATCTATCTATCTATCTATCTATCTATCTATGAGCCCCTTAAGACATGCATTTAATCATCTAAACGTGATAGGAATTCATCATAGTCTTTTACTAGGTTGGACCATTGTGTAACACTGTTTATGTAACTCTTCCAACACAGAACAAGTCTTCATTGAAGGCTGTCACATTAAGGCTTAATACACAGCTAAGCACAAACACACTTCTGCTTTCACCAGCTCAAGAGCTCTGTAGTGAATGTATTAATTAATCACCACCAAATGTATTTGTACAGCACCTGCTAATGGTTATTGCAATTTAATTTGATTATGTTGTACAGGTGACTAACAAGCAAATGATTAGACAGCGCAAATATAAACAGTAGACCAACTGCAGAGTAATTACTGCAACACAATGAGAGACACGTGTGTGTGTGTGTATACAGAGACAAATATGTTAGATTGATATTTCCATACACAAATGAAATATTCAAAACAATGAAATCGGAAAAAAAATATATAACTATCATCACATCAACAAACAAACAAAATCCTAATAATAAAGCACACACATACAATTGTGAATAGGCCTAAAGTAGAACGCTACATTAACACTTTTTATCTCTACATGTACTATGAATAAAAGTGTACTGTTGTCTCCAGCCAGTAATCATTGGGGGAAATTACGATACAAGCACCAATACAAACATAAATCAGTGACATTGACATTGAAACATCAACCGCCTCACATTGAAACTATACTCTCCTGTGACATGCACTAAGAGGCAGATTTATGTCGGCCCTTAATGGAGACCCTTTTTTATTTCCGCACACTAAAAGGCAGTAAAGTGGCTTTACCATCCACTAACACTTCACCTGTCATTTTGTGTGTCAGGATGTGTGTGCGTGTGTGAGCGTATGGGGTTCTCGTTTCTGTTTAACATGTACTGCAACTTACACAATAACCCCTTGGATACTGGCATGTGTTACTGAATGGGACTTTGCATTGCCAGTTAACTTGAGTATGATGTTGAGGCACAGACAGTGGGCTAGGGGCTAGACTCAAGGTTGGGCGTGTACCAAGAAAGTATGTGTGTGTGTGTGTGTGTGTGTGTGTGTGTGTGTGTGTGTGTGTGTGTGTGTGTGTGTGTGTGTGTGTGTGTGTGTGTGGGGGGGGCATATTGATCCCACATGACGACAGTCGGGCTGTCTGATCTCAGCCGGACCCCCTAGCCCCCCATGGAGCAATGTGCAGCCGGTCAGTCCCCATGGCAACCAGTGTGTGTGTGTGTGTGAGTGTGTGTGTGTGGGCTGTCGGGTGAGGGAGACGTGTCTGCAGAGAGTTTCATTATACACCTCCTTCTCTAGCTTCATCTCTTTCTGCTTTGTTCTCTCACTCTTCTTCTTTCCTCACTCTACATCACTCCTTGTCTCTGAAAGACCTGCTGAATGTAAGAGTGTGGGGGGTGGAGGGGTGTTCCAGTATGGTTCTATTTCTGTGAGGACATATTTGAATATTAGACAGTGAGTGGAAAGTGAGAACATTTTGGCCAAGGTCTATCTAATGCACTGCAGTATGTCAATGAGTGTCCTCCTATGAATTACAACTATAACCACTGAGTACATTCGGTCAGTCTCCTCTCTGCGGATTTAAAGCAAGACTTTTTTGTTTGTTAAAGAAATTAATATATATTCTACTTAAAATACTAATAAGAAATAAAATGCACCCTATGCTCTATTCAGTATACACACAAGGGTTTTCGTGCTACAGCCCTACCGGATCTGGTATGACCATGCTAGCTAATGGTGGGTAATTATAGCAAATGTTGATTGTTGGATAGCTATTGTTGTGTAACTGTCGTTATTGAGTCAGTTTGCTGAGTGTATGAGCCCTCCTCTTCTCTTGTTACTACTACACAATGTGTTGTGCTGTCTATTATATTTAATCGATATATCGTCCAATGCAGTTTTTACCAAATAATGGGAAAATGTATGGTGAATGATCAGATCATCGTTTTTTAAACAAGGTAGGATACGAGGTAGGATAAAGAAAAAAAAGGGAAACACTTCTACTAGCTGAAATTTGTATCAATGTATTTGTTATATGAAGAGAACTATAATTTGCCATTATCCTGTTATTACCATTTGTGACAGTGGCTGATTTTCAAAAACGGTTAGACAATTTATAGAGTTAAAGTGTTCTTATTAGTAACTTGAAGACATATTGCATTTGCTGCAGACTGTATGTCCAGCAGTGGATGTATAATCATTATGATATACAGTGGGTAATGAAGGAACATGTCACTGATGTTTTTGATGTTGTAAATCACAATGGAGCTCTTTGGCACAGATGACTAAGACCATGCAGATATATGCTGTAAAATTAGCTGAGTGGAGGCAAGAGTGTAAGCGATCAAAATCCATGTGATAAAAGACATTTATAAACACAGAGAGACCAACAGGGGACATGGAAGACACAAGGAGAAACATAGGGAGTGTCACTTTGGTTAAAAAATAAATAAAAGCCTGAGAAAATGGTTGTATTCTAGCAGAGCTCTTTATGGTCCCTCAAGGAGTCCTAAACAATTTACAGGCATTAGAGGAATGTTCTCCGGTCCACACAGCTACTTTTCTTTTCACTAATCTTAAGAGTTGTTTGGATCAGTAGTTAGATACAGACTCACTGTAACAACCCATGCACATTAAGACTCATGTCGTTTTAATGTGTGTGACCAGGTCAGGTGTTGAGCATGGTGATGAGATTAAATTCAGCTTAACCTGAGTGTTTAAATAAGTACTTGCTGCACATGTTGAATGCCCTGATACACAACCTTTCAGGTGAGCTTGGTCTGTGCCATAATACTAGAAATGTATTAAAAATCTGCTTTCTCTCTGCACATCACCAGGATGACAGTGTCTCTGTTTTCGACAACCGAACACACATTCAGATACACTCCCAAAATTAATTAGGACACTCAATCGTGCCCCTCTTCCCCTTGTGGCTATTTGAGTAGGCCTGCTATGCACTTAGGCCAGCATCTTGAAAGCAAGTAAAACACAACATTCTATACTAAAAGACACACAAGCTATAAGCTCTCCAGAGGCACTCAAAACTAATTTGTTTTCTTTCTGAAAGCCAAGGTGTGGCTAGCATAGCGTAGCTTACTGGAAGAAGTGTACATGAATGTCAAGTATAATGTGATACAGTATCTGTGTATCAATATAGTACATCCAAAAAGTAATCCAAATAGCCAAAGGTCACTCAATTTTTTTGTTTACTTCAGACTTCCCCTTTAACCCAGAGCCTGTGCTGTTGGAATGTTCATTTAATAGACCTCTGTTTAACGTCATCAATACATTTCGTAATTAAGCCAATGACTGTGCCCTTGTATTTGTCAATTATGTTGCCCCTGGTCACTGAACTCTCTGTAGCCCCAAATCTGATTGGTCGGACCAGTACTGAATGTTCTGGGCACAATGAAATCAGCCTCCAGCCGTAAGGTCTTTTCTGTCTATAACTCTGTGGCATTGTGTAGTGTAATGTACACTGATGTCGGAACAACTTAATGTTAACTCATTGGACAATGGCAATAAGGACAGCATAGGATCATGAAGTGCTCTAGGTTAGGAGAACTATCGAATAAATGATCTCAACATCTGAGTAACGCCTGCAGTGCAAAAGTGTTGTCCACCAATGATCTAATGTGGAAGCAACTTCTGCATACATATTGTGGAATAGAAGTTGTGAATCGATAAATAAATTAAATCAAACAATTTCAATTTTTGAAACAAAAGTTCCTCTCAGCGCCATTGCCGAATCTCCCCTCTTCAGCCTATGTCTGAAACGCTCCTCCGTCTCTTTCAAACCCTTGTGTGGTGTTCGGGCCTGTGGGACCCATTTTCATTTTTATCAAAAGAAAAATTATACTATAAATTATAATTTCAAACTGAGATTCATTGGCCTTGGCTCATTTACTGTGAAGAACATATATCAGAAAAACAAATTGGTCACACACGCTATACACCCCCCCCCCTACACATTTATATTACATTCAGGATATTCGGGTCTACTGGACCCAGGGCTAATACAAGTGGGGAAATTGTAGGTTTTGGAAGAGAGAGAAGCTTTTAAAGATGATGTAGAGTTAGAGGGTTCAGAATGTGAGGATCACTCACTCTCTCATGATCATTACTCATGATAAACTGTTTATCAGGGGTCGGGTCTCGGGGGCAGCAGCTCGAGCAGGGGACCCCAAACTTCTACTTCCCGGGCCACAGTAAACAGCTCTGACTGGGGGATCCTGAGGTGTTCCCAGGTCAGGGTGGAGATATAATCTCTCCACCTAGTCATGCGTCTAACCTGAGGCCTCCTTCCAACTGGACATGACGGGAACACCTCCCCATGGAGGTGCCCAGGGGGCATCCTTACCAGATGCCTGAACCACCTCAACTGGCTCCTTTTTACACATAAGAGTAGCGTCTCTACTCCAAATCTCTCAGGATGACTGAGCTTCTCTCCCTATCTCTAAGGGAGACACCAGCCACCCTCTTGAGAAAACCCATTTCGGCCACTTGTACCCGCGATCTAGTTCTTTGGGTCATGACCCAGCCTTCATGACCATAGGTGAGAGTAGGATCCAAGATCGACCGGTAGATCGAGAGCTTAGCCATCCAACTCAACTCTCTTTTTGGCACAACAGTGCGGTAAAGCGAGTGCAATATTGCTGCTCCGATTCTCTGGCCAAATTCAGGCTCCATTGTCCCCAAACAAGGCTCCAAGGTACTTGAACTCCTTCACTTGGGGTTAGGACTCATTTCATATCTGGAGTAGACAATCCATAGGTTTCTACTAGAACCATGGCCTCAGATTTAGAGGTGCTGATCCTCATGCCAACTGCTTCACAGTCGGCTGTGAACCAATCCAGTGAGAGCTGAAGGTCACAGACCGATTATGTCATCAGGACCACATCATCTGCATATAGAAGTGATGAGATCACAGTGAGGATCACATTTCTGAAATTTCAGAATCTGACAGTGACTTTGAAGAAGAGAGTGAGATTGAGCATCAGCTACAGTAGTTCCAAAACGAAGACACAGGACCA
Organism: Ammodytes marinus; assembly: GCF_949987685.1. Classification (NCBI taxonomy): domain Eukaryota; kingdom Metazoa; phylum Chordata; class Actinopteri; order Uranoscopiformes; family Ammodytidae; genus Ammodytes; species Ammodytes marinus. The sequence continues at coordinate 9,229,121 of NC_137216.1, read as the reverse complement.
GCCTTCAGCAGCCAGCCCTAGGACCAGCCCATTAGCTTTGTAGTGTAAAGTGACCTGAATGGGTTAAATTTCCAATTAATTTCAAATCAATTAAAATCAATAGTTATGAAAACCCCTGCTTCATTTGTTGAATTTATTCCCCTTATATCTTTTTTTTACAATTGTTTTTCTTGTTTTATTACATTTTACTTCAAAACAGACAGAAAACGAGTAGTACTTTAATTCATAAATGTGATCTAACAAAGGTAAAGGGCAAATATTAAACATGTATGCTGTTTATATTTCTTGCAAATAGGATGAAGTAAACATCTGTTGAGTATTTTAACATACAATGTTTGATTGTGTTGAATTAAAACCTCCTAAAATGCATTGGGTCCACCAGACCCATGAACACTGGCTGTGTAACAACAATATGAACACCACACAAGGGTTAAGCCCTGTTTGCTCCCATAAGTAAGTCTGCTCTGATTGGCCCTGAATCTAACCGCCAGTTGATTTCAGATTCAGGGGTATCTGGGGGTGTGGCTTATTACAGGTGGAGGTAGTCATAAGGTAAATTGGTAATACGGGGCTTATCCCCTTATGACATCATAAGGGGAGGGAAATCTGACTGGGGTGGTGTTTTTTTTTCTCTTGCCTCACCAACCCATAATAATGTTGAAAACCCATTAAAAAATGCATTTTGCACAACAGGTTACTAAGACTTGGCAGCTGTCCTCTGTGCCAATTTTACACAATATTTGTTCAGGATACAGTGTGTAAATACAACAGGCAAGAAGTATATCTATGGGCATGTTTTCACTGTTTACAGAACCCCTCAGCTTCCAGTCTCTATGATAAGCTAGGCTCAAGCTCTGCTCGTAACACATACACATGCAATTTATCACCAATTTTAAGATACAGGTACAGAGTTACAATAGATATATGCAATTGTGCCGCCAACATCTAGATATCTCTTTCTATATCACTTAGTGTAATCAAAAGCATAGCAGAGTGAGAAGCAACTAATGCAGAATGTATATGATCTGCAGCGGAAACAATTTGTTAGCACAAATATCTAATATCTAATCTGCTAAACTTGTTAGCAAACACTTGATTATTTACACATCCGAAGGTTGTGAAGCAACATTATTATTATTTTGTATTAAGTTGTTTTTCTGTTTAACTGATGAACATAAGTCAAATATTCACTCTCTTTTTGCTTTTGTTTTTTTGGTCTCTACCAACTCCTGAAAAAAATCTCCTTAGCTGCTAAATGCTCTACCTTGTTCACTAGCCAGTCGCTAACTGTGTGCCTGCTGTTTGCTGCTGAGCAGGTGGTCTGCAATGGGTATTTGAGCTTTTTCTCTGAAAACAGCTGCCTGTCATTAAAAAAAAACATAAAAAATTAGTAGCACAATGAGTCAAGAAGTGTGGTCCAGAGCCAGAATTTTAGCGTCTTAGAAAATTGCTACAGCTAATCAAGTACTTAAAGTCGGAGTCAACCATGCTGGAGCAGCTTGTTGTCAAAATGAGCAAGTATCTCCTGACAATTCGCTATGTCCGTACTGTGTATGCACTGAAAAAGATTATAGTGTTAATACACAGTCTAGGCTTTCTAAATTGGTATGTAAACAAAAGGGACCCGCCTTAGCTAGCAACATGCCAGTTTACAGAGCCTACAGTGAGCTATGTATTAACACTGGATTTTTTTTTCAGCATGTACACAAAGGTAGCGGATCATGAGGATATATCCACTGATTTTTCTACAAAAAGTTAGCCTGGAAATCCAGACCCTGATATCTTGAACGATAGAGGGTCTGGCCACGATCAATAGTAATTTCCAACTCAAGGGGCGGCTCCTACTCGTGCATTTCAAATGTCACTGCACGCAGTTGGATAGCACTACAACCAATCAGAGCGATACACAAGGTGACGTATTAAGCCCCGTTCGTTTAGCGAACAGCTGTTAAATTAAACTTTTGCCATGGTCGGTCGGCAAAACAGAACATTCCACTTACTTGCTAATGAAAGATTTGAGTGCCGTCTTCCAAATCGTAAAGGGTCGAGGCCAAAGCAGTCTTAAACTCAAACAACATATCCGCAGCCAACTTTGATGTTTACTATCACGGTTTCGACGTCGCATGCACGTCACTGTCGTCATTCGGTTACGTCCGCCCCAGAGCACCATACAAAGGGCTCTGGCGCGCCCATATTAGAACCAATTGAAACGTGAGTCTGGATTTCTGGACTTTCTGAAAAAGCTTCAATGGAGAGTGTCCAGACCAACAGGCGCAGCAAATTTAATTTGCCAGCGCCTAGTGGCAGGTCTGGGAATGCCAGGCTAACAAAAAGTAATTTTTTCTCTTGAATCGCTGACTCCACCTTTAATAAGTTGTAATGATTGACATTCCCATAGCTACATACAGTGCACACACACACATAATACCAGAATGCAATGAAACGTCAGCACATGAATAGTAATGTGAGTCAGTGACTTTGAAAATGTGCAAAAGTATCTCAAAGGAAGGAATCCTTTGGTCTTTCTCCTTCCCATACCTATATTTTTTCTTCCTTTGTCTCACGTTCTCTTTCTCCAACTCTCGCTAACAACAGTGAAGTCAACAAAGTGAGAGGCTGCTTGATGGCAAAGTTCAAAGAGAGATCAGGGCAGTGGGCGGTAGCAGAACACGCACCCCTAAGCACTGAAGCTTTCCACAGCCACCACGCTCCATTTACTGCAAGCACACACACACACACACACACACACACACACACACACACACACACACACACACACACATCCACATATCCAAACATATGGTGAGGCATTATGAACCAGACACACACACAGACACTCAAGAGAAAATAAATACATAATGTAAAAGTACACATTCAAGCATTTAGACAGTTGCACATATGGATACTCTTGCAGCTATGCAGAAAACAAACAAATGGGTGGGTCAAGGTCAGAGACTCTTTATTGTTTGTGTGTGGGGGGGGGGAGGTTGCGCGTGTGTGTATGTGAGTGTGTGTGCTTGCGTGTGTGTGTCTTCACATGTCTTATTCCCTGTGTATGCTTTCATTCAAGTGCAACGCATGGGCGTGTGTATGTGTGTGTCTTTGTGTGCACTGGTGAGAGAGTGTGTACTAGAGACTTAATGCATCAGGGCATTCGTGAGCTTAAATAAAGGCCTTAACTGTAAGAGTCTGATGACACTTCCATTGAAAACAGGTGGCTATGATGTAAGCCAGCACACTAAACTTGCTGTGATGTATTTTCAGGATTTGTGAAAACATGTGCAAAAAAAGAAAATATTTTTGTATTTATCCAAATCCAGATGCCCATATCATACTGTGTTTGCCCTGAGTATGATCCATCTGATTTTCCTGAAGATACTTTCTATAAGTGATATATATTCTCATTGAGGGACTATGTCATTTCTGCTAGTTTGTTGAGCTATACGTGCATAATTAACCAAACATAGCCATGCAAACTGTTACATTGCGTTTGCCACGGGAACCTGCATGTATTAAGGAGTCACTTGCCACACCTTACAATCCACCTTAAACATCACTAAGAAGATTGCTGACCATCCACTGACTGCACAATGCATAATCACATTAAAGTTGAATATACTGGTATTTTGTCTGCACCAATTATTCCATCACAGTTATATGAATACTGCTATGTTTGTAATACTCATGTGCCCAATATTATAAGATTAGCATTCATTGTGTATGTGTCCTAATATGTGCAGTTTATGTGAAAGCATCTATTGACCTCAAATGAGAAAGCCTCTTCTGGAACTTCCATAGTAAAAAAGTAACATTCATAGACAGTAGGCCACTATGCCAAAGTATGAAGTTGTAGTTGGATATTATGAGTTCCCCACAGACTCTTTACTAAATACAGCTTAACTACATCCACCTAGTTTATTTCAGTTTGGGATCTGTTAGATACCTTTGTTTATGTTCAGAAGTTAACTATCAAAGTCAGTTCTTTATAAGCTCCCATTCTAAAAGTTAAAATTGTGTTTGAATAAAGAGATTTGCCCTACCACCCTGCACCCCATCTGCCTTTTCTTTACATTTCACTCCGCGCACAAACACACACATCACACACACATCACACACACACACACACACACACACACACACACACACACACACACACACACACACACACACACACACACACACACACACACACACACACACACACACACACACACACACACACACACACACACACACACACACACACACACACACACACACACACAATCAAGACGCTAGGACATCTAAGAGAGAGCTCACCCTGTGGAGGATTTGTTCCAGTTCACTGACTAATGGCAACCAGGGAACTTTTTGTTCCCCCCCTTGGCTTTCAACTTCAAAACTGTAATTAAAACAGGCAATCCATCTAGAGGGCCTGAATAATAATATTCCTACAGCATTAGGACTTAAAACATATGTTCAGTAACTTATAATGAACTGGATATACAGTTCTACCTAAAACACCACATTCTAGTATGTCATTTCTAATATCACATGGAAATACTTAGTCATTTTTTGGAATTTTACAAGTTACACCTCAAGGCCACCAACATCACTTGAGTACCAAGAAGTCTGCACACCACAGATCAGAATTCATCAATAAATACATGCATATTGGTCACGTATTATGCTCACTTTCTAGTACAAAGTTATAATTTGGGTTTCCACTAGAAAATGTGTAGTAAAAAATGTGTAGTGTCCATGATATACAAACAATGCATAGGACAAAGGCAGGTGGTGACATCATACCTTGTTTTGTGTTTATTAATTACGATTACTACTATCATTACTTGCTAAAGTGTATTAATTTAGGAATAATGCTTTTTAAATTATGAATCAGGCATGTACTCGTACTTAACAAATGCTACATGCTGTGTAGATATTATAAAGTTTAGAATTATTCTTCTCCTTGTTGTCCATCTGAACCCTGTGGAGGTAGAAGTATACAGACAGTAGCAGGCTAGTGGTGTGGCCTAAAGGATGTCTTTTTGGTGGAGAAAACTTGGTGTTTACTGCCTGGTTGCATGGATTTAAGGGACATTTGAGAGCAAAGTTCTCAAATGATGATCTGTTTGACTAGATTGATTTTGTTAAATTACTTTTTATTGCGTGTGTACTCTGTGAGCTTTAATATTTCATCTCCGTGTAATTCCAACTAGAGAGAAAATCCTTCAGTGTGGTGGCAGTAAAGGATTGAACCCAGGCTGTGGAGAGAGGATGGCAGCAGATGGTACGTTATGGTACGGGATTCCCCTCGTACGCACACATGTGTAAAATGCTTTCCTGATGTGACTTAAGACAGGAAATGAACATCATCTGCCATGCAGTATTTAAGCAAATTGTCCTCTGTGTGTGTGTGTGTGTGTGTGTGTGTGTGTGTGTGTGTGTGTGTGTGTGTGTGTGTGTGTGTGTGTGTGTGTGTGTGTGTATGTGTGAATACATTTGTCTTAATGTGAGAGTGGTGCATTGTTGGAGCAATTTAGTAAATTGGTATTTAACTGGTTTTGCAGTGAGCACATATTTCGATTGGGATACACACATTTCTTTGTTTACCCGTCAAATGGAACTGTTATTTGTTCGGCAGCTCAGTTACTTTTGCAGAGGAAAAAACTACCAATGGCTCATTCCCCATTGTCTGTCTGTAGTAGGGGACATAATGCTATCTGAATGACTTAACACTTGAACTTGTATTTAACCTTGTTTACCTCATACACCCTCAACAAAGACAAAATGTGCTGTTGGGGGGAAATAAATGAAAGTTATTTAGTGATTACCCAAAGTGATTTCTTAACCCATTGATGACTATGGCAATCTAGGATGCATGTCCTTAATGCCTGAGGGTTTTCTGAAAAAATAGTACGAATTGTCAAGTCTACCAAAACCTTAATATCTAAGCCTGTGTAGCACATAGAAACATGAAATAAAATACATTTAAAAGTTAAGGTTCACAGGTTTTATTTAAACATGCTCCCTTAGCGCTTACAAACCAACAAATATTTCTAAAAATCGTCAAAATTAGATGAATTAGAAAATTATTAAATATTGTTAATAAATAGATGCAATGTGTTGTGTGATTTTCGTCAGTAGTCTATAGTAGACCTTGATTCTGCGCACCAAACGCCACTAACTGTTCTGTCGCCGACATAGCTGGCGTATTTTTTTTTATTATTTTGTTTTAGTTATTTATTTTTAATTTTTTTGATTGACATGATTTTCGGCAAACCACACAACTTTTGGGTGGTCACGTGGTCTTAAAAAAATCAACAAAACCCACCTCATGTGTATTTGAACCAATGACAGTGCATTCTATGCTGGGAATGCCATGAAAATTAGATAAAGTAATAATGCTGCGCAACGCAGCATCAGGCAGGAGAGCCAATGTGGCATCGCGCAGCAGCCGTCATCAATGGGTTAACTGAGATATCTACAAAACACATAACACAAACCAATACAGAAAGAAAATTGAGTAAATAGTTATTTTCTTTGACAAGCCAATTATGTGAAGCAGAGAGCTAAAGGATCAATACACCAATGAATTTGAATTACTTTCGGCCCATAGAATCTCCATTGAAAGCAGATTTTGTTTTCCCAGTAACATAAGAGGCCCAGAATACAAACATGCAAACAGGAACTTTACACATACAATGGTGGAGAGATGCCAGAATGATGGGCAGCCAGTCTCAGAGATGGCACTCCGAACAGTGATAGGGTTTTGGTGCCTTGCTCAAAGGTCACCTCACCTCGGCAGTGTCCAGGCACCTCTCTAACTATCAGTCCACACTCTAAAATTGGTCCACGCTGGACTTGAACCAGCAACCCTCCAGTCTCTAGCCTAAGTCCTTACAGACTGAGCTTCCGCCCCCTAAAAGTGAGTTCCCTGACTGGGAATCGAACCAGGGCTGCAGCGGTGAGATGACAAATGGCCAATGCATTGTGAAATGAACAGTTCCAAAAGGGTACAAACAAATATAGCAAAGAAATGTTCACACTTACAGTTTAATCACATACTCTTTACCTGGATGGTAGCATGCCTGGCCATTTTACGTTGTACAGTTGCTACTCATACATATTCAACCATTGGCTAAAAGGTTCCATGGCTAACATAACCTTATACGCTTGGTAGTAGCTCTATTCTAAATGAAAGAGTTGAAGACATCTTGGCAACTTCGGAGGCAAACAGCTGAGATCACATTCAAATAAAAATGGGGATTAATGACATGTACATGTCATCAGCAGCATGTAGAGTGCATTACTCCCTCTGTCCCATGGCTCTGCTCTCTCTCTCTTTATCTGTCTCTCTCTCTCTTTCTCTTTCTGGCCAGGCTTCTGAGAGTGTAAGGAGACAGACGGGCTCTTTGACTGGAGCGTAGATGCTATCGATGGTAGTTCCACAGGCCTGGCTTTGTTTCCTATCCTCCTCTCTCTCTCTCTCTCCTCCTCGCTCTCACTCTCCACCTCTCTCTCACTCTCTCCTCTCTCACTGGGCTCTCTCTCTCTCTCACCACACTCTCTCTCTCTCTCTCTCTCTCTCTCTCTCTCTCTCTCTCTCTCTCTCTCTCTCTCTCTCTCTCTCTCTCTCTCTCTCTCTCTCTCTCTCTCTCTCTCTCTCTCTCTCTCTCTCTCTCTCTCTCTCTCTCTCTCTCTCTCTCTCTCTCTCTCGCCAGGTTTCCCGTTGCTCATGGAATTTGTGAAACACGGAATAATGAGAGGTGTAAATCAAGACCGAGAAAATCAGCACTTTCACAAATTCTCAGGGGGGAAGTCTTGCAATAAAAAAAAGCAGGCAGATTTAAAAGGCCAGGGCCATAACACATTGCTTACCTCACCTACTAAGCACTCGTAGTTAGTTATGGAAAGTTATGGAGAAGTCAAGGGAATTTATATCATGGGCCCCAATGGGGACGCTCATTTCCTCTATTTATGCTGTCGTTTCTAACAAACCATACCATATCCTACTCACAGAGGGGGGGAACCGAGTAGCAGACATGAGCCTCATTCTAAGTCATTTCTCTTTCCACAAGGAATTTATGATTGTGTGCATTAAAATAACACCCAGTGCATTTTTGTACAATAAAACTTAATGCCCAAACTTCCCTGAATAATATGCAGAATAGATATTTTAAAAAGGGGGACATGTTACGGAAAATATCTGCAACTAGTAAAAACCCACAAAGGCTGAACTAAGAGTGTACCCAGAGTGTACCAATGTGGAGAGGGTAAACTGGGGGAATGCTGAGCCTCAGTTTAAGCCAGTTACATAACGTATAGTTGGGTTAGAGGCGGGTTATTGTGCTGATAGGACAGGTAGAAGTGAAGCTGGCAACGGAGATGCCACCGGAGCTATCCACCAGAAACATGCACGGCCTTCTGTGTGTGGAGCAGGAGAATGTGTGAGGAAGAAATGGGAAGTTTGAGAAAAATAATTGGGGGTTTTTGGACAAAAAAACATTTTCAAGTGAATTCCCAAAACAGATTTGATCCTTAAAATGATGGAATACTATGTTACTTTTAGTTAATATTAAAGAAAACATATTGAAATCTAGTTTCCTTATGAACATTCGGTGACAAATAAAAATCATCTGACAGTAATGCAAGAAAGAAATGAGTATAAGGCTTTTTATAATATACTGGTGTGGAAGCCAATTTTATATTGATTAGTTTAATACTCTTGTCTCTACATTCATTATTTTATCCTTTTATGAAGTGTATTTCCTCTCATCTTAGGGGCACTTTACACGGTGAAAACGTGAGTTTTCCCGTTTTTGGTTTAAAAAAAAAAAACCCGTTCAGACACAATTTATCTGACATCTTCACCCGTACACAAAGTTTTCAGAGGAAACGGGCCGAAATCGCTGAAGTAGCAGCCATGCCAAGCCAATAGTCAGCGGTGACACAGCCTAGTAGATAGCTCTTCCGGTACAATTTGATGCATAAAACCTTACTGTAACCGAAAATTAATGCCACTAACGTTCATAAAGCGGTTGGTGTAAGCTTGGGGTTACAAATATTGTAAAAGACAAGCTTTCTGTCCTCTTATTTCACCGCATTGAACTCGGAAAAACAGCAGACTTGCTGATAGTGAAGGGGCTTCGTGAGCGGATATTTTCCTGTTAGGCGTACTTCAAAATAAAAGTCAACTCACGTGTGTCCAGCGAAATGCTATGAATGTTTAGCCAGTGAAATGCTTTTACTGTGAAGCCGTAGCCTTAATGCTCCTTTTGTTGAACAGTAGCCTAACTTAACCGCTGCACGCTGATAGTGTTTTTTTAATGTAGAGCCGTGTCCCTGGCATATAGAAGTGACACACGTTTATTTAGCTAGAAAAACAGGCAGAGCACAACTCTTTCCCTATTTACTTGTAGGAGCGATTGGTGGCACGATAACAAATGCATCAGCAACAGCACAACGTCCATGAGCACAACGAATACAGCTCGGTGATCCGCCATTGTTGTTGTTGTTTTCCAACTGGCGCACGTGGACCTACAAAGACGGCGCATGCCTATTTATATCCAAACGCAATGCGCATGTGTGAGGGTGGAGCCGTGACGTCAGCGTTATTACGGGAAATGGTTTCGGTGTTTACAGGAAACCAAAACCGTTAAGTTTTCCAAAAAATCCTCCCTCGGAGGTGATCTCAAAAATCTGCGGTTCATGCCTGCGTTTGCGTTTGCGTTTGCTGTTTTCCTGTAAATGATATAGTGCAACCGCAGAAATTTTTCTGCGTATGCACCGTTTTGCGTGGCCGTGTAAAGTGCCCCTTAGCTACTGATATATCCTGTCTGGAGTTTTGTAATTAAATCAGTCTGATTGAGCTGACACCCTAGGTGTGGGCCATCCTGGAAGCTCCCAGATTCAGATTAGCATTGATGTCATCAAGAACCAAACTTGATTGTTCCATTGTTATTCTAGCTATCTGACCATGTCAACCATTGTGTATAAAGCAGCTCATTTTGTGTGTACAACTCAGTCTAGACCCTGGCATTGCTCTGGTTTTCTCTCCATGCATGAATGCTGACCATAATCATCTGTATTGTCTTTTGGAACTAAGTAAAGATGTGTTTTCATTTTGGACTATAGTGAAGTTTTCTTCAACCAAAAAACTTTTTCCACAATACTGGTAAATTGCAAACAAATATATTAATTAAAGGATGTGATTCTCATTATTCTATTGATCAAGCCATATTTTAAGTATAGGCTATATTTAAAATTTGTAAATATTTTTTTTTCGTACGTTCAAACTTTTTTCTCTCTGTAGCAATCTTGGTAGAGTATAAAAGTTCCTTCTGAAGGTGTTGATCATTTGAAATCATTCACCAATACATACTGTCATGGTCTTGAGTCTCAGTTATTTCCTTAAACAGCCTCTTTTTTCTTTTTTTGCAAAAATGACCAAACAGGATGACATGGTTAATTTATTGGGATCTAGTTTTTGCTGGCGGATGCATCTACATTTGTCTAATGAGTATTTCGGGCAACAGGATTGTCAATGTGGAACGGATTGAAAATAAACTAAAGTGTGTGTTTCATGATCCTGTGCCCTCACTGAGGGTTTGTAATAGCTTTTGGAAAACAATGTATTATGGTACTTTACTAAAGTTGGAAGACTTAAGAAACAGGTTAAAAAAAGAATGGCAATACATTATCCAAATGGGTTGATTTTCCCTCATGTTCCAAAAGTAGTGAATCCACAATCCAACCGGTGTTTTTTTAGACCTATATTTGAAACTGTGAGACTGTACTTTGTGTGCAGGCTACACATTGACTGTCTACTAAAACTAAGTTGAGCTGACACCATCAGAGTTACAATATTTGCTCAGACATGATTTAGCTCCTGTACAGCCGTTTAAAAAACATTTCACTACCAGCTAGTAGTAGCATCCTCATGATAAGCGGATTGACTTTGACATGTACAATTGCCGGAGTGCCCCTTTAATGGCAGCCGTTGCGAGAGTGCTAAAACACATTAGTCTATATTATTTTCTATCTTCCACAGCCTGCACACATTACAATCAAAGTGGGAAGTTTTTGGCATGTAAGACGCTGTTGCCATTTGAGTCACGAGCCTGCGACACTTCCATCCCCTCTCTCCATCTGTCTACCCCATGCAGCCTCTTATCTATATGTATGAGTGTACACAACCAGGGCATGTTGCACCTCCCACAGAGCCCATTCAAATTCATACTTAAACTAGGTTATACTGGGCTAATATCTGTGAAAAACTGTCACCCATGAGAAAATGATGTGGTTTTTTTTAGACCTCACATCTCGCATCTATTAAAAGAGAAAAAAGGAACACTTTCTTCTGGGATTTCTGCATGTGTCTGTGTGTTTTTTCGCCAGCTTGTTATACTATATATACAACGGAATGAGTCCAGGAATGTTCTCATTTTTCCCAGAATGCATTAACATAATGCAGATGTTAATGCTGGACCGCGTTTTTATACGGCTCGCGAGATGATCGATATGCTCCCCGCTGGAACACCGTCTGAATGGGAATTAAAAAATGTGTGATGAAAGCCAAGATCAGCAATAGATAGCACAGTAATCTTTTAAATCACTCCTTAAAGCGCACTGTATTTATTCTGCACCTCCTGGTTTGATTTAATATGTGCTGTGCTATCTGAACACTGTATGTGTCTGAAGATGGCTACAATCCAGGTTTGTGTAGGAGTCACATTTTGTTACCAATGACCCCCATATGTGTGTGATTGAGCAAGGCACTGTCTACACGCAAGACATGTAGAAAACTAAGGTAGAGCTGTTTTTAGTGTGTACTTAAATTTTAAATATTACAGTTGTTAATGTGGACCAATTCTTTGTGAGCGTTGTGCGTACTCATGGATTTAAGTTTAAGATTTCAGGGCTCACTTTCAATTGAATCCCCGAAAATATAAACTAATCTAATTGTACCGTTAATCCAAGCACATAGTTTGACTATAATCTGTTGTTGATTTTAAATCAAAAATGTCAATCTAATTTGAAGTATGGGACGTTTTGTCTTTGCTAAGATCCACGGTGGAAAAATGCCCAGATTCAAAAGCCAGACTCAGAGTATTCACATTGAATTTTTCCAGATTCTAGTTTTGGTAACCTGTCATCAATCTCCTTTTTCCCATAATCCCTTATTTGTCAGGTGCTTTTTTCACTTCCTGGCTTGGATAACACTACGCCAGTTCTAATGGAAGACGGCTGAAACCCACATTGACACAGCCATTTGAAGGTGCGGTTTGTTTTGGAGTTTGAATAAAGCTCAACATCCTTTGGTATAACTGGCCCATAAGTCTCCAGTCTGATTCCAAATGATTCTCGGTGGAGCAGCTCGCCCGTTTTCAAGTCATGGCTCACATCACAGAATGTTCTTTTTGGTCCAGCTTTGAGTAAGAGAAAGTTGTTTATGTAGTTAAAGGAATAGTTCAACATTTAAATTTGTTTAGCTTCTTGCCTCAATCTCTGGCTCAAGAAAAGGCAACAGAAACCTTTCCTGTAACTGTGTGTGCATTTTAGATATAGAAATGGGAAAAAGTCGCTCATCCAGGTTAGTTTAGATACTTTACAACATCACTTAATGCTTATGTGTGCTTGTTGGGACTTTTAGTTTTTATTTACCACGTTATGTCATTTTAGAATCAAATACATACTGGAAAGAAACCAGGAAGTGCCTGTGACGATCACGTATGTATTTGGAAGATTGCTTTTTTTTTCAACTATTCCTTTGATTAAGAAGGAGCTCAATAGAGTAATGTATGCAAAGACAGTTATAGCCTGGATTATTTTCACTTTTAATGAAGCAGAGTGAAGGGCAGTGATTCCCATTGCACACGCTCTAGGGATTATGACATATTAAGACATATGACTGTATAGGACTAAAATAGGCCACACAACAACAACCCAACCCTCAAGTTCACCAAAGAAAAGCCCCACAGAGGATGCACTTCCTGTGGGAGCTGAAAGGAGTTCAACCCACACGTGACATGAAGGTGAATCTGATGTATATGATATTATAGTGAGATATACATATATGACCATAATGATTTATTAGCTGTGCCTTGTATACTGCTCAACATTAAAGAGGATGCAGCCTCCAGCCCTGGGGACTGAGCTTTGTATGTTAAAGTTATTAATACATAATGAATGCACGCGCAAGGATATAAAGGACATGAACCCCAGTCCTCTCTTTCATCATTCTCTCCTTCCGTGTCCTTTTGCCTTTTTTTATTTCTCTTGTTTGTGAATTATACTGTAGTAATTTGTTTGTAATGCTTTTTGGATGTCTTCATTTTCTGCTTTTCTTTCTGTTCGTCAAGGCTGGACTACCAACCGTGAAAAGGACTGCACTCATTCATTTGTTTAGAATCAGAAGTAGATTATCAGCAGATGCTGGTGTTGAATAGGATTTATTTTATTCAAATATTATGACATGTGTGTTGTTTATACACATAACAAATGTCATAATCCTTATATATTTTGTCAACTGTGACAACCATATATACAGTACATACTATGTGTGTGTGTGTGTGTGTGTGTGTGTGTGTGTGTGTGTGTGTGTGTGTGTGTGTGTGTGTATTTCCCACAGTATATTGCTTTACACACACACACACAGATGTAATAAATAAAGTAAATTCTATACAACTAAATAATCAAAATATCTAGGTAGGAGGAATGCATGGTACACCGCTATGCAACCCGTGAAGACAGAAAATAGAGTTTTGCCAACAACAGGTTGAGGCAAACCAAACAACAAAAGGCATTGGCTTCACTCCAGACCAATACAAAGAATTACATCGAAAATCAACAAAAACAAAAAACAATTTGTATCTGGTCTGAAACATTTGTATAGAACTTTCCTCTGAAAGTGCTTTAAAAATGTTTTAGCAGCTCATTCACATGCCAGAACAGCCCTGCTGCTGTAAACAACAGTGAAACAGTAACTTTTAAAGTATCTTTCTAACTTCAAAACAGTGTTCCAGGTTTTCCAATTTTACTCTAAGGAAAGTTTGTTCATTCATTTATGAAAATAACCCTTATGTTTACTTCTTTGACACACTCAAAGTTATATAGTGCACCTTTAAATCAACTGCCATACCTGCCCCACAGGTTACTGTAAAGGCACACCGGGCCCATAATCGGGCAATGGACATCGTCAGAGAGTCTGGAGGGGGCGGGGACACGAGTCTGTTTGGTGTGTTCGGTGACATCGGCCTTCTTTTCACCTGATTCAGGTGAAACAGGTCTCCCTTGTAAAAGAGTCATCGGTCTCAATGGGATTTACCTGTATAAATAAAGGTTTAAAAAAAAATAAAAAATTTAAAAAAAATTCAACATTCTTTCAGCCGGAGCAATCTGATTGGTGGAGGTCTAGCAAATCAGTGAAGCCCGGAAGTGAGGATAGTAAACAAACCAGATAAACTGCGATTTCTCCTTCTTTTTTTCGCCTGCAACATCTTTTTTCTTCCACAAGAAGAAGCCCGAGAGCTGGCAACAGTATAGTACGCTACAGCAATGACTGCTCTGTGTTTTGTTCTAGAGAGCTTTCCCGTCCATTTCCGTTTTTTTGTTTTTTTTTGGGCCACAATACAGATTTTTGGCACTTGTTTGATCTCGTCGGGGAGACTGGAGCTGACTAACCCTCCCGACTCCATTTTCTGGCGACGTTCGGTAGTCGGCCCAGTGTGTCATCACCTTGAGACTAGAACATTTTGAGAGGGGCTTGCCATTTGCTGCTCCCCTTTTGACTTAGTTTGACTGTAGGGTGGGAGGTTGGAGCCCGATAAGAATCATTTCCCTAAAGGGATAAACTAATAGGTTGATCCAGCCATGCTGTCCTAATGTGATCTCTTTTGTAACATTACGTGCAATCCTTCCTCCATATCCGCTCCCTTCTGATTATAATTTTTTTCAAATCTACCTCATTTCCCATCTCCGTTGTCTAGTCCTCATTATTCCTCCATATTATTCAATGTTCTGACACCTTGCATGTGATTAGTCAAACGTGTGTGTGTGTGTGTGTGTGTGTGTGTGTGTGTGTGCGTGCGTGCGTGCGTGCGTGTGTGCGTGCGCGTGCGTGCGTGTGTGTGCACGAGGCAACTCATCATCAGCCAATCACACGGATCAGTGCAGATGATCCGGCTGCAGTGTATAAGAGAAAGAAACGCAAGCCATTGTCTTTATGACTGGCTCCTCCTTTTTCTGTTTCCACCGCATTGGGCCGGACCTTTCAGTCTCTGAGCCAAAACTGCTAATTCATCCATTTATATTTATGTATGCAAAACCCCTTCTCTCTCTCTCTCTGTCATTAAAACAATGCAAATGAAATGTAGTTTGCTTTGTTAGTTTATCTCTCTTTCCCCCTCAGATAGATACATAGATGAGGCTCTGTGCTGCAGTCATGCGCCACTGAACATTATGACATGACAGAACCACAGTGATCCGATAAGATTAACAAAAGAGCTCCATGATATATCAGCATCAGGGACAGAGAGATCTACTGCTTTGGCCCAGAAATAGGTGTGTCCAGAGAGAATACAAGGACAAGGTGAGTATATACAGTCTATGGGTCAAAGTTGTTGAATGGCGCTGGCCTCAGCAGCTACGTAAAACAGTGTAGCCTGTTTATTAATTCAATGAAGAGGAAAAACACCACACAATTAAAGGTGCTGTAAGCGGAATGGTTCTTTTAGCTAACTTCCTGTCAGTTACTGCAGTTAGCGGTCTCCTCGCTCGTCCCTACGTCACCACATTAATGCACTGCGGTCTTCAAGCAGCGAGTTATCTAGCATCATCTCAGATCCACAAGTGTGATAAAACATGATAAAAACCATCAAAACATACATTGGGAAGGATTTTTACCTGCTCCACCATTGTAGGTGCATAAACATTCACCCATCTGTCGCTCTGGCATGCACCGGCAGTGAGACCATGAGTGAGACGGGTGTCGGTTTGTAGCGTTCTCTCTTGTGATTGGATATACATTTCGGGATCCTCCAATACGTTTATTTGCCGATTACATGCAGAGCAGCTGACTGAGAGATCGGCTTTATGAAACGTGCACATTATGTAAGTGATCACTGTATGAATAAAGAGCGATTTAACACTTATTTTAACATAAATAAACCGCTTACTTCACCTTTAACAAAGAGCATTGCGCCGACATTTCTCTTAACACGAGACTTTCACTCTTGCCTAGGTGACCACACATGGCAGTTTATCTCTCGCACGGAAATTACTTTTCTGCCAACCAATCGACAGACTGCCGGACTGTGTAGCTCCACCCTTTTGGGACAGCATGGTACCACAACGAAAGGCTGAAAAAAAATTGCTGTGGCGCAGCATACGCTCAAATAAATATGTGCCGTGCTGCGCCGCACCGAACTGCACAGCTCAGTGGATACGAGGCCATTTAGCCAACCACTATAAGATCCCTTAGTTTGCTATATGGCCAATATGTTAGGCCTTCAATTATAATGCATTTCAGTTCAATTTAAAGAACTGAACATTAAAAGAACATTGTCTCTCACATAATGATCGAAAATTTGATTAAATAATACACACATAAAAAGGATTCATACAGCTACATTAAAGCTCCAACAGCTCCATACATACAGTAAATGAGAGGTGTGCAAAGCTGAACCGAGGAAACTATTTTCTGAAAGAAGAAATCACAGCACCTTTCAAGAAGAATAAGGCTTTCTCTAAGTGAGAGTGCATTGTTACAATCAATCCATGATTTCAGAGACAGTCGATGAGAGCAGAATTGGACAAAGTAGATGGAAAGAAGTGAAGGGATATTGTCCTCTTCGTGGTGGCATTAGAGGTATAGCACAAGAGGAATGTGTAGTTGAAAGGATATGGTTAAGTGCAAAAAGGGAAAAGCATGAGGTACTTTAAGAAGAAATTAGTCTTTTCAGCATTGGATGAAAGAATGGGGGGGGGGGCTGACTCCACTGCTGACTAGATATAAGAAGGTCAATCCACTTTTCGAGAAAATGATGGGAACCAGAGGCCTGGAAGACGCAGGAGAGTGAAAGCTTGAAAGCTAAGTCGTGGCGCCGCGGCTCCAATAGCATTTCTTTATTCTGCCGTGCTGTGAGGTCATCCACTCCGAGGTGATGGAGATTAGCTCTGGAAAATGGTGATGGAGTGAAGACTTATTTCAGACTCTTGACACTTCAATCCTGTTTTTGCTGCCTTCCAAAACCACAATGCAGTGGTCGAGAGCAATTTTTTTTTAAATACACTCACTTTTAATGTATCTCCTATATAATGTATGTAAACTACCTGCTGCTATTACATTTCAGATTTTGCTCGACTATACTATGAGATACGCATTTGGAACGATGTAGGATGGTTTCATGTGAAGCCATGCAGCCTTAAACCCAGGTTGCATGGATTTGTTAAAAGGAGAAGTAAGTGATATTTGTTTGTTAATATACATGTTAAACTCACTCCAATTGATACAGCAGTCACGTAAACAGTATGCGCAGTTCATAACACAGGTCTCCCAGTCATTCAGCTTTGCAGAAATTGCCAGTTAAAATTTCAGGTATCCCGCTTGTTTTTATCCAATCAGGAGACAGAGCGCTATAAAGAGGCAGGTCTCTGTGCCCATGTGTGAACGATGACTCGCTGCTCTCCATCGAGGTACGATTTGACGAAGACTGCTGCGTGTTCATGTGGTGGTGACGTAGGGACGAGGAAAGGGACTGTTAACTGTAGTCACTGACAGGAAGTTAGCTAAAAGGACTATATCACAGACTTCTCCTTTAAACTACCACTGTTACCATAGAGACGGTTAGAAGTTAAAGCTGGGTCGGAGGATTTGGGGAGAAAATGGCAGTTGGGATAGAGATTCGAATTCAAATACCTCAACCGCTCCACTTGTTCTCTTTGGTCCCTCCCCTATGGTCCCTCCCTGACACGCTCTACACTAACAAAGTCGTGCCAAAGTGAATGGACAGTCCCAACAGCCAATAAGAACAGAGAATCGGAGCCGCACTCTGATTGGTCCAAGTGTACAGCTCATGTTAACTTTGACCAATCAGAAATCATATACCCCAGCTTTAAAGGAAAAACCAGAGAAAAATTGTTGCAAAACAGAACAATAAAATGTTCTGTTTGTAAAATGTCTGAAATGTAAAAGCAATGAAAATGGTATCAATCTTATCATATAACTAAAAAGAAAGCGAATATGGGTCATTCCAGAAATATCAACTTAGTCATTTAAAGCCTTTATTAATGTAGTTCATATTGGGCTCATGGGGTGAAAAAACTGAAATAATGTGTCCATTTAGGTGTAGTTGGACTAGTTGGTCTCAGGGTATCTGAGAAAACAATAAAGCTGCCAGTGGAGGACATATGGGCCTCTGTCTGTCTGTCTGTCTGTCTGTCTGTCTGTCTGTCTGTCTGTGTTTGTTTCACCCCTGGGACAGCAGTAGTGCTTAGTGAGACTTCAAACAGTGCTATGTGGCTCCTCTGGGCTCCATTATGGTGGTGACTGATACAGTTCTAATGATGCTGCTGGTGTGAATCTGGCAACACAGGTAGCTGAGCAGTTCAAGGCAAGCAGAGAGTCCCATGACAACAGGATGATTGACAGCTGGCGGGTCAACACAGTCGGCAGGAGGGAGGGAGGGAGTCCTGCCCCGACACACCCATTGATTTGGTGTCAGTGCAGCTTGATTGGCAGGTGAAGGTTGACACAGCTTCGGCTCATTTCAAACAGGTTCAATTGTCTTTTAACCTCAGGGTTTTATTAATAAAGGCGTATGACTAATTAAAAGGTCGGTTCAATAAAATTATTTAAAAATACATTTGTAATGGAGATATCATGGTGATAATTTTTATTTATGAGCATATGTTTCAGTATGGCGTGCTGAAAATATCCCCTAGAATCAACAGCTGTTTTCAATTGGAACTACTGTCTACTTATGAAGTACTTTGGTTTGAGGCCGTTTTGATCAAAAAACATAACACAGACCTGGTATTTCGTTCAAATTTGTAAAAGGACCTTTGTTTACATTTACTTGAACCATGTGTGGCCTTTTGAATAATGATTTCCCAGAAGCGAAGACAGAAAGACATAACATTGTTATAGGTTTGCAAAAAAAAACTCTTAGGTTATATTGTTGCCCGCAGGTCTTTGAAAAAGTAATCTTGTCTGATAATCGCCGTCTCAAGAGCCTGGTTCTTCCATTATATTGTTACCACAGTGAGACAGATGGTTTCAGAAAAGCACATGTCATGTTATGTAGAACAGAAAAACAATGGAAGAATGTATGACAATTGTCATTACATACTCAAATAGTTTTTATCGATAAAAATGTTATTGATAAAAATTATTATCAATTTTGTATCCACAATACAGAAACCATACAGCTACATACAAACAAAGCTATTACAGTCAGTTCCTTTTACCCAATCAGTAATTACAATTGTTCTTCTGCCTAAACCCAGCCAATTTTCCTAATGAATATACACTGGTTAGAAGTGCTTTACACTGTTATTTAGACTGTAAACTGTTATTTAAACATGGTTACTACTATACTTCATATTGATACTATGAACGTATTCTGTATTTTCCAACACAGATATCAAATCTCTCTGGATATATCTGGGAGCTCTATTGTGTGGTGCTTTCTGTATGTCAGACACACACACACACACACACACCTGACAGTCAAAATTGCCTGACTAAATCCGGAGGAATGAGGGGAGACTTTGGCCCTGTGTGTGTGACGTGTAAACAAAGTGAAAGAAACGTGGGAGAGAGAATCAAGGAGATGGAAACACAGGCATGGGAAGAGGTAAAGCCAGTTGTGACGGGCCCGGTGAAAGGGATTAAGTGCTTTTCTAAGCTTCTTCTTTTGTCCCTCTTTTTTTCTTCTCTCTCCACGTAACACTGTCAAAACCACAGAGGCTCACACACACCTTGCATTCATCCACACAAAGGGAGAGAGAGAGAGAGAGGGGTGGAGCCGAGATACTGCCACAGGTGAGGGGAGGCGGGGTAACACATTTTTGAGCAGTGTGTGTACATGTGTGCAGTTGGGGCCCTCTCAAGATTAGCTGTAGGTGTGGGCTTGAATTTACATATACCTCTCTGGAATGTCAACAAGATCACCACCCTTTAAAATTGTCATGAGTCAAAAGGGTGTTTTTGTGCGTGGTCCTCATACTGAAATTGAAACGGTCCGTTTTGAACGTGAATTGTAGCCTTTCATATATTTTGTCAGGTTGCTTTTGAGAAGTAAAAGGTGTACTGTTAATGCTGAGCTGAACCTCCAGATAAATTCTTCACTCACCATTATATATTTTTTTTTGATTTTAAACAACCTAGTTCGACCCTATCAAGTAAGTGGTAGTAAACGTTGTGATATTAGATATGTCTTTATGACATGATTGTCCCAAAACGATTGAAAACACACATAACCCTTCATCACAGGCAACATAGACACTGTCATTAATTATGACCCAATCCAACATATGAAATACTAAGAGCACCAATAGCGTTAATCCGCAGCTGAAAATAGTCCCTAACAATTGCACTAGTATCTCGACTTTGAGTAACGTTTTGTATCTGGACTTAAATTCTACAGAGCCAAGCTGAAGCTGCTTATTATGTTTAGGTTATTGTATAGAGGATGGTAAAGTAACTAACATGAACAGAGACATGATAGAATGTGTAATATGAGCAGCCTAATGACCACAGTCTATTTCCTCATGTAGGAATGTAGCATCTACATTCACACTGTGCGTTAGTTCCACGTGAGCTAATCCATGAGTGGAATCCATCTTCCCTGGATGAGTCACACAGCAGGAATCACTAGTTTCTGTGTGTGGATTATGTTCTTATTGTGATGGTGCATACCTCGTGATTGATCTGTTTACTCCCTCCATGGTAGCACGGTGGAAGGATACTCCCATGCACATGACACAAGAGTAAATTATGCATGATTGAGTAATACACTTTACTCAGCAGAGCTCATCTGCATATTGTATGTAGTGCAGTGCTTCTTTTATGTAGATTGTCCTCCTGTTTCACGAAAGCTGGATTGGATCAAATGCACCATGTCTGTTCATATCACACACACAGGAAGAGGTCGAAACGAGTACGACGTTTGAATGCAAAAATTAGTATCGGCATTCTCGGTTGTTTTTGATCTTGTGTTTGCACCATCAAAACAAGAGTGTACAGTAGGCTCTGTAAACCAGAGAGCGAATTCATCCGACTTCACTTCCGACCAAAAATCACAGCGGTTGTCTTCCAACCAAAAGGCATAATCAACGTTGACACATGGGAACCCCCCCCCCCCCCCGGGCATTTAAAACACAGGCTGCCGGGTGCTTAGCCATGTTAAATTACAGACGTGGTGAAAAGGTTAAGGGCCCTAACAATCCTGACTACTCCCTGATGAAGAAAAACTTTTTCAGCCCTCCTCAAAAACTAGAAAACCCATTAAAATCCCGCAACGCCTGGTCGCCTCTCAACAGCACTGCACTCTGCACGGCATGAAAGCACGGAAGATAAAACGGAAACCTTAAATAGGGAAAAAGCATCAGAAAGCCCCCCCCCCCCCCTCCCTCCACACACATACACACACACACACACACACACACACACACACACACACTTCCTCATCAAAGTGTGTGAGCGAGATGCGAGCAGATGAAGGACCACACTGTGACAGAGCAAGCTATAGGAGGGTCACAATTTGTTTTTCCGTTTTGTTTCCTGCCTTGCTTTTTCATCTTCTTAGGCATTTCTTTGATAAACAGCTAACAGCTTAGCTCCAGTGCCGGGAAGATATTTTCATTTTCAGCTACGGCCTCATAAACAGAGAGCTGTGAAGACAATGCGGTTAGAAATGATGAATATACAGCCAGCGGCTTTAATATCGTTAATGCTCGCTGTGGTTGTGGCGAAGAATAGGATAATGCAGAAAAAGAAGAAAAAAAGATGGTGTGTATTTTTTTTTTAACTCTGAGGTTTTGTGTGCTTCATTATTGGAGTTTGTATCTTTATCTTCTTCTATCAGGACTTACAAGGTAGCTTTTTACAGGTTTGGAATCATAGTTTTGAGGCACGGAATGACAATTACTGTGGTCGCCAATGTAAGAGGAAGACTTGCCACGCAATGCAGGTGTTAAGAAAACTACAAATGGACAGAAATCGTTCATGTTTATATCTATATACTATATCTATATCACATGTGAGTATAGTAAATATTAAACGTTATACAGCTATCTTAGCTATGCTAAAAAATACTGGAAAAAATTAAATGGCTATTTAATCTTACGACAGTGTGTGTGTGAAAAAATCAAACAAGATATAACATTGATTTTAGCTAATGTTGTTACCTTTGGACAGAGTGTGGCTAGCTGTTTATCCACTTGCTTTAAGCATATTTATTGCACAGACATTAGGGTGGTTTAAATGTTCTATCTCTAACTCTCAAAAACTGTACTTATCAAAATGTTAAACAAACTAGTTTGAAAGGTGTGGGAGTTTCATACTTTTTAGCAAGCCCACAAGCACTTTGAATCATTCGGAACACTTTGCAACAGTTCCATACAGTGGAGTGCTATAGTGAGGTTATAGGTTAATGTCTAAGGGCTATACAGTCCTGTTCACCATTATTGGCACCCCTTCCTTTTTTGCATAACCTGTACAATATCTTCAGAAATAAATGGAAATATATCAAATATGTATCATCAGGATCTTTTAATTAGAGGTCCAAAGTAATTTAACAAAGAATTGTTTTTTCAACTTACATATTGTAATTTCAAAGAAAAAAAATGAAAAAACAGCATGTGCAGCAATAATGGCACCCCTCTTTAATATTTGGTTGCACACCCTTTGGCAGTGATGACAGCTTCCAAACGTTTCTTGTAGCCATCTATAAGCTTTTTGCACTTCTCAGCTGGTATTTTCTCCCACTCTTCCTTTGCAAATTGTTCAAGCTCTTGAACATTTGCAGGTTTCTTTTCCCCAATGGCAGATTTCAGCTCATACCAAAGATTTTCAATCGGATGGAGATCAGGACTCATTGCTGGCCATTTTAAAACAGTCAATTTTTTCCTTTTCAACCATTCCTGTGTGCTTTTGGATGTGTGCTTCGGGTCTTTGTCTTGCTGGAGGATCCATGATCTTCGACTCAAACCAAGTTCTCTTACACTGGGTAGGACATTCCGCTCTAAAATCTCTTGATAATTCTCTGATTTCATGATTCCTGTGATACGGTCAAGGCCTCCAGTACCAGATGCAGCAAAGCAGCCCCACAGCATTATGGATCCTCCACCATGCTTAACTGTTGGTAGGGTTTTCTTTTCCTTGTAGACGTCATTGCGCCGTCTGTAAACAAACTGCTGGTGTGCATTCCCAAAAAGCTCTATTTTTGTTTCGTCTGTCCACAGAACATTTTCCCAGAAGGATTGTGGTTTGTCCAGGTACTTTTTGGCAAAGATGAGTCGTTCCTTTTTATGCCTTTTCTTCAGTAATGGTGTCTTCCTGGGCCTTCGTCCATAAAGCCCTGTTTGGTTTAGTGTGCGGCGTATGGTACTTGTTGAAACCATGACCCCAGACTGTTCCAGGTTGGCCTTCAGGTCTTTGGATGTTTGACGTGGTGTTTTTTCCACCATTCGCACCAACCTTCGAAGACTTCTCTCATCAATTTTTCTCTTTCCCCCACGTCCAGGGAGGTTCTTGACAGTTCCATGCTTGGCAAACTTCTTAATAACATTACGCACTGTTGAAACAGGGATACCAAGGTCTTTGGAGATGGCCTTATACCCTTTGGAGGTCTTGTGTTTGCTAATAATCAGACTTCTGATGTCCTCTGACAGCTCCTTTGTCTTCACCATTGTGACAAAGGAAAAGGGGCTAACAGATGGCTTTTTAAAACACAGAAGTGGCTAATTCATGTCACATGGGCACTGACAATTTATCACAGGTGATTCTCATTTGTGATTTACCACAGGTGAGTCATAATGTGTTTCCATACTGATTTAAAGCAAAGGGTGCCAATACCAGTGACAAAGCAAGCTTTAAGCTTTTTTTTTTTCCTCTCATTGTTTATTTTTTTAAATTGTTGGTTATCATTTCCTCTTTTGTATCAAACACAAGTTCTTTACAGACAAAGAATATTTCACTTGAATAATTTTTTTCAGAAGATGTTACAAATTACGTTCTTTAAATGCATGGGTGCCAATAATGGTGAGCAGGACTGTATATACTGTATATATGATACTGTATATGTATACATCTATAAGATATACAGTATGATAAGGAACCTCTTCTATAGGAATAAAATCCCCAAACATGTTGCAAGGTTATAATCTTGCTCAAAATCAGTGGTCCAACCTTTTTCTCAGAACGCAAAACACAGAACCCATGACTGAGTGTTGATGCTAGAATGAAGCCAAGACTCTGACCACCCTAATCTAGAGTTGGCTGAGAAATGCTGGCTAGCCGAACGCTTGGCTGTGAGAGCTATAATCTTGCCTGTTGCTTGATATCCTGACTTGCGGACTCTTTGGCTGAACACAGAGTTATGGTGGCGAGTTGCTGATGATGGGGGCTATATGGACCAGCTGAATTTTGGTTGCTGGTACTTTCTGGCTATCAGGGGAAAGGGATGTCTGGCCTGCGATGGCTGTGTTTCTGCCTGGCTGTATTCCGGGCAGGTCCTCCTTCCTGACTCACTGGCAGCGGGGCTGGTTATGCGGGCTAGTTGCCTGGATATATTGGCCGACAAAACAACACAAACTGACTCATCGGCTTAGCGAAAATTTGGCCCCTGTGCTGGTTCTGTTTCATAGAGAGCAAACCATATCATCCCACTGATAGGAAACAGGATCCCTTAATCACTGCCTCCCATATTACATCAACAAAGAGCGGGGCCACACCATACACACAGCAGACACACCTACGCTAATCTCTTTCCTCGATACTCACTGTTGAAATACTGTACGGATATATCATGTCGTACACAATACACGGTTAAAACTACACAGCCACCTCCCCTTAGTTTAGTATGACTATGATACTTGTGTATTTCATTCTATCACAGACTTCACAGGAAATGCAGAATAACATGCAACAAATGTGTAAAGGTGACGTTGAAAGGCCTGCAATGTTAACTGTCAAGCTGTCAGGGCATCCCACTGCCAAGACCCTGACTGGTGCTGCCAGATTTTAACAATAATTTAGCAAAAATATGCTGGACCAGTGGTGTTTGGATGTCTATGTAGGCTAACAAATCAAAGCCACAAGCAACACTTGTAAACATACGATATATACACAGCTGTTGTTGTTGATGTTGTGCTTGAAGTGCTAGCAATTGCTGGGAGAGCAGAGACGTCTACAGACGTATACAGTGACGTCATGCCGTGGCTCTGTAGCCCATGGGAAAGCAAACTGGCACCAGCACCAGCCCAGAAACTAGAACCAGGTTTGTGTTGGTGGAAGATGGCTAGCAGACGATCTGCATCCTTAATATGTAATGTTATATAATGTAATGAATCACATTACTAAATAGTCAAATCCAAACCTGACTTGAGCCTGAAGTTTAGTGCTATAAGAAAAATGCACTTAACCTGACCTTAAATCCCCAAAAATGTTGGCACCCATCAGTTTTTAGTCAGGTAGCCCAAACATTCTACAGACTGACAGGAGCATGCAGTTTGAACGATGTGGGTATTTACTAGGGCTGTTCCGAAAACCATTTTACAGGCGAGTATTCGAATACTCGTTCTAAAAAAAACACACCATCAAAACCAACATTAATAATCCCAGTGTATAGGCTACTCACTAAAACCGAGTTTGTGGCACAAGACAGTAAGCTGCGTAGTCTGTTGATTATTAAATAACTTTCGAAAGGTTATAAAGTCGGAGTTCCTTACCTTCCCCGTGGAAGCGAACAGCTGTTGTTCCGTTCCAAATCAGCTGGCGTCTCTGTCACCGTAACCCTAGTCTCGCAAAGCCAGACCAAACTACAGCAAGTAGTAGGGTCTGGAAGCACTCTGTTTAGAGCCGTCTATTCGGGTGGGGAAACCGGGGGAAACTGGGCTAGCCTGTTTGTATTTGTTTAAACCAATCACAATCATCTAGGGCGGGGCTAACCCCGGGAAGCAGCAGCGGTGTCCTGCAAAATAGTGCCGGGGGGGGACTTATTTTGATGGAACGTCTTCACGTCCAGAGACTGTCAGAGAAATGGCTAAACCCGCAAACGCCACACAAAAACTATTAAAGACGAAAGGAATATACATAGTGTGTTGCTTTCTAACCAGCATGTCAAGACACCATACACTTTAGCCCCCGAGGAGCTCACGGGATAACTTAACCGGAGTTAACTAGCCACCCACGTAGTGTTATCTCTGGTAACATTATCATCGGCGGTTGAGAGGACGGCTACGGCGGTCGAGTAGAATTTTTAGCATTCGAGAACTTATGTCACCACCTCCTATCGCTGTAGTCAGAGCCGTAGTCCGTCTGTTTACAGGCAGAACAGGGTTTTGACGTTGTGAGCTAGCCGTAAGAGTTGCTAGGTGATAGTGGAAGCCGTTGGAATCTTTCCCCGTCGCTAAAACACCGCTGCATAGTCCCTAATTCACCAAAGAAAGGGAACGGCGGATCTTAATCTAGCTGGTTATAAGGTCCGGTGCTCAATTCAAACCCCCACGCTTCATTTTCCAGAGTTTATGAGGGTATTTCTGCCCGGGGGTAGTTGTACAATGAAGTTGGACAGCTAGGCTAAGCTAGGATGCATCCCGGACCGCCGCCGCCAATATTATTATCCCGAAGTATCGCCACACTTTATTTCTGTCTACAGTAATGTGACTTCTCACACCCTGTGTGTGTGTGTGTGTGTGTGTGTGTGTGTGTGTGTGAGAGCGCTGCACATAAGCACACGGGTTGACTGAGCGAATTGTTTCCGAATTTGAGGGGGATCACAATAGGGGAAAGCCAGCAACCGGAATAGGAGGGGGCTGCGTCAGGGCTGCGTAGCTTTTCGACGCAAGCGAATAGACGCTGGCGGAAGTGGTCATGCCAGACTACCGTAACCCTTACAGGAGCTTTTCAATTCATCCCGGAACATGCATCTTTTTGGCGATTTATAAGTCCATACAAAGATCCAATATTGATAGTCTTGTGTGTCCATATTGTATCCATTATTGACCGCGTATTCCCATGATGCAAGCCAGTCACTGTTGACAAGCAATAGCAGGCAGCATAGGGAATGTAAACAAACAGCTGAGTTAAGATAGCGTTAGCGTTTCGCCGAGCACTGCTTTTCCTTCCGAGATGGGAATCTTGTAGCCTAGTTATAAAGTTAAGGGGAAAAAATAGGCTAATATATTCTTCCTCTATCTCTAGTTCACTGCGCTTGGTGCCGCTTTTAATTTGCCTCACTCTGGCAACGTCAGTAGCCTACAGCTGGTGTATCACCGGTTGCGCTTTGGCGCTTTGAAAGGTCAGCGGCCAACTAGGTCAAAGTTCAAATCATTTGATAATTTATTTTAAAAGAGCGATAGGCTACATTTGTATTTTTAACAATTGTTTTATATATACAATGTGTTTATCTGAATAGTATTATTTGCTGACAACATATAGCCTAGTGCAGTTAAAGATGTACTTCTGAGAAATAGTGCAGTTAAAAAACTTTAAAAAATAATAATTATAAAAAATTAAAATTAAAAAAAAATTAAATTAAAAAGTAAAATATTCCAAATATTGAATTGAGCTTCGAATACTAGCTTAACAAACGAGTAGCCTATCCGAGTATTCGAATAATTCGGGCCAGCCCTAGTATTTACCAGAACATGTGAAATGAATTGTGTATTCTCCCAAGTTCATGGAACTGCAGCCCTTAAATGCTACAGTAAACATTATAATTGAGACAATAGTGTGCTTCCAGAATTGTGGCCACAGTTTTTAGGACGGTCCTCTACCCAAAGCCAACTACTCCATAAAGAAACGTGTTTTCCAGTTAGATGTAGAAGAGCCTGATTGTTCTGAACAGAGCCTCAAATTCAAACCCCATCCAACACCTTAGGGATACACTGACTGTGAGCCAGGCCTTGTCACACAACATGAGTGGTGGACCCCACACAGAGCTAGAGGAGCAAGGTTCCAACATCTGGTGGAAAGAGTGGGGGCTGTTATGGCAGCGCACTAATGCCCATGGTTTTCAAATGACATGTTCAGTAATGTATATACTGTACATATTTACAAATATATAAAATGTTGTGTAAAAATGTAAGTATGGCCACAATTGGACTCAGGCGGTGGATTTTATGAAGTCCGTCCCCGGGAGTGATTCTACACTGAGATGAATAACATCTAATATAAGCAAATGAAACTGTCATATCAAATCTTTCCCTGTCAAGTTGTGTGAAACAATAAAAGATAATATACATTATTTATTCATGCATGTGTGTGTGTGTGAGCAGAACAACAAAGGCAGACAGCGCGTCCATAGGAAAAACATTTTATTGAAAAACAATTTCAGTTTGTAACAGACTGGTGGAATGTGTGTCATTTCTCTTGTTTTAAATTGTTGAATGATAAAACCATTTTTTTTTCACAGCCTGGCCATCTCATACTGCAAAAGGGATGGGAGAATTAGGGCTACAGCCACTCGGTAACCATGACATGACTAAAGAAAAAACCAGGGGAGGAGACAAACAAACAATGCAAATATAATAATACTGTGTTACTTAAAAACTGGACTGATCATAAGAGAAAAAAAAGAAACTCATTCAATAAATATTTATGGTACACACTTATGGCACAAATATGCAGCAGTCGGTTTGGCAACTTTTCTCTCATCTTTTTTTTTAAACCAAATTACCATGGAAACAGTGCAAAAGGGGAGGGAGTGTGGGGGGGAGAACACGGGCTTTCCATCGAGCGCTAGCTAAAATACATAGCAAAAAATTCAAATTTTATACAAAACATCTTACTTTAAGAGTTTATAAAAAAATGTTTTTTATTGGGTTCTGGTCAATATTTACATAAGCTATTTACCAAAAAAGTAGTATGCTCTGTTTGACTGAAGTGTATTCCATTTTTTTTCTGTACTTTTTTTTTCTCCATTTACTTTCCTAAAAAGGTGAATAAGGCTATTGTAACAACCCAGGATCCATATACAATACAAACATTTATGTATTTACAGTTTTCTTACCTACAGAAGTACGGTGCAAAATTACTGAGTCAAGTGACCAAGGGCTGACCATACGAGCAAGGCATTTTACAGTAGCCTGAGGTGCTTCTCCTAGCCCGTGTGCTAACACTCTCAGAGCAACAGGTTGAAACCAAACCTGGCCAATGCTAGGAGAGCGCTAGTGGAGTGGCAGCTAAGAAAAGGACGCCAGATTAAAAGAAACTAATAAGATTGTCATATTCTGCCGCAGACAGACAGCAACTAAACAGCCATTTCTTTGTTGTAGTGTGTGTGTGTGTGTGTCTTTTTTATGTTTTCCTTAAATTCCTGTTCAGGTGTGTGATACATATGCTTTTAAATGGTTTCGTTTTTCACAGTTTACCTTTGTACTACGGCACATAGTTAAAACAGAAAAAAAAGGTTAAAATAATTCTACAAATGATGAAGGAAATAAGAGTTAACAGCAGGCTTGTGTGACGTACTTTGCTTATTTTGTGTCATTTGTTTGTTGTTACATCGTTCAGTGGTTAAGAACACTTTCCATAGGAGTTTTTTTTTATTATCTCAGAATCGATTAAAAAAATAAATAAGAATTGCATATTTGCAGATTTTGTAGCCTCTTAGAGGCACAAACCTCAGATCATACAAGGCTTGGCTTTTCGGTGAAATTTTGATGTTATTCATGAACAAATGACAATGTTGACAATGGGCTGATGCATGCTCAGGGAACAGCTAGAGTCACAACTATGAACCTAAGCTGAATGTATTAATGAATGTGAAGTCACTGAAATATAGACTTGCTCAATACGCGCACACACACACACACACATACACAAATGCACAGGGAACATGAGGGAGGAGAATCAGGGGCACTGGGTGTTTTATTAACCTTTGGGAGATGCTACATGGAGTGAGTGCGCTAGACACAGCTACTCTGCCCTTGTATACACCAATGTGAGCTATTTTGGGTCAGATAACTCCAGTCCCCCCAGGGGGCCCGGGCCCAGGCTGCCTTTCCCAGGACCCAGCCCTGTGTGCGGGCCAGAGCTCATGAAAATATGGGACTCGGTGGGTTGGTGAGATTTCAAATAATCAAAAACCTAGATTGCATAATGTGCACTTATAATATATTAACATTACTTCTTCTTCTTCTGCTTTCTCCATACCGCCTGACAACACCTGTGCTCTATGTGTCTATTATAAATAAATTCTGCTTTTTTATTTGTTTCTTTTTTTGTGTGTAATGTCCTTTTTAAATGTACATCTTTATCTTGTAACACAAAGAAAGTAAAAATCAAAAACTCAAACCATGGAAATGCTAATGGAGATTGGGAAACAGTGACAATGTAAGTAGATGTCCCTGTGCTTTTTTTTTTTAAGAATTTGAAACAAGAATAGGAGAGCACCGGTCACGCTGCTTTCTGGGCCCTTAGGGCAGCCTTTATTCATCAGTGGACCCCTCGGGGTAAAACATTACAGTACCTAGAGCTAGTTTCAGCCAGCTACGCTAACCTCAACTATAGACATCTGGGCCTCGTCTTCACCTGATGCGTAACAAAAAAAACAGCAGTAAGGCGAATTGGATTTCCTCCTGGCCCCCTAAGTTCTAGAGAAGTTGAGGTGCGAGCCCTCACCAACAAAACCTGACGGGATATACAGCTGCTCTGCCATCCCTAGCCATCACTGTCTCTCTCTCTGTCTCTGTCTCTCTCTGTGTCTCTCTCTCTCTCTCTCTCTCTGGCTACTGCAAAGAGTGGAGGTTACCCCAAAAAAAGGTTTCAAAGTGCTGCTCTATGTATGTGAGAGTACCCCACTCTTCCCAGCAGCCACCTGTATAGGCAGACCTGACATGCATCCAATTCCCTTTCAACCGCAAAGTCGAAAGAATCCTCGCTCTTTCTTCTTTTACTACTCTCTCTCTCTCTCTCTTGTAGCCACTGTTGTATGTGACATTCAAACGCGAGTGGACCCCCAAACGTGTGTCTGAATGTCACGGACAATAGCACACGTCACCAAAGGAAAGAAAGATCTATCTGCAATTTGAACGACTACTACGTGATATGAAAAGCAAAACAAAAAAAACACATAATAGTTAATGTTATGACAGTACAAAAAGAAAAGAAAAGATCTCTTGTTTTCACCTTCAAACCTTCAAGTAATATCTGACTGAAGTTATCTACATATCACCTGGCGATGAGGAGAAATGGTGCAAATCCACACTTTAAAAAAAAAACCCAAACAGTTCACATTGACCGGTGAGACGGTGTGTATGTGTGTATGTGCGGGTGAATGTGTGTGTGTGTGTGTGTGTGTCTATGTGGTGGTGGTTGGTGGTGGTGGTGAGCATGTGGGTGAATGGGTGATCTCTCTGAGTCAGTCACTTTGAAAGTCCCAGAGAGGAATCGGTGTGTGAGGATCTCTCTCTCTCCTTTGTCATGCCTTTTTTTCATCCGGCTGCTAAATCCACACAGTCTCTTTTCTGGGGC
The DNA here is from genome assembly GCF_949987685.1 of Ammodytes marinus. NCBI lineage: Eukaryota > Metazoa > Chordata > Actinopteri > Uranoscopiformes > Ammodytidae > Ammodytes > Ammodytes marinus. The sequence goes on along the minus strand of NC_137216.1, from coordinate 9,197,437 downwards.
CAAGGCAAAAGGGAGCATCAGATAAGAGAGGCGGCCATTTTGTGAGTTCATGGTCAAGCCTTGTATATTCTTCCTCCTTCGTACTCTCCTCCTCACTCGTTATTGTCTGTTTTCATCCCGAGCAGTATAGTCTCTCTTAGCCAATCCTCTCGTGTGCCCGAAAAACCCCTTCACGTCCATACACATCCATGCGTTTGTCCCCATCCGGGGAAAAAAAAGGAGAAATAAAAAAACGCACTGTGCATTTGTCTAACTTTCTGGTCAACCCCCACGCCAAACACTCCATGTAAATCCCCCCCCCCCTTTTTAAAATGCCAGAATGCAGTGCACAAAACAAAACAAAACTTTCTGTATAGCATTCCGTCCCCAATCGCAGCTACGTGGCCTCGACCATAATAGCCACAAGCTATCGGCATTAAAACATCGACCGAGAAAAAAAATAGTGACAAAACATCATAGAAGGAGGAGGAGTTGACGAAAGAGTGGGAGAGAGAGAGAGAGTGAGAGGGAGAGAGATTGCTGCCGGCGTGGCTTTGAAAAAAATGATCAGAAGCCCGCTTTGCCCCTATACATACATAGGAGGATTGTTCCAGTCGGTCTCTCTCGTGGCGTTTTTTTTCTTCTTTCAAAAAAAGTTCTCACGCTAATACGTCCATATCATTTTTTCTTCTCTTTTATACTTTGTAATATATGTTGGCGGGGCTCTGCGGCGGCATCTCCTGCACGATGTAGACCGGGTGTCCGTAGTCGCCGCTCACCTTCTCGTAGTGGGGGCAGAAGACGCTGTCGGCGGTCCGCAGCGGGATGATGATGTCGCTGGGTTCAGAGCCGTTGTTGTTGCCGCCCCCTCCGCCGCGTTTGGGCGTAGCCAGGGTGCTTAGCGACAGGGTGGCGCCGCCATGCTGCGGCGAGTGCTTGCGGTGCCGCCGCCGGTACTTGAGCAAGAGCAGCACCAGCATGATGATGATGATGATGAAGATGACGCTGCCCGACGCGATCCCCACGAAGATGGCCACGTCCGAGCCGATCACGCTGGACGCCTTGCCGCCGTTGTTGCTGCTGTTGGTCTCGTCGCTTCCCCTGGGAGCGTTGCCGCCTAAGAGAGAGAGAGAGAGAGAGAGAGGGGTTAGTTAAGGTGATACAGTTAAGGGAAGGCAGGCTGAAATATTTTTAGCATTGGTCAATGTTGACATTTCATTTCGGATGTTTATCTGAATAAACCTTGTCTGTTTGCGTCTGTATGTTAGTCCTATGCAACCACCTGTAACTACATTTATATCAGAAATGTGTTTGTGTTTTCAATACTTCCAAACTAAAATTCTAAAGCAACTTCTAAAGCACTTACATCGACAACGCTTTCCACAATCATTCTAAGCACGAAGCACATTCTAAGGATTTGACGTGCCGAGAATGCATTTTTAAGACCTATGCGGTATTTTTTTTATTACATTTTTGATCATACTGATTGAGCTCAGAGCAACATTGCCCTCCGAAACACATCTGAAGGGCGAAAAAGGATTGATACCTGTTACAAATGGCTACACTTACAGGCAGGAGTGGAAAGCCTGTCATTACAGAGAAAGGTGAGACAGGATAATCATCCGACTATAGGGCTGACAGGCATTTACACTTTCCTCTAAAGGGATTCACGGCGGTACACTGGCGGTCGTGCACAGAAAAAAGTGAATAAAGCCATTGTGTCTAGGATGAAAAGGAGCTTAAATTATGGTCAATTGTTGTGTGAAGTGGGAGTGATTTTTGGACTAGGTTTTTTAAACGCTATAAAAAAAGGTGTGTGTGTGGCTGAGGATCCAAAATGAAGCTTACTAACTAATTCTTCACAATCTTTCCACAGTGTTACAGTGAATGTGCGTATGGGAACAGTGGCTGAGGGGTGAAGCCTGCCTATGGAAGGCTTTTGTTGAAAGGTCATGTTCGATCAGTTGGCTATTCAAATTCAGCCGGTGTAAGACTGCAACCTTGAAGCGAGGGCAGAACGCCGCCTGATAGGAAGAGATACAACGGCCTATAGTGGTAGATGCAGGGTAAGATGGCACTTGAATAAATTGCCTCTTTTTTTTCAAAGACATAAAAAGATACAGTCACCCTTGGGGTGGATGAAAAATGATAAAGAAATATGTGATGCCGTCATAAGACATCAAATATGAAACCCAAGCTGTGCTCATGCCTCCCGGCGATACATAGCTAGTGGATAGCGGATAGCAGTCAGCACCAAGCAAAAGGACCCTGCCATTGTTTTAGTAGGTGGATTATGCTGCCTCATCAGACACTCTGACTATAGCACTCAGCTAGTGGCCGGGATATATAACCTTCTTTAACGGCCATTGTATCAGAAATACTCTCATTATGATATATTTAAGTTAAAAGTGTTACCCAATTCACCTTAACAGTAAGCATGGTAGACTGCCACGATATGAAAACAGAAAATATCAGGTGAGGCCACGCCCCGGGTAAACAGTTCACACATAGATCAGCTTGTTTTTTTTATTAGGCCCTTTCCTCTTTTCTGAACACACTACACAGCTGGCTGCGGAAATTGCCGATCTGATTTTCATCTTGGGGAGATTTTTTCTCAACTGCAATATAATCGCAGAGATAAGAGCAGGGTCTGCACGTCAGCCTGCCGCACATGTGTCTGAGTTGTGTGATTGGGTTGCAGGAACAAGTGTGTGTCTGTGCTGAACGAATGGGTCCTTATTAAGAAGATGGCAGACAGCGATCGGATCATTTTCCCTGCAAAATGTCACTTAAGTGGCCGGGTTAAGGCTTGGAATGGGGCCAGCGCGGGGGGGAAAAAACCTTATAAGTCCTTGACATGCCGGAGATGCCTATCAGTTTTATAGGCACCATTCAATTACCCGCTTGATGAATCGCTGACCTTTTCTTTCCTTCACTTTCTATCTCACTCACACACACACACACACACACACACACACACACACACACACACACACACACACACACACACACCTTAGTGGCTCCGGCGAAACGTGCACTAGCTATTAGCTTAGCTTATAGCGCTATCAGCACTTAACCGGCTGAACAATCATGGGCCCAAATGCCAAATAGTTTAGATAAATCCCTCCACTCCACATGACCACTTCTTCCCCAGGCTTTAAGCAGCGAACAGCGGTTCTTACCTGGCTTCTCCAGCACGTCATTGGGGTTGTGGGCGTCCTTGTCCGGCTTGGGAGGGTAGGGCACTCTGGTCGGGTTGTCTTTGGGTGAAATAGGGTCTGAAGGATCTGGGGAAAAAAAGCAGATGCATACAAATTAATGAGGAATTCTTTACTTTTCAACCGTACCAACACCACACTTGATAGTACATTCCGTTTCACTTTTTTTCCAGCCTAAATCTCTGAACACATGAGCTGATTTTCCAGTGCTATTAAGCTGCAAAAACCAATGTCCAGGCCTGTTCAGCACCTGTTCTTTTTTCTCTCTACCTCAGCGTCCATTATTTCAGTGACCTTCAATGATTCTCAATGTGTTCTGAATCCGGAGCTGAGAAGAGAGGGGCAACCCCGGGAAATCACTACCGCTATGTGGGTGGCAGCCGGACAACTGATTTATGATTAATTATCGCTATAATTAGGAATATGGTCCAATCGTGTCTGGCATGTGGGGCATAGTGTGTGTGTGTGTGTGTGTGTGTGTGTGTCTGTCATGCGAACATGGTCGTAAACTCCTGTACGTGTTTGTGTGCGTGATGCGAGCATGTGTAGAAAGGCTTCTAGTTGTGTGCAACAGCAGATGCTTCCAGTTCACGTGTGCATGCAAGCATACGCAATTATGTGTGTGTGTGTGTGTGTGTGTGTGTGTGTGTGTGTGTGTGTTTTTTTATCAGTGCATTAGGACTTCCGCTAGATTAAATCTCCTGCCCCCTCCCAGCCCCAGGTGTCATGGAGACGATGGGGCTGTATAATGCACAGCCCCTTACTACGTAGTGTGTGACCTTATTTGGGCTTTTCTTTTGCAATTTAGCACAATGTGCTAGCGCTGCACTGTATAGCTGCCTGGCTGCTCATGCCCGCAGGCACTAAAAGACTGTGGTTTTAAAGGCGCAATACTTACTTTGTCCCACTTTCATGATTATCTTCATGGACCTGGTCTTGCACACTCCTCCCTCCTGGTTGTCGATGCCTTCCATGGTGGTGTTAGATGTAGCTACAGCAGACAGAGAGAGAGAGAGAGAGAGGGTTAGAGTTGGGTCAGAACATTGTTCTTCTTTCATGGTACATCAAAGGTCCGAAATGTACAATAAGGTGTTTATTTGACTTAATCTTGTCTGTTTGGGTCTGTATATTTCTCCTATAGAACCATCTTTAACGGCCAATTATCTCAAGATTCGTTTTTTTTATACTCTGAACCAAAAAGATGCAAATCTACAGATAATTAGTTAGATATTGCTAAATTTGCATATTATTCAAACGTTTCTGACATCTTTTTAATGTAAGTTATCAACTCGTAAAAAAAACCAGACATTTCCCAGAGACAACAGAGGAACTGAAAGCTTTGCGCTGAGGGACCGCCCCCTTTTAATCAAATCAAACTTCACCTGCTCATCACCTCGGTGTCTTTGCCCCACCAGAATGCTACACAGCCCCACAAGTCCAATTATCCTGAGTCACTGTGACTGTAACATTTTTACACAGTGCTGATGGGGCCTTGTTAAGGGAGGTGACAGAGGCCATCTTGGCAAGCTGTGGGACACAGTCTGCAGTCTATCGTGATCGTGCGCTAATGACACACCAGAGAGTGGTGGCCAGTCATTTAAAGAACACACCTTGGGATTTTTTTTAAAAACACTTAAAAACCCTTGTACGCTCATATCTAAAAAGCCCAAACTTGCTGCCAGCCTACAGTAGAAGAAAGAGAGATATCTGCTGACGAGAAGAAAATAAAAATCCAAGGATGAAACTGGATGCGATGAGAATTTCAAATGTTTTAAGGGAGGTGATTAAAACCTCAATGGATCTTAGATGAAAACAACTTAAAGGATCTAAACCCCCACTTGATGAACACAGGAGACAAACAGAAGTATGCCATTAAATACTGTGTTTAAGGGACAGCCAATTTCCTTCCCTGGCCCACACACACACACACACACACACACACACACACACACACACACCACAAAATGCTACACCTCATCATCTCTGCTATTCTGCTATCATCAACGCTGCCCCCACAGGCCACTGAGCAAAACTGCATATAGGGTGGATGAGGAGTGGGCTAGGGCATAGGCAGGATGGAGGGAGGGAGGGGAGGAGGAGAGAGAGGGAGAAGGAAAGGGAGGGGAGGGGAGGGGAAGGAGGGGGCTTGTGGTCTATCAGGTCAGTAACACAGAGGCTAACGAGCTGCCGGGGCTTAGCGGCTTGGCTTCCCGCCAGCGTGCAGCAGTGGCCTGCATTCAAGCACCACCAACGCTGACCCCCATCCCACACACACACACACACACACACACACACACACACACACACACACACACGAACAACACCCCATCATCCCCAGTTCACTCCTCATCAGGGCTCCAACCTTTGCGAGCTGCTATACCTCCTTTTCCTAAACAGCTACCCCTGAGCACAATCGCAGAAAAAGAAAAAAATCAGCAACTACTACTGCCGCTATACTCCAAATAACCCCTAACCCACTGTATATCTCAGTGATTCACCCCTGGACTGTAACCTGCACTGTGTGTGAAGTATTCATAGGGTGCTGTGAACATGTGCAATTTCAGTATTTATTCTGAGCATTTTTGTAGCATTTGAGCTCAATTCCGCTCATATGTGCACTCTGAGGTTACCTTTAAAACCTCCCACAAAACCCTCCCTATTCCGACTGACCTTATAGCCCACGTAGCTCCCCTCTCTCACACACTCGCGGATATGTTGTTTTTGTTTCATTTTATTTAACAACTCGTATACTGTCAACTCGCCTGGTATAACTTTAAATATGTGCTATGACTGTATTTTCTGCTTGTTTTAACTGTGAGGTGTCTTTGAGTCTTATGAAAGGGGCCCATAAATAAAAGGAATTATTGTTATTAATAAAGCTATCTAAGCCTAAGGCCTCATCACGTTCCCCTCCTGAAGCTTTCCCAGCCACAGCCGGGGAATTGAAAGGCATGTGCTTCACTGAGATCCAGATTGAAATAGCTGCGGACAGAAAATGCACTTTCTCTCTTTCTCCTTTCCCATCCTTTTCCAGCTCCCAATCATTCTGATCTGACTTCCCCTTTGCTTGCCTCAATAAGACGGTGATGGGAGCGGACACAAAGAGCATGTTAACAAGGCCTCCCTCTCTCCCTCCCTCCATCTCTCCCCCTGTCTCTCTACTCTAGCATGACCTATGGCTTCCCAGTGGAGACCAAAGCACATTACAGACAAAGCTCCTTAAAGGCTTGGTGTGCTCCTGTGTGCCCCTATATGTACAGTGTGTGTGTGTGTGTGTGTGTGTGTGTGTGTGTGTGTGTGTGTGTGTGTGTGTGTGTGTGTGTGTGTGTGTGTGTCTGTGCGTGGGCCTCTGCGTGCATGTTTGTGTGTTAATTTCATAAACCAAACCTGTTAGCACAACACACACCCATGAATTTTCCCGCGGCATGCCACAGACCATCTTAACACCGTCGACTTGAGTTGAGTGATTGGTTGGTGAAGAGACGTGTGAAAGGCAGTGAACCGCGAACAAGACGGCATATTAAGGTCTCGTCTGCCGAAACAGTATCCGCACACACACACTGCTACTTGTGTCACTTCATTTCTCCCTTCTCTCCATTCCCTTTGCCCCATTGAATCATTCCAAACGTCACAAAAAGAACAGAATCAACCTCCTTGCTAAGACTTCACAAAATAGATCATTTTTAAAGACATTTCCATGAGAGAAATTTGGAGAAAGAAAATCGTGCAAAAAAGATAATTTTTTAAACTCCAAATAATTCCCCTTTAAATGTTTGAGTATTACTATGCCAAGGCTGCAGTCCAAGGGAAGGAAGGCCTGACTTGGGTTTTTAACAGAATGGGATTGTTGAATGGGGGGGGGGGGGCTCAGGGCTGGCTCAATGACTTGGCTCTCCTCTGCAGAGCGGCCAGACAAGGGCCCACGGCTGGACAGGGCTGACAGACTATAGCTGGCTAGAGTTAACTAGCTTAATCCCTTATGCTGGGACAATACACACACTGCTACAAGAAGCTCACTAATGCGTTTAGTTACCAGCTACCATTGGCTTTATATATAGAGACGTAGACAGGAAAGGGAGGGGGGTAAGGAGAGGTATAGGGGGAGTACAAGAGAGGGAAAGAAAATGTCAAATATCCCAAAAAATAATCCATAAAAGTACCCGCAAGCACCATTAAGAAAAAAAATATATAGGTATATAAAAAAAATCTACCCATTGCTTCAGCTTGTGTGTGACCTTCTGCAGGCAACCACAGCGAAACAATGAGTGAGAAACTACAAGGGGGAAAAAAGTAGGCTACAACAACTACGTCAGATTTTCCCTTCACCGTTCATTCCATCCTGTGACTGTGAATTACCGGGGTCTATTTTCTCAACGCTTTTGGAGCAGGCAATGTGAATAAAATGGTGTTTTTTGGCACTGGAAAAAGACCAGTTCCAAACACACACACACACACACACACACACACACACACACACACACACACACACACACACACACACACACACATTTGCGTGTAGTCAGATTCAGGCAAAAATGCAACAAACAAAACAGTCTCCACAGCAGGGAAAAAGGCCCATCAGGAAAAATCACTCACTGGCTGTGACAAAGTACCTGCTCCAGACCAAAGTGACAGCTTGAGTGGGTCTGTAAAAAAAATGTTCCAGGACTAGTGCACACACGCACACACACACACACACACACACACACACACACACACACACACACACACACGCACACACTGTCAAACACTGACACACCAGTCACATGGAGTTGCAAACAACCGCAAGAAGTGTGTCAAACAAGGGTCCTTCCTTTGAGTGTCTGTGTGTGTGTCCTTATGTGTGTATGTGTGTAGAGCCACCTGTTAAATTAACACTAGCAAATAACGCAAGCACTCACCATAACCACACAATCCCAGCCATGCGTGGCAAACACAGGGACCCCCCCCCCTCCCCCACCACCACCACCACACACACACACACACACACACCCTCCTCACCCACCTTAACTTAATTTTCTCCTGTTTATCAAATCAAGAGAGTGGAAAATCACCCTGTGTTTAATGAGACAGTCAATTGTGAGCCGCAATCCAGATAAACACCGGGAGCTCTTAACTCCCATTTCCTGCTCTCTCTCTCTCTCTCTCTCTCTCTCCTAATGCAACTAGCACATACTGCACATCACTGTGCTAGCATTCAGAGAGCTAGCTTCAGGCTCATAGTCATATAAGATCATCGTAAGCTAATGTTTCAGTTGTATTAAATCTGACGTAGGACAACTTAATATCTTTTTTTTTACACAAATAGGCTCACTTGACATAACTGAGTTCAAACATGTGAGCTATCTGAAGTTGCTATCTGGGCTTTTTTTTGCTAAAACTGCCAAATGCTGTGGGTATAATTAATAGACAACGTGCAGACGAAAGAGGCTACTCATAAATAGTGGATCAGAGCAACAACAGGAAGACACAGGAAAGAATTATAGAAGAAATTAACAAACAAACCGAAGGATGGAGTGAGAATCTTTCCCCAAAAATGACAAAAAAAAGAGAGAGGAAGACCAAGGCAGACAAAGGCAGCTATGATCTAAATGCTGAGCGTAATTACAGGCCATCAGGCTGCTGTGGAGCGTGAAGCCTTTCGGTGCTGTCGGGGTTATGAGCTGGTTTAAGACCTGTCAGCCACTGTGTGCTCTGATTGGCCCTGACAGGGGGCGCCGGACTGTTGGGGGGGGGGGGCAGGGACAGGTGACCCCCCCTCCCCAAACAAAGACCAAGGCCTAATGACTAGAAGCACTAATCACCAGCGCCCAGGCTCAAAGAAAGCACAAACATGGGAACTCATTACAATGACTACAAGTTACATGTTTAACCGCACAATGATAACAGCGGAGATAAGTGTTTTCGTTACAATTACAAGCACAATTGAGAGAGTTGTGGTTAAAAATACACTTGTTTTCCCCCCATTCATATATTCCCCATGCTGATACATAGTAGAATCTACCATTGCTCATTAGAATTCATTTATAATATGATAGGAGCAGCCAAGAATGTTATAAATGACAATTTTTTTTTAATAATAGCCGATAATGTAATCACTGAAAAATAATGACGTAACTGGCAGTTATAAGGCTATCAACCGTTATGACATTAACGGCTGCAACAGTGACAATAATGCCATCAGGGGTCTAATATATACTGTAGCATTTTGCAATTCATGTTTCAATGGGCTCACAGGAGCATTTTCTGTTGTTACTCAAACATACAGTGATTAAAGTGGTGATGAAATGCCCATGTTTCCCCCGTGCCTGTAAACACAGTTGCTGGCCTTATCCTGCCCTCTTTAGCTCATTTCTCTCTCTATGCCCCCATTCTACTTAGCTCTGTTTCTCTCTCTCTCTCTCTCTCTCTCTGTCACTCTCTATCTGCCCCCTTTCTCTCCACATTCATCCCTCTCTCTCTCTCTCTCTCTCTCTCTCTCTCTCTCTCTCCCTCTCTCTCTTTAGCTCATGTAATCATCTAGCTCACTAGGTTCTCAGCTGCAGGCCATGCTGCCGCAAACAATCACATCAAAATCATCTGCTCTCAACTGGAGCAGCATTGTGCGGCCGCAGAATAATACGCAAAGGCGCCCACATGTAAGCAGGCTGGACGCAAATGTGTAGAGATATACAGTGGGCTCTTTATGCACGACACACGGTTTGCAAATGTATAACCACATGGAAAGGACACACCGACACACAGTAAGACACACACACACACCACACCACACCACACAAACACACACAGGAGGGCTTGGTAGTACAGGAGGAGATAGCCAAATGCTGAGGCCTGATGCCACAGTTGTTTGAAGGGGTGGTTTTGGAGTGTGTGTGTGTGTGTGTGTGTGTGTGTGCGTGCGTGCGTGCGTGCGTGCGTGCGTGCGTGCGTATGTGACAAGCATGCCCATCTAATCTACTCTAGTCTTGGCACAATACCCCGACGTGAGGCAACATTAATCCAATTGGATGAGACTGAGATCCGGAACATAGATGTTGGGTCCTCGTCCATTGTGAGAGAAAAAAAGATATTGGGGGATTAAACGCTGATTCATTAATTAAATATCGAACGCTCAATTCCAAAAGACTAATGAAAATCCTCCCAGAGAAGTGTTGTGAGGCGGGAAGATCTTGGGCAACGCTGCTAGAGGAACACACACACACACAGGCAAGTCAAGTGCTAACCATATATATGTGTCTATTTCCATACCTTATTCACCTTAAACATAAAAACGCGCATTGAAACCCACAAGCTTACTGTAGGTTCAAACTCTGGCTTAGTCCATTACAGGAAGCTAAAATAAAATACCCAATCTGCCTCCACCTACGCACACTCCTGCACACTTCTTTCATTCTCTCTCTCTCATTTTTTCGAGGTGTAGGTCTACTGTATATAGCGATGCACAGCATAACACCACAATGCTAACTGCAGTGCAGCAAAAGCTTAGGCCAGAGCTATAGCAAAGGAGAGCCAATTTACCTCAAAATGTGACACTTTCCAGTGTGTAAACAGCTCCCTCCCTCCTCTATTTAGTCTAAACATTAGCATGTTGGTTAGCCACCACAACCTCTGTTCTGATAGTCGGACAATGTGTTTTGCATTATCAGTTGTTTGTGCCACACACATGAAAACCACATGTGCTCACTATAACATGCACCTGCCATGGTCTACTACTACGCTGCACTGTCTTACCTAAGATCTTCTATTATATTACATTACTTTACATTTCGCTGACACTTATATCCAAAGCGACTTCCAATAAGGGCATTCAACCATGAAGGTACAAACCCAGAACACCAAGATTCACTATACATTAGCCTTAAATAAACCAAACTACTAAGTGCCACTATGTTAGTGCTACTAACTTGTAAGTTTAACATTTAAGTGCAATCTTTTAAATGTTTTAATTGTTTTACCTTAACCTAAATTACCTTAACACTAGCCAGTTTTTTTTCTTTTCTGATTCCCATCCACTTCAATGTGATCAAGTTTTTTCTAAGCGGCAGGAGAGCAGGCAGGCGGCGCTCCAAGAGTACTGAGATAAGTTAACACCAGCACGGATGAACCGCTGTGTTGAGGTGTGTGTGTGTGTGTGGGGGGGGGGGGGGGTCCTTGAACACACACTCACTCACTCACACACACACACTACCACGGATAAGTCTATGTTCGGCTTCTAGGGATGAGGGTGCTCGCGCCGTGCATGCTTGCTTGCTTGTACAGGTGTTTTGGTGTTTGGTGTGTACTTTATTTGTCACTCAACTGTATTGTGGTTGTACTAGCATTTTTTTTTTCAAGCATTTATTTGCTATGATGTACAGTAGTCTGAATACATGTCTTACCTGCAAGACCAAAAAAAAAAAGAACCTGTTACTCTTAAACACAGCAGGGACAAGCCCGGCCATGCAAATATCCTGCAGCTAATATGTGTCAGTGTAGTCATTGTTGCCGGTTTAGCTTTTGAACTTTAAGTGTAACTGAAAAAAAGGCATCAAAGCAATCCGCTTGACAGATCTCTTTGAGGGACATTGCCGTACTTTGCTCTGGGGAAAATGTACATTCACAAGAGTCTGCATGCGAGTTAAGGCAATCATAAATCAGACAATTAACAACGTATGGACACATACCTTCTTTAATAAACCTAAGAAATAGTTCTGAGATAATTATGGAAAGTGGAGTTGATGTAAGTGCTTTAGAAGTTGAGATTTTTCGGTTCAGAGTGTTGAGATAATAGCCGTTAAAGATGGTTGTATAGGAGAAATATACAGACATGCATACATACATACATACAAGGTTTAGTCGAATAAACACCTCAATGTACATTTTGGACCCTTTGATTTATACTAAATGAAAGAAGATATGGAAGCGAATGTATTAACCTGCAGCGCCTTAAAGTGGAGTACATTACATTTAATATCTGGTAGAATTATCTTGCAATATGCAACTTTCTCTAAGCTACTAGAGAGTGTTTTGAATAGTAAGCGTTATGCCTTGCTCTCCTCTCCTCTCCTCTCCTCCTCTCCTCTCCTGACTGTCCTTTCTTCCCCCTTTCTTCTCCTCCGTCAGAAACCCAGTGACGGCTCACAGATGGCGGTGGCAGAGCTTCACAGATGGTCCTACCCACCGCACACACACACCCCCCACCAGCGCCACACAGATGGTTCAGTCCACCTCCCATCTTCCAAACCAGGGGGGCTGTCAACCAAAAAAACACCCCAGCCAGCACTACTTCCTCCCAGGATGCCCGAAGTACAAGGGCAGGCCAATAACTGAGACTGACACTGGATGGATATGAAGGGTGACTGGGACTTTTTCAAGCACTGGTGGTACATTTTTAGATGTATGCCTATTTTGCTTCCATAACATGTTTTTCCTTTGTATTAAATAAAGGGTCCTTGAATGGCTATTATCTCAGCATTTGTTATTTTTCGATCATCTGAATCAAAACTCTTAACTTTCTAAAGCACTCACATCAACTCAACCTTTCCGTAATCATTCTGAGCACTATTCTGAAGGTTATCACGGAAGGGATTTGTTCATATGTTGTTACGTACAATACATTTAGTTCTTATAAACAAGCCGAAAAGGGAATTTTTAAGACGTGCATTAGTAAGAGATGTATAATTAGTGCGGGTGTGTGTGAACTAATGATTAAAACTGGAGTGCAGTCCTGTGAGAATATCTGCGGTTAGCAATACACACTGTCTCCATTTGAGAGCAGCTATTAACTACAATACGGTCGCAACAACAACACACAACACACTTGACCCAGAAATGTAAGGTGTGTCACCAAGCAACCAACAGCTTCTTCTAACAGTAAACCTGTTTTTAGGCAGCTATTCTTCCCCCACACCCTTTAAACAAAGCCTTAAGTTAACTATCCCTGTGTACTTACAGATGATGTAGTAGTCATTCCCTCTGAAGAACTCCAGGCCCCACAGGTTGGGGCTAAACTCCTGGAACTTGAGTGTGAACTTGACGTCCTGGTCGGGCTTGATACAGTTGAGCAGTGGGGTGTCTGCCTTGGTAATGGTGCAGCTCTCTAGCTGGTCCCGGGGCACCAGGTACACCTTGAAATACTCCACTCCATCGGGCACGCCCCCCTCCACACGCGGACACACTATGTCCAACTTGTCCCCGATCTGGGGGTACAATACCACGCCTTGGCCTGGCACGAATCTGGAAAAAAAATTAAAAATAAAGATATTAGTTAACTATGGATGATAAAAGTCATTCATAATGCGTTTTAAGACTGGAGTGTTTGCTGCCTTTGATTTGAGCCTCTCCGTATCTCGTAAAAAATATATCAGAGATGAAGTGGGCTTAATTATTGATATGGTGATTAGGGATTGTGTCCATTAATTTTGGATGATGAAGGAATGTGTGTGAGTGTGTGTGTGTGTGTGTGTGTGTGTGTGTGTGTGTGTGTGTGTGTGTGCTGCAAAGTGATCGCTCATATCTGAAGATCAAATCACCACGCTTTTCATCGGCATTGGAGAGGGAGAATAATTAAGCGGATAAATGAGGAAGAGAAAGCGACAAGCATCACAACGTTAGCATACAAAACAGAGAAAGATGTACAAAACAATGTACCAACAACAGGAACAGCATGAGGAACATGTACCGTACACACACACACACACACACACACACACACACACACACACACACACACACACACACACACACACACACACACACACACACAGGCAGAGAGCCCTGGGGCAGGTTTGTGAGGCAGTGTGGAGCTGAATTTCACTAAATTCTTTCCAACAGTAGAATAATGTTGCCGTTTAGCCTGTGAGCGCTAAGAAGCCCCTGTAGCATTCCTGTGAATGTTGCACACGCACCTACACACACACACACACACACAGCTTGAGATGGAGGTATAAAGCCTTGTATGTATCTGCCCAAACCAATCTGCCCTAACGCCTGAGAATTATTTGAAACATTAACCAGGGGATCCCCAGAAACGTCTTTGAGGCATGCTGTGAATCTTACTGCAGGCGAATAGACAGGGAATGCTAATATCTGCTGAGATAAATTTAGGTTTAGCATGTTGCTCATATGAACTTGTGCAACTGCGAATGTCGAGCAGAGAAGACCCAAAGAAAAGGCCTTCAAACCTGCATTAAATAGAGCTGAAAGAAAACATTGATTAGGCAATTAAAATAATAAAAAATTTAAATTGTCCGAAACTATTTTGATTATTCCATTTATTTAAATCAATAACATAACCTTATCTTTCACTTCTCAACTGTAAGCATGCATTGATGGTGTATGTGATAGTGCCCTGAATATCTGTGGGATTTTTGACAGTAAGATCAAATTGTTCAAATTGTTGATGAAATGCGGATACATCGTCTAAGTATTTGTGAGTCTTAAATGTGTAAATACAAATGTCTTGGCCCAGTGACATTTGACCCTCTTTTAGGAGAGTAGATTCTGAGATCAGCATCGGAAGGGGGGAAAAAAACAGCGACAGTGAACCACGGGTGTATGAGGCTTTTTAGTGACTACAAAGGCAGCCATGCACCGCGGGGCAGCAGGGGAGCCAGCCACACAGGAGACTGCTGGCAGGGCCACGGCTGATTCATAATTAACAAAGAGCACTAAATGATGGGGGGATTCAAACGCATAATCAGTTTGATATAGATATATATAAACATATAGGGCTGCAAACTCACACAGAAAACATTGTTTCTCCCATATTCCTCTCTCATTCTCTGCATCTCTCTCTCTCTCTCGCTCTCTCACACACACACACACAAACACACACACACACACACACACACACACACACACACACACACACACACACACACACACACAAACTCACTCTTTCAAAAATACACAAACAAACACATACATTATTTCCACTTCCTACTCCAACAGCGTGTATCATCTCCTTCGCTTCCGGCATGAGCACACACACACACACACACACACACACACACACACACACACACACTAGGCTGGCCCATGCACACTAGGCAGGGCATAGGGAACATGC